>NW_025963811.1:225000-644792 GCF_023055435.1 Haliotis rufescens
CCGTTTGTGACAGGAGCTCTGTTCGTGCAGGAGAAATTCCCTCCAGACAGCAAACAGGAGGTGAGTAAAGGGGACACTCTCTGTACTGGACACTGTGGAAGGGACCACTAGATGATATTCGAGGAGGGGGCCTTGGAATTTACTGTAAACAAATAAATTGTACCTGAAAATTCTTGAAAAAAATATTATGCTTCAGACTGTTGAAAAAAAAAATTGCCTGCCACAAAAATTGCATTGTTGCAAGGTGTTTTCTTTGTAATAATATCATGCTCATAGTTGAAAATATAAATATCTGGTCTTGTAGCTGTAGCCGTAGTGGAAAAAATATCTCATCTCGATAAAAAAACCAAGCCAACGCCCCCTCCTTTCCGAGAATATCAGATGGTCAGTTTAACCTTGGTTAAGACGAACCAGTGCTACCTATGATCCGTGTCACTGGGAACATTGACTTAAGGTGTATTTTAGCAACATGGGTCTCGGAGAGTAGTTGGATGGGTGACCACGTTCAGCAGCTTGACTCCTGAGAGTTTCGAGGGCTTCGGTCCTGCCCCACACTGAAGCACATGTACCACATGTGGCATCTCCTTAGGCAAGTGACTTTGTTCGAAATGTGCCTCTGTTCACCCAGCAGTGAGTGGGTACCCGGTAGGATGAGATGGTAATGTGACTGTTAACCTTCTAGCCTCACAGGCAGCTTGGGTTGTATACTTCCCAGGGAGTTGAGAATGAAAATCGATTGCTCACTGATCCATAGACCGGGGTAATAATAGTGTAGCGCTATGAGCATCCACTTGGTGAATGGAATATGGCACATTATAAATGCACTTATTTTAATTATTATTATTATTATTATTATTATTATTATTATTATTAAATGAGCGGAAGGTCGGAGTTTCGATTGCTCACTGCATCATACCAAAAGACGTAAAAAAAAAGATGGTACATGTTGTTACTTTGTCTGGCGCTCGGCATTAGGGGCTAAAACAAGGACTAGTCGGCTCAGTATACTGTGTCTGAGTGGGGTATTCATGTACACCTGCAGCATGGTATCGATGAGTGAATTAATCTTGAACACAACATTAAAACTCATTCCACCTCAAGTCTAAAGTACCATATTCGATGTAATAAGCGCACGGAGCGCTCTCAAAATTAGAAATAGGGGGCTCTTATAAGAATATAATTTTGGTTGAAAGATTTTAAATTTCATAGTTTATGCTGACAGCCTGAAATGATACAAAAGAGAAGTATGTGCGTATCATACACGACAGATATTTTTTACCAGAATTTAATTGCCCGTAATTAAGGATGTGTCTTGTGTACATTGATAAATCGGAAGGGGTGCTAATTAGGATTGTTCACTAGCCAACATATCAGCAAATATCGCCGTGGGTGCTTATTAGAGTTGGGCACTTTTTACGTCAAATACGGTAATTTCGTGCTCATGAATTATTTACTCCAAAATGTGTTTACAGGTCCTCAACATTATCGATGACATTGAAAACGCATTCATGAGAAACTTAAACACAGTCGCGTGGATGGACGAACAGACACGAGATATTGCCATCGAAAAGGTCAAGGCCGTGACTGACATGATCGGCTACCCTGACTACATCCTTGACCCTGAGAAACTGGACAGGCATTATGAGAACGTGAGTTGTACAAGCAGACACAGTGAAGTCTAAACGATAAAATTGAGGGTAGGGAATGCCTATGCCCCTTAACTGTTCACCGGTAAATCTGGCTACCTTTTCACAGATCACAGCTAATTTATTACCCATTTCTTAATCACGGATAATTATCATGCAAATTAGTTCATATTTCACAGAGATAAGGAATTATTCAGTCTTACTTATCAATCTGATAGTGACCATATCATTATCAAGTTTATGTTTTTGCATGTATAAACTAGGTCTGCACCTCATTAGTCTAAAAAATTAGTTTTTTAACTTATCCTGCATTACTTTGAAATGTATCTACTGCTTGTTCTTGACAGATTTTCAAACCAGATTACATCACATTTTCCCTTGTTTTCAGATGACAATCCCAGACGGACAGTTTCTCTTCAGCCGCTTGTCAGTGTTGACCTTCCAGAAAGAGTTCAACTTGAACAAAAGAGGAAAAAAACCTGACAGAAAAGAGTAAGTTCTTTGGCCTTGGCTTTTTTTGTCACCTGGGTTAAAAAAATGAAAAGCGTTAGTTGGGTATGTGTTTGAAATACAAGTAAAATTAAAGTTTAAAAAAAGAGTGTTATGGAACATCATACAAAATACAAAAATTCTGTCAGGTCAAGTACAAAAAATGGAATGGAAAAGTGATTTGGGATGATGTAATGATTTGTGTTTTTTCTTTAGTTACATTTCAACTGGAGAAGCCATGCAACTATTTTGGTTTTTGACGTTCATGCAACTGATTCTGTTTTTGACGTTCATGCAACTGATTCTGTTTTTGACGTTCATGCAACTGGCTCTGTTTTGGATGTTCATGCAACTGGCTCTGTTTTTGACGTTCATGCAACCAGCTCTGTTTTTGATGTTCATGCAACTGGCTCTGTTTTGACATCATGCAACTGGCTCTGTCTTTGACGTTCATGCAACTGATTCTGTTTTTGACGTTCATGCAACTGATTCTGTTTTTGACGTTCATGCAACTGGCTCTATTTTTTATGTTCATGCAACTGGCTCTATTTTTTACGTTCATGCAACTGGCTCTGTTTTTGACGTCGATGCAACTGGCTCTATTTTTTACGTTGATGCAACTGGCTCTGTTATTAACGTTCATGCAACTGACTCTGTTTTTGACATTCATGCAACTAGCTCTGTTCTTGACGTTCATGCAACTGGCTTTGTTTTTGATGTTCATGCAACTGACTGTCTTTGACATTCATGCAACTGGTTCTGTTCTTGACGTTCATGCAACTGGCTTTGTTTCAGATGGGACATGGCGCCATCTGATGTGAACGCATACTACAGTCCGTCCAACAACCAGATTGTGTTCCCTGCTGGAATCCTGCACAAACCCTTCTTCAACCCACAGTTTCCATTGTACGGTTACCATGGTTACATGCCTTTTTAGCTCACCTGGCCATAAACCTTTTGCAATTTTGACTTCTCAGAAATCAGTTGATGGATTCAGCTGAATTTTTATGGATGTTTGTTATAATGAGGGTCAAGTTTGTTCAAGGTATCAAAATTGGAAATAGAATTAGGCAGCCAGGTAGCCATCTTTGATATTATAATCTTTTGAGAACAAGAGGCTTGAAACAAAGTGACAGTCACCTTGTGTTGTACCAAGTTTGTTCAAGACGTCTTGATCAGAAATCAAATATGGCTGCCAGTGGCCATATTGGAAAATTCCAAAAATGATGAGCAATCCTTCATACATCATGTCCTCAGAAACCACTTGACCAATACAGCTGAAACTTCACATGCCTGTTCCCACTAATGATAACACAACAATATCTTCAAGGGTTTGAATTTGATTTCCAATGTGGCCGTCCATTTTGAAAATGCTAGTTATGGTCGTTTTTCAGTCATCTTTGTTAAAAATGTAATGAAACTTGGTACATGAGTAGTTGGTAGTGGGGCTGAACTTATATGGTCAGTTTTTGTGATATTTTTAATTTTGCCCTTAATTTGACCTTGCACTTTGACCTTGCACTTTGACCATGTTCCTAAAAACTCTCAAAATGCATTTTCTCACACTGTAGACATGGTTTCATGAGAACTACTGAGACAATAAAGCTGAAACTTCACACACTTGTCCCCACCTCTGGTGACATCTGTTCAAGGGATTTGAATACAATTTTCAAAGTGGCAACCATGGCAGCTATATAGAAAAGTGTGCTATTTATGCTAAAAATTGGCTGTATTGCTCATAAATTCTCTCAAAATGCAGTTTTCTTTCTCTGTTAACATCTCTGAAATTGCCAGACTATTGGCTTTCTGTGATGATGATGTGTGAAGTTCATGTGATATGTTCCAGGTCATTCCGCTATGGATCTCTTGGAATGATTGTCGGCCATGAGCTGACCCATGGATTTGATAACAAAGGTTAGTCTTCCATCCATCCATCCATCATCCATCATCCTTCATCCATCCATCCATCCATCATCCATCCATCCTCCATCCATCCATCCATCCTCCATCCATCCATCCATCCATCCATCCATCCTCCATCCATCCATCCTCCATCCATCCATCCATCCTCCATCCATCCATCATCCATCCATCCATCCATCATCCATCCATCCATCCATCATCCATCCATCCTCCATCCATCCATCCATCCATCCTCCATCCATCCATCCTCAATCCATCCATCCATCCATCCATCCTCCATCCATCCATCCATCCATCCATCCATCCTCCATCCATCCATCCATCCATCCATCCATCCTCCATCCATCCATCCATCCTCCATCCATCCATCCATCCATCATCCATCTATCCATCCTCCATCCATCCTCCATCCATCCATCCATCATCCATCCATCCATCCATCCTCCATCCATCCATCCATCCATCCATCCATACTCCATCCATCCATCCATCCATCCATCCATCCATCCATCCATCCTCCATCCATCCATCCATCCTCCATCCATCCATCCATCCATCCATCATCCATCTATCCATCCTCCATCCATCCATCCATCCATCATCCATCCATCCATCCATCCATCCATCCATCCATCCTGTACCCACTTATCCATTATCCATTTCTATCTTACTTCCAATAACATCTTTATACCTACTAGGGGCCGTTGGGTATCCTAGTCGGGTCGGGTATCCCGGTTAAAGCTTTTCGCTCGTCACGCCGAAGACCCAGGTTCGATTCCCAACATGGGTACAATGTGTCCCCCACCGTGATATTGCTGGAATATTGCTAAAAGCGGCGTAAAACCATACTCACTCACTCACTTAATAGTCTATTATACCTTTCAATAAGAAGAATATATTGTGTCTTCAGCACCTTGACTTATAGTTCTGTTTAATGATCTGGACACAATGTGCAGTTGTGTCCCTTAGCTGTGCCAGGATGTGGCAGATTCACCCCATTAGGAACTATTGTTGTGTCAGCACCATATCCTTGACAATGGGTTTCGTCAGAGTGGTGAATGTCAAGTGCTTTCATCACTGTGGTGTTTTCTCCCGTATTACACGCCCTGTTTCAGTGCTTTGTGACTCACGTACTCACTCATGGTCATGTAGTAACACCAGATCTCACTCACTCACTCACTCTATCCCTCACTCACCACCTCACTGACTCACCCAACTCATCTCACTCACTCACTCACTCTATCCCTCACTCACCAACTCACTGACTCACCCAACTCATCTCACTCACTCATCAAGTTCACTCACTCACCCCAGGAGCACGGGTGGCCCAGTCGTCTAAGGCGACGCGATTTGCTGTGCAGAGTTGCGTCCCTTGGGCACGCCAGAAATCTATGATTGTGGGTTCGAATCCCGGTTCGCCCCGATTATGTTTCTAGGTTTGTCAGCACCATACCTGTGCTCGTGGGTATCAGCGAAGTGGTCAACGTCTGAGACCTGCATCACTTCAGGCTTTCCTCCCTCATTAAGCGGACACGCCATGATATAACTGGAATACTGTTAAAAGCGGCGTTAAACCAAACCCACCCACTCACTCACTCACTCACCCAACTCACCGAGTTCACTCACTCACCCAACTCACTGACTCACCCAACTTATCAAATTCACTCACCCAACTCACCATGTTCACTCACTCACCCAACTCACCGAGTTCACGCACACAACTCACCGAGTTCACACCCCAAACTCACCGAGTTCACACAGTCCATTCACTAGTAACTCACTCCACACTGTGTCATATCTCCACAGGTAGGAACTACGACAAGGATGGCAACCTGCACAGCTGGTGGACCAACTCCTCAGCTAGGGGCTTCGAGGAGAAGACAGCGTGTATGATCAACCAGTACAGTCAATACACAGTAGAGGGCATCCATGTAAGTACTGGCTGCCCTGGTGTGTGTTCACACCCTACCCAATCTTCTCCCGCATGATGTTACAAACGGGGGCCTGCAACTCAAAACACGAGCTTGTTACATTTTGTAGTAACCATCTCAAACAGCTTGTTGGGAGTAAAAATTATTTCGTGCACAAAAATTGTAACATTGAAACCTGCAACTAATGCAATTGCAGTGTGAAATGTGCAAACATTAAATACCCCACTGTTCCCGTTTACCGGTAATTACCAGTTTTGTACCGGTAATATTAGGCTTGGACCGGTTATTCATGTGACTGCCAGTCCATGTGGACCGGAAAATAAAGTTCCTTATAAATCTTTGTTTTTGAACAAAACATCGGTGATATTCATATTAGTACATTTTTCGTAGAAAGTCAGCTTGTCTGTTACCATCAGGGTTTCCCCTTGTCTATTTCTAGGTTAAATATTCATTTGTAGCAACTTCGTCTCGAAATATTAAAAAAAAAGAAGAAAATTGTGACAAGTTTGTGTGAATGACGCATAGATCTAACTAAGTTATTTCAGAGATGACATCTTTGCACTGAACATGATGTTGAAAGAATTAAAACCAAATAAAAATTTTTTGTTGAAAGTTGGGACTGGCAAAAATTAGGGGGGACTGGTAATTTTTAGAGTTGCAGTTTCAAAAGCCAGCGAGAACACTGCACCCATAAGTCTGAAAACACCTCAGAAAACCTCAGAGTGTTTCAATCTCGCTTCTTCAATTGTTTCAGCTGAATGGCAAGTACACGCTGGGAGAAAATATTGCTGACAATGGTGGACTGAAGACGTCTTACTCGGCCTACCAGATGGCTAAACATTCATCAGGCACCCCTCCTAAACTTCCCGGGATGAACCTCACGCCAGACCAACTCTTCTACGTCGGATTTGCTCAGGTGCGTCTCTCTCAGTCCACTTTCCGCAGAAACGGGTCTTGTTCTCTTAGCGATCTTAGCAATATCCCTGTTAAAACGGCTATTCTCTGTCATGCACCTCTGATCATTCCAGTGCTAAGATGTTTTTGTGGAACAAGTTCAGGCCTGATGCTCCAACCCTGCCTTCAGACAATAGCACAATCTTGTGTATGCAGGATGCCCACATTTTACAGTAGAATAGGTCTTCAGCAACCCATGCTTGCCGTAAAAGGTCGCTATGCTTGTCGTAAAAGGCGACTAACGGGATCGGGTGGTCAGGCTCACTGACTTGGTTGATGCATGTCATCGATCCCAATTGCGTGGATCGATGCTCATGACATTAATCACTGGATTGTCTGGTCCAGACTCGATTATTTACAGACCGCTGTCATATAGCTGGAATATTGCTGAGTGCGGCGTTAAACAACAAACAAACCAACCACATTTAACATGTTTAGGAAACTGCAGGTTTTATGTAATTTGAACACTTTAAAAAAAAACTAACATCTTTTTCAACATTTACCTTATTTGGGTTGGGCCTTTTTGGCCCAATAAAATTGACATACTTTTTTCTCAAAGTAATATGTACCTATTAGGGAACCATTTGCTTGTAGAAACAGACATGTGTTGGGAGAAAACTGTATCATAATCATCTCCTTCAAGCCCCTTCCCAGCACGTGACACCTTCGTTACACTCTCGGTAACATCGCTGCCACCAGTGTGGGCGCGGCCATTACAAGAATCTTGAAATTTGCCCTCTAACCCCAAATGTAGTAATGCATATATTTTATTTTTTGGGAATGCCAATACAGTTATTTTTTTAAAGTTTTACGACTGACCATATTTCCCAGATAAATTTATCTTTTTGTTTGTTTGATCAGATTGGTTCGAGATTGCAGACGAACGGAAAATCACCTAAATTCCCCTTTACATTCTTACTATACCAATAACATGATAGTTGAAATGAAATAGAAATTCAAATAGACGAAGAAAGAAAATAATTTAGTTAGGGTAAGAGTATTCGGCGTCACTGCTGTCATCGCTTGTTTGTAAGCATAACGGTCCGTCTGTTGCGAGTTCAACTCCATGCATGGCTGTGACCACATTTGACAGTGGGGAGTTTTGACTGATGGCAGCGATAGTATAGAGAGCTCCGCGAATGAGCTAACGCTGTGAGGAGTTTGCATCGCCTTGTGGAAAGGGAGTTAACTCTCTTTACTATGACTGAGAAATATATCCCCATGTTGTTATATTGCATGGCACCAGGCGCCATGCTTAGTTTGTTTTTGGTTTGAGAAAGTTACATAGGGATGAGTTATAGTTGGGAAGATGTAAACAAACTTTTGAAAGAAACTTTATCTTTGTCTCCGATATGTGTGATATTCTTCATATGAAATAGTTGAATAATTATGAAAATATTTGTAAAATGTTCCTAACTGTACATCTTTACACTAAACATGGTTGTATTATTTGGCACAATAATAAGAGGGAGGCACTCTCTGTAATAGACTGGTTTACCTGCCTATAGCATATCGCTAGGCAGGAAGTCATTGTTGTGAAAACATAGAACTAGTGTTGTTTTCATAGTGTTTCTTTCCTACTTTTATATAATAATGAAATAAATATTTAAACTGAAATGTACCATATTCTCATTCCTGATTCTGAAGGTACCACATGCAAATTACAATTTGTTTACCTTCTGGGTTACACATGTGCTTTGTGACAGTACAGGTACTTACATCAATAGGTAGTTATGCTACAAAATGTATTTGCACCATGTTGATCCTCTGGATCAAAATTATCTTGTTTGGACTTGTTGGTTGGTTTGGTTGGTTGGTTGTTTAACGCTGCACTCAGCATTATTCCAGCTATATGATGTCAGTCTGTAAATAATCGAGTATGGACCAGACAATCCAGTGATTAATATCATAAGCATCGATCCACGCAATTGGGATCGATGACATGCATCAACCAAGTCAGCGAGCCTGACCACCCGATCCCTTTAGTTGCCTTTTACTACAAGCATAGTCGCCTTTTACGGCAAGCATGGTTGCTGAAGACCTAGTCTACCCCGGATGTTCACGGGTCGTTTGGACTTGTGGAACTTGTTGAACTTAGCACTTATCATTAGACTCTGTGTTTCAGGGACTTACATAGTTGTATTGCTGAAACATGTTTTTATTTCGACTAAATGTTAAAACCGTTTGTGTTTGCAGATATGGTGTTCGTATTATACCCCTGAGTATGCCAAACAGACCGTGATGACTGACGTGCACAGTAACGCCAAGTACAGGTCAGTTAGAACACAGTTAGAACACAGCTGGAACACAGGTAGAACACAGTTAGAACACAGGTAGAACACAGTTAGAACACAGGTAGAACACAGTTAGAACACAGGTAGAACACAGAACACAGGTAGAACACAGTTAGAACACAGTTAGAACCGACTAGAACACAGGTAGAACACAGAACACAGGCAGAACACAGTTAGAACACAGCTAGAACACAGTTAGAACACAGCTAGAACACAGGTAGAGCACAGTTAGAACACAGGTAGAACACAGTTAGAACACAGGTAGAACACAGTTAGAACACAGCTAGAACACAGGTAGAACACAGGTAGAACACAGTTAGAACACAGCTAGAACACAGTTAGAACACAGTTAGAACACAGCTAGAACACAGCTAGAACACAGGTAGATCACAGTTAGAACACAGCTAGAACACAGGTAGAACACAGTTAGAACACAGCTAGAACACAGTTAGAACACAGGTAGATCACAGTTAGAACACAGCTAGAACACAGGTAGAACACAGGTAGAACACAGTTAGAACACAGCTAGAACACAGTTAGAACACAGGTAGATCACAGTTAGAACACAGCTAGAACACAGGTAGAACACAGTTAGAACACAGCTAGAACACAGTTAGCACACAGTTAGAACACAGGTAGCACACAGTTAGGACACAGGTAGAACACAGGTAGATCACAGTTAGAACACAGCTAGAACACAGGTAGAACACAGTTAGAACACAGCTAGAACACAGGTAGAACACAGTTAGAACACAGGTAGAACACAGTTAGAACACAGCTAGAACACAGTTAGAACACAGGTAGATCACAGTTAGAACACAGGTAGAACACAGGTAGAACACAGTTAGAACACAGTTAGAACACAGGTAGATCACAGTTAGAACACAGCTAGAACACAGGTAGAACACAGGTAGAACACAGGTAGAACACAGTTAGAACACAGCTTGAACACAGCTTGAACACAGCTGGTAGAACGTGACCTGTAATGGGATGTCTTCAGATCATTGTTTAGCGGTAGTGAGAACTAAGATCTGATTTTAATGAGATTGTCAGTGCCTTGTGATAACGTATAACAAACTGTCCTATGTTCCAGGGTGATCGGGCCTGTGTCCAACTCGTACGACTTCTCCAGCGTATTCAAGTGTCCGGCCGGAGCACCGATGAACCCCAGCAAGAAGTGCACAGTCTGGTGATGAAGACGTAGCTTTAGGTGATGGCCACATATCTCAGCACGCTGCAGCTCCATCGCAAACACTTCACAGGGTTTCTACACACTATGTTCCTTCAGCACACATCAATATATATATATCCTTTTGCCATGTACCTGCTGTTGTTTGCGGCCTGGCTCTAGCAAAGGGATACCAGTGAGCTCTCAGACCAATAAACGCTCAGATTACACGGCACAAATGGCTATATTTCACGTGCAACATACGCCATAGGTCTGCAACCATCTATACTCCACATGGCTTCAATGTCAGGCAGTTGTAGGGTTTACACCAACTTCATGCAGGGAGAACGGCTCCTTTGATTTCTGTGAGTTCCGCGAACACCTGGCGCCATCACTGATATTCAGTTGTCCATTCATATAGTTTTCTCACCTAGTTTGTCCTTTACCCCTAATGAGGGGCGGTCGGGTAGCCTAGTGGTTAAAGCGTTCACTCGTCACGCCGAAGACCTGGGTTCGTTGCAATGTCAAAAATGTTAATGCATCTTGTCCATCTTTAGAAATATTTACATTGAAACTCGAGGAATTATTTCATTATGACAATCTTGTTCATAATAATTCTGAGGGCAGAGCTTTTACACAAAATGCTGTTTTTAAATACCGTGATCGACGTAATAAGCGTGCAGGGCACTCACAAAATTAGAAATAGGGGGCTCTTATTAGAATATTATTTTGGTGAAAAAAACAGGTGAAAGATAAATTTCGTGGTTTATGCTGACAGCCTGAAATGTTCATGTACGACAGATATATTTTTCCAGAATTTAATTGCACATAATTAAGGGTGCATATAACACACGAGTGCATATTATACGCGAATAAATAAGTCTTGTGTACATTGATCAATCGGAAGGGGTGCTAATTGGGATTGTTCACTAGCCAATATATTAGCAAAGATCGCCGTGGGCGCTTATTAGAGCGGGGCTCTTATTACGTTGAATACAGTACTGGTTTCATTTTAATCCAGGGAAAATGTCTGAGCAAGTAGGTTTTAAGTCACTAAGTTTTACTGGATTATAAGAAATCCTGTAATCTTTATATGTTGTTTTTTGGGGGGTTTTATTGGGGGAGAAGTGTGTTTGCTTTATGAAACACTCAGCTTGCCAATTAATTCTGCTGACTTCAACAGAAATGTTGGATAGACTATATCTGTATCTGTTTCATTACTGTGTGTAATCGTATGGTCATGTCTCTTTTTATGACCTTATCTATAGGGTTGTTTTGGGGGGGGTGAGGTAGCACAGTGGTTAAAGTGTACACTTGTACCGTGCAGGCCAGGGTTTGATTCCCCTCATGGATGCAATGTGCTGGATGTACACTTAGACTTAGAAACAAATTCTTTAAAATTATTTTTTCTAAAGAACCTTCCTCTTCTGCTTGATGTGGAATGAAGGAAAGTAGACTTGGTTTAGTTTGATCTAGACTTGCTTTGACTTGTAGCAAAACAGTCATGATGCAGGACTAGCATTAGTAATGTGCAGTCTGTGACTCTAGACACTGGTCCAAAGGCCAAGGCTAGAAAAACGTCTATCGGTCTTGTAAGCTTGACAATAAAAGTCCATTCTTTAAAATTAAGATCTTCAGAAAATGATGTAAAGTGACAGGTTTTGGCTAGTAGAGTAAAAACAATCGGCACAGACGGAATTTGTTGTCTCACACAATGAAATAGCTGTATATTACAGCATCAAGACATACTCTTGCTAATTCAATGCACGGTGCTATTTGTTCTGTAATTCACTACAGTACAGTGGTTACACAAGAAGTCGCTAATGTCTGCATTCCTTTCTGACTATGCATGCATTCCTTCTGACTTTTATATATTTAAAAAAAGATAAAACTTTAGTCAACTTCAGTGTACATGCATGACCAGATTGATTTATACAAGTATCTAAATACATTTTGCGATGTCTACGGTCAAACTTCTCCCAGTCGAATACAGTAAACTACGGTTATAACGAACTCACTAATTTTAGTTCGTTGTAACCATAGTTCGTTATAAGCATATATACAACATCTATACAGCAAATGGCCGGGGCCAAAAATAAAGTTCGTTATATCCGTCATTTCGTTATAAGCGTGTTCGTTATAAACGTATTTTACTGTAGTTTGTACCTATCTCTTGAGACCAACAGGGCAGTCTTACATCAGTCCGAAGTCATGTATATCAAGACCAGTGTGTACTTTGAAAGACTGTCTGTGTTCCACATCTTCATCCCCAATGATACTGATGCAAAAAGGTGCTTGGCCTTCCAGCTGTCTAAAGCTGCAAAGGTCAAATCAGGTCAAATCAGGTGCGCTATATTGGAATTAGGAAACTATTTTGGTTTCTCTCATCTGCATGAAATTCACTGCTTTGGTTACTAAATGTGAACCGACAAAGATATGTTATGAAAGCATGCTGGACATAGGCTAACTTTGTGTGTGATGTTTGTTTTCGGAGCAGAACTCCGAAACAGTTAAAAATTTCTTCATCAAACTTTGCATGTATATCACTCAAGTGGTGAAATTGTGCCTTTTGCTATTTAGGAATTTTAGAAATTTTTATTTTTTACGTTTACATGGCAACAAGTTGGACTTAGGTTCTATAAGGGTGGTGTTCATTTATCATGTCGAGTCCACAAATATTAATATTTTATCAGTTTGATATTAGGTCAGTACCACAGAAATTTTTCTTCATGTTAATTAAAATTATGAATATTTCTACTTTTCATGAATTGTCAACTATTTTGCAGGACATACATGTTGAATGGGAAGTCTGTTTATTGTGTACTTTTTCTGTATGTTGCATATCGTGTGAACTTCACGTTAGAGTATTACATTCACAGACATTATTTTTCTATCACATTTACATGATTTAATAATCTTCAAGAACCAACACTTGTCGTAAGAGGAGATTAACAGGATTGGGTGGACAGGCTCGGTAACTTGGTCGATACATGTCACCGTATCTCAATTGCGTGGATCAATGCACATGATCTCAATCACTGGATTGTCTGGTCCAGACTCCTGTATTTTCAGACCGCCATCATATAGCTGGAATATTGCTGGGTGCGGCATTAAACAACAAGCAAACAAACAAACAAGATTTAAATATGATTTTAATAAAGCAGGGACCACTATATTTTTCTGTTTTACAAATAAGCATCCCCTCAGTGCTGAAGACGTTAAAACAGATGCTGTGATTGATTGATGCTTATGTTGAACCCTGTATTGTTTGTACTTTCAGTGCAAGAGGTTTGGGGATTTTTATCTCAAATCAACCTTGACAACAATGTTTTTGTGTGTGTGTAAATTGGTCTGGCCCTTACGGTCTCGTAATGATTCTTATATGGTGTTTTTTATGAGACGACAAAGAGTTATAGTGTTTTATAAACATCTTGATTATATTGTAACATGCTATGACGTGAGCCCCTGTATACATATATGTACACTATTGAGACCACAACCTTTTAATTTTCATTTGTTTTTCAAAAAGGAGCTTGACTAAATGCAAGGTATGATATGGGCCTGTTTCGTCAAACCTTTGAAATATTAGTAGGAAAATTATCGGGCTTTCAAATAGCAGGATAGATGTTGTCAAACGGATAGTTATTTCACAAATTTGTAACTGAAGAACTGATATTGCCAAACAAATATTTGTAAAAGGCAGACCATTATAAAAGTGTACGAATAGAATATTACTCTATTTTTTACATTCTCCGTCACACATCAACTGACGATGATCAAGTTTTCCAGATGTGAGCAGTCGTTAGGTTAACAGCATCCTCTTAAGGTTGTGATAATGTGTTTTATTCCAGCAAATAATGTTTTTTAGTTTACCTGTCAGAATACATTGTTTTTCTTGTGTTTCTTTCAATTCTGTATATAGTAGGGAAAGGGCTTGTTATTAATGTGTGTATTGGTTACAAAGTGTGTGTAAATATTTTTACCATGGTCAATAGAGTATTTATTTTCTTGGAGAGATCTGATGTGACCAGAACTGTTCACTATTTCCAGTGTTAATTGTCTCAACACACGTGCCCAATGACTATGTGTTGGGTGGGCATATTATCAGCATATGAAAACTGGGTCCTTTCGGTTTGAGAATTTGAATATCTGAGTAGGATTTGAACCCATTTTGTTTTTGGATGAGAATAGGGACCCAGTGCTTAGCAAAGTAGATATCAGAGGGCAAAATTGTACAAAATGGTATACGATGCAACATTTAACATGGGGTATTTTTTATATTTTGAAAGATTTTTCACAGTTCTAAACTGAAAAATTAAAAGCTTCATTTCGGATGGAAGAAAATGAAAGAAAAAACATTCGTAATTTTGTTTTTCTTTCTTGAAATAGATCATTCTTACAGGGCGATAATATGCAAGAAAAAGTACTATGAAAAAATCTTTTGCAAGACAACCTTGCAGATACATATGATCTGTTGGAAAGAAAATAGTTTGTCTTTTCGACAAAATTTGTTAAAACAAATAATTCTGTGGGTTTCATCACATTTGTGAGTGGTAGTGGTTTATAGTCACATCAATTAATTCCACTGGTGGCGGTTCTCACAGAAGTACACCCTATACCAAAATACCCATCAATCTGAAATGGTGAAGAATCACTTTACTTACTGCTGGTTGATGTAACATTCAGGGTTGGGGCTCAAGATGTTTATATAGAAGCCCAGGTGTTGGATCATTGATCACTTCAGATTGGTACTTTGTTCCATGTTTGGGGCTGCCAACTTTTGTAGTTTGGCCCAAATCATGATTAAATATTAGTGATCAACCATTTCATATTCTGGGGAGGCATGGGAACTTATTGAAAAATATAAACTGGAAAATTCTTGAAAATAATAATTATGTTTTAGACTTTGGAAAAAAAAGAAGAAAATGCCTGTCACAAAAAATACATTGTTGCAAGGTGTTTTTATTCAGGCTCCTAGTTTAAAAAAACACATTCTGGTTATGAAGCTGAAAAAATTCTAATCTCGATACAGAATCCCAGTTCCCCAAACATCAAATGGATGGTCCCTCATATTAAACTGGTTCTTAGATTGTGTGAGGGGTAAAGTGTTTAATGAACATGTAGAATATCTGCATAATAATTCTTGTTCAGGGCTTCTTGGACAGATATCAGTGCCCAGATAATGAATATGTAAATTTGTAAATATGTATATATAAAGTTGTCATGGCAATCGCCACAGTGCCTCCAAAGTCAATGTCTTCCAACATGTACTATAGCAATATTCATATTCAGTAATAAAGACTATTTATCATATTCTTCTTGTTTTATAATGCTTTTTTCATGTGTTTACCTATCTGCAAAGGACATCGCCACCTGTGACAATAGAGATTATTGTACAAGCATGTGTGTTATACTGATAAAACACGTTTCAGAATTCTTGTATTTCTAAATAGAGAGTGCGGTAATATATGAATTAATACATGTTTTGTAAAACCAGTATGACACACGTTAGTGTAATCATTTTTTATTACCCAACCCATTATTTCTTATTCTTTAGGGCTCCCCTTAAGAAAAACACGCTGATCACAACCGTGGTCTTAGTGAGTGAGTGGGTTGGGTTTAACGCCTGCTTTTAACAGTATTCCAGTTATATCACGCCGTGTCATCTTAATGTGGGAGGAAAGCCCGAAGTGATGTAGTTCTCAGAAGTTTACCACTTCGGTGAAACCCACGAGCACGGGTATGGTGCTGACAAACCTAGAAACATAATCAGGGCGAACCAGGGTTCCAACCCACAATCATAGGTATCTGGCGTGCCCAAGGGACGCAACTCTGCACAGCGAATCGCGGCACCTTAGACGATTGGGCCACCTGTGCCCCCCTGTGGTCTTAGAAAAGCATAATTGTCTAACGACGTCAACAATCTTCAGCTATGACGTCATATCGAGTGTGACGTCATAAACACCCCCAAATTATGGACCACGCTCCACTGCAAAGAAGTTTCAGCTGAAAAAAGGAAAATATCCATTCTCATCCCTGAACACAACAAAGACGTTTGGATGTATTAATTTTAAAGTTTAATGAAGCAGTTGTTTTTTATCCTTTGACCATTACCGTTAACTTACAAATAAGTTATAAATCAAGCAAGACAGAACACTGAAAAGCTGGGGGACCTACACTCTCCATTCCTTGGCGTTCAAGTGCCGATCTTTTTGGAAATGAAGGCATCCGATTTGTGATTGGTCAATTGGCTTTCAGGAATCAAGTAACAAAATGTATCACCAAGTGAGTTTTACTGCTGTTACTCCTTTATTTTTAGTGTACCAGATCCCATATAAATTTTTTTGAATGTATAAATGTTTAGAATACTTTGAAAAGGGATGTGCAGAACTTTGCACCCCGATAGTTATTTCCCTTGTTTGCCAGGTACAAACTGCGCCATGTTCAACAGACTCTGGACACAACATCTTGGATGGATTTGTATCAGATATGATATCCAAAAAATCCATATGGACCCATAAAATTTGTGTCATATCAGCACTAAAACTTGGAACGAAAAGAGTTAAATATACATAAAACAGACCAGCATCGATCCTCAAAACAACAAATAATTTCAAATACAAAAATGTAAGTAATGCAAATCTGTGACGAGGAAGCTACACTAAGTTACACAAAGTTACCATACAGAGTGAAATCTTTGGTGAAATGCAATCTCATTAAAATCAGGTCTAAGTTCTTGCTGCCGCTAAACAAAGATCTGAGGACAACCCATTACGGGTCACGTCAGAATGACCTTTCGCAAACTTTGACCAACCACTGAAATAATTACAATAAGTCGATATCAGCCAATTAGAAAGCAGCTTTCTCGAGACTTTAAGGCACTTGTTTCAACCTTGTGACTCTATTTCAGACTACGCTTGAAAAATATGTTGACAAAGTTCTCAATTAAAATTTTGAAATCTGAACAAACATTCCGGAATGTCTAATATATGGTTGAGATAGTATGGCAGGGCTTCCCACGTACTGTGCAACGCCTCCTCCGACCAAATCAGTTGTACGGACGTAACTGTCGTTCAGAACACACCGTGTTAACGTTTTCATGGTTGCATGATTAGAAAACACAACCCGACTGCCACTTTCGCGATCTGGTAAATGACGCTTTGATTGGTCGGATGAAAGGTTGTTCTGACGTGACCCGTAATGGGATGTCCTCAGATCTTTGTTTAGCGATAGAACTAAGATCTGATTTTGATGAGATTAAGTGAAATGGCTCCAGTCTTATTTTCGTTCAACAAAGAATTCATGTAACAGTTTTAAGATGAATAATGAATAACATAACAAATTAAACGCCCCGTACAGTGAACACTGTCACTTCTGGTATACTAGTATAGATTTCTGAAGTCGAGGCAGTTGCTACAGCAGCTTGACATAGACGACCAGATCCGAAAGCCACAATAGACAAAAAATAAAAATAGTTTAACATCCTGACATTTCGCTATTACTCCTGTAAAGAACATACAAATTGCTAGGCATAACTTGATATTTTATATTTTGGATTTAAATTAAAACAAAGTTGAAAAATCTTTCAAAAAACAGCTGAAGCATCCATCTTTTATTAAATATTAGATCAATTAAAATCCAAGAGTATGGTTTTACGCTGCTTTTAGCAATATTCCAGCAATATCACGGCGGGGGACACAAGAAATGGGCTTCACACATTGTACCCATGTCGGGAATCGAACCTGGGTCTTCGGCGTGACGAGCTAACGCTTTAACCACAAGGCTACCCAACCGCCCCTAAAATCCAAGAAACAGAAAGTACCTTTGTAGTATACTTAAAAAGACTAACATAATATATTTTGTAGTTGAGTTTATATCATACTCAGATTTCTTGAGTTGGCCTGTAACAGATGCGGAGACACACAGCAGAAATATTGCACATTATACTGGTGAAATGAAGGACTACAATAAATAATGTCATCGCCAAGTTTCTCTGAGATTCACGATGCTTGTCAGGTATCTTGAAATAAACACCAGGCCACCTGAAATCAGATAGAATATGCATGCAATTTGTTAATAATATTAATAATAATAAAAAGAAGAAGAAAAAAGAAGAAGAATGTGTGTACTCATATTGTGCTAAACTCTAATCTCACACAATGAGTGAATGAGTGAGTTGGGTTTAACGCTGCTTTTAACATTATTCCAGTTATATTGCGGCGTGTCAGCTTAATGTGGGAGGAAAGCCCGAAGTGATGCAGGTCTCAGACGTTTACCACTTCGGTGAAACCCACGAGCACGGGTATGGTGCTGACAAACCTAGAAACATAATCGGGGCGAACCGGGATTGGAACCCACAATCATAGGTTTCTGGCATGCCCAAGGGACGCAACTCTGCACAGCGAATCGCGGTGCCTTAGACGACTGGGCCACCGTGCCCCTATCTCACACAATGTGTATGCTCAATTCGACAACATTATTTTGTCATTTTCAGCTCCCTGGGGAGTATACAAGTCAAACTGCCTGTCAGGCACTAGAAGGTTGACAGCCACATTACCATCATAAATACACCAGGAAAAATGTTAAGTACCACGCAGATATTTTCGAATAATCCAAACATGTATCTTGGAAAAATGTGATGACATTGACCTCATTATAAATATCCGAGATTCTTTCAATACCTTATGAAATGTTGGGTATCTGATTGGCCGAAAAAGACCAGACAAACTGCAATGACAGCATGCACTGCAAAAAGGTTGGCACAGTGCCAACAATTTAACCAGATATTTGGTAGTGTTATTGCTTCATGAACAAGTATGGTTGGTGGGGAGACAAGTATGGGTGGCGGGGAGACAAGTATGGGTGATGGGGAGACAAGCATGGGTGGTGGGGAGACAAGTATGGGTGGTGGGGAGACAAGTATGGGTGGTGGGGAGACAAGCATGGGTTCTGGGGAGACAAGCATGGGTGGTGGGGAGACAAGTATGGGTGGCGGGGAGACAAGTATGGGTGGTATGGGTGGTGGGGAGACAAGTATGGGTGGTGGGGAGACAAGCATGGGTGGTGGGGAGACAAGTATGGGTGGTGGGGAGACAAGTATGGGTGGTGGGGAGACAAGCATGGGTTCTGGGGAGACAAGCATGGGTGGTGGGGAGACAAGCATGGGTGGTGGGGAGACAAGTATGGGTTCTGGGGAGACAAGTATGGGTGGTGGGGAGACAAGTATGGGTGGTGGGGAGACAAGCATGGGTGGTGGGGAGACAAGTATGGGTGGCGGGGAGACAAGTATGGGTGGTATGGGTGGTGGGGAGACAAGTATGGGTGGTGGGGAGACAAGCATGGGTGGTGGGGAGACAAGTATGGGTGGTGGGGAGACAAGTATGGGTGGTGGGGAGACAAGCATGGGTTCTGGGGAGACAAGCATGGGTGGTGGGGAGACAAGTATGGGTTCTGGGGAGACAAGTATGGGTTCTGGGGAGACAAGTATGGGTGGTGGGGAGACAAGTATGGGTGGTGGGGAGACAAGTATGGGTGGTGGGGTGGGTGATGGGGAGACAAGCATGGGTGGTAGGGTGGGTGGTGGGGAGACAAGCATGGGTGGTGGGGAGACAAGCATGGGTGGTGGGGAGACAAGTATGGGTGGTGGGGAGACAAGTATGGGTGGTGGGGAGACAAGTATGGGTGGTGGGGAGACAAGTATGGGTGGTGGGGAGACAAGTATGGGTGGTGGGGAGACAAGTATGGGTGGTGGGGTGGGTGGTGGGGAGACAAGCATGGGTGGTAGGGTGGGTGGTGGGGAGACAAGCATGGGTGGTGGGGAGACAAGTATGGGTGGTGGGGAGACAAGTATGGGTGGTGGGGAGACAAGTATGGGTGGTGGGGAGACAAGTATGGGTGGTGGGGTGGGTGATGGGGAGACAAGCATGGGTGGTAGGGTGGGTGGTGGGGAGACAAGCATGGGTGGTGGGGAGACAAGCATGGGTGGTGGGGAGACAAGTATGGGTGGTGGGGTGGGTGGTGGGGAGACAAGCATGGGTGGTGGGGAGACAAGTATGGCTGGGGGGAATACAGGTATGGGTGGTGGGGAGACAAGCATGGGTGGTGGGGAGACAAGTATGGCTGGGGGGAATACAGGTATGGGTGGTGGGGAGACAAGCATGGGTGGTGGGGAGACAAGCATGGGTGGTGGGGAGACAAGTATGGGTGGTGGGGAGACAAGTATGGGTGGTGGGGAGACAAGCATGGGTGGTGGGGAGACAAGTATGGGTGGTGGGGAGACAAGCATGGGTGGTGGGGAGACAAGTATGGGTGGTGGGGAGACAAGCATGGGTGGTGGGGAGACAAGTATGGGTGGTAGGGAGACAAGCATGGGTGGTGGGGAGACAAGCATGGGTGGTGGGGAGACAAGCATGGGTGGTAGGGAGACAAGCATGGGTGGTGGGGAGACAAGTATGGGTGGTAGGGAGACAAGTATGGGTGGTGGGGAGACAAGTATGGGTGGTAGGGAGACAAGTATGGGTGGTGGGGAGACAAGTATGGGTGGTGGGGAGACAAGTATGGGTGGTGGGGAGACAAGTATGGGTGGTGGGGAGACAAGTATGGGTGGTGGGGAGACAAGTATGGGTTCTGGGGAGACAAGTATGGGTTCTGGGGAGACAAGTATGGGTTCTGGGGAGACAAGTATGGGTGGTGGGGAGACAAGCATGGGTGGTGGGGAGACAAGTATGGGTTCTGGGGAGACAAGTATGGGTTCTGGGGAGACAAGTATGGGTGGTGGGGAGACAAGTATGGGTGGTGGGGAGACAAGCATGGGTGGTGGGGAGACAAGCATAGGTTCTGGGGAGACAAGCATGGGTGTGGGAATACAGGTATGGGTGGTGGGGAGACAAGTATGGGTGGTGGGGAGACAAGTATGGGTGGTGGGGAGACAAGTATGGGTGGTGGGGAGACAAGTATGGGTTCTGGGGAGACAAGTATGGGTGGTGGGGAGACAAGTATGGGTGGTGGGGAGACAAGTATGGGTGGTGGGGAGACAAGCATGGGTGGTGGGGAGACAAGTATGGGTGGTGGGGAGACAAGTATGGGTGGTGGGGAGACAAGCATGGGTGGTGGGGAGACAAGTATGGGTGGTATGGGTGGTGGGGAGACAAGTATGGGTGGTGGGGAGACAAGTATGGGTGGTGGGGAGACAAGCATGGGTGGTGGGGAGACAAGTATGGGTGGTGGGGAGACAAGTATGGGTTCTGGGGAGACAAGTATGGGTGGTGGGGAGACAAGTATGGGTGGTGGGGAGACAAGTATGGGTGGTGGGGAGACAAGCATGGGTGGTGGGGAGACAAGTATGGGTGGTGGGGAGACAAGTATGGGTGGTGGGGAGACAAGCATGGGTGGTGGGGAGACAAGTATGGGTGGTATGGGTGGTGGGGAGACAAGCATGGGTGGTGGGGAGACAAGTATGGGTGGTATGGGTGGTGGGGAGACAAGCATGGGTGGTGGGGAGACAAGTATGGGTGGTATGGGTGGTGGGGAGACAAGCATGGGTGGTGGGGAGACAAGTATGGGTGGTGGGGAGACAAGTATGGGTGGTATGGGTGGTGGGGAGACAAGCATGGGTGGTGGGGAGACAAGCATGGGTGGTGGGGAGACAAGTATGGGTGGTATGGGTGGTGGGGAGACAAGCATGGGTGGTGGGGAGACAAGCATGGGTGGTGGGGAGACAAGCATGGGTGGTGGGGAGACAAGCATGGGTGGTGGGGAGACAAGCATGGGTGTGAGAGAGACAAGTATGGGTGGTGGGGAGACAAGTATGGGTGGTGGGGAGACAAGCATGGGTGTGAGAGAGACAAGTATGGGTGGTGGGGAGACAAGTATGGGTGGTGGGGAGACAAGCATGGGTGTGAGAGAGACAAGTATGGGTGGTGGGGAGACAAGTATGGGTGGTGGGGAGACAAGCATGGGTGTGAGAGAGACAAGCATGGGTGGTGGGGAGACAAGTATGGGTGTGAGAGAGACAAGTATGGGTGGTGGGGAGACAAGCATGGGTGTGAGAGAGACAAGCATGGGTGGTGGGGAGACAAGTATGGGTGGTGGGGAGACAAGCATGGGTGGTGGGGAGACAAGCATGGGTGTGAGAGAGACAAGTATGGGTGGTGGGGAGACAAGTATGGGTGGTGGGGAGACAAGTATGGGTGTGAGAGAGACAAGCATGGGTGGTGGGGAGACAAGTATGGGTGTGAGAGAGACAAGTATGGGTGGTGGGGAGACAAGCATGGGTGTGAGAGAGACAAGTATGGGTGTGAGAGAGACAAGCATGGGTGTGAGAGAGACAAGTATGGGTGGTGGGGAGACAAGCATGGGTGGTGGGGAGACAAGCATGGGTGGTGGGGAGACAAGCATGGGTGGTGGGGAGACAAGTATGGGTGTGAGAGAGACAAGTATGGGTGTGAGAGAGACAAGTATGGGTGGTGGGGAGACAAGTATGGGTGGTGGGGAGACAAGTATGGGTGTGAGAGAGACAAGTATGGGTGTGAGAGAGACAAGCATGGGTGGTGGGGAGACAAGTATGGGTGTGAGAGAGACAAGTATGGGTGGTGGGGAGACAAGCATGGGTGTGAGAGAGACAAGTATGGGTGGTGGGGAGACAAGCATGGGTGTGAGAGAGACAAGTATGGGTGGTGGGGAGACAAGTATGGGTGGTGGGGAGACAAGCATGGGTGTGAGAGAGACAAGCATGGGTGGTGGGGAGACAAGTATGGGTGGTGGGGAGACAAGCATGGGTGGTGGGGAGACAAGCATGGGTGTGAGAGAGACAAGCATGGGTGGTGGGGAGACAAGCATGGGTGTTATAGAGACAAGTATGGGTGGTGGGGAGACAAGTATGGGTGGTGGGGAGACAAGCATGGGTGGTGGGGAGACAAGTATGGGTGGTGGGGAGACAAGCATGGGTGTGAGAGAGACAAGCATGGGTGGTGGGGAGACAAGCATGGGTGTTATAGAGACAAGTATGGGTGGTGGGGAGACAAGTATGGGTGGTGGGGAGACAAGCATGGGTGTGAGAGAGACAAGCATGGGTGGTGGGGAGACAAGCATGGGTGTTATAGAGACAAGTATGGGTGGTGGGGAGACAAGTATGGGTGGTGGGGAGACAAGCATGGGTGGTGGGGAGACAAGTATGGGTGGTGGGGAGACAAGCATGGGTGTGAGAGAGACAAGCATGGGTGGTGGGGAGACAAGCATGGGTGTGAGAGAGACAAGTATGGGTGGTGGGGAGACAAGCATGGGTGGTGGGGAGACAAGCATGGGTGTGAGAGAGACAAGTATGGGTGGTGGGGAGACAAGTATGGGTGGTGGGGAGACAAGTATGGGTGTGAGAGAGACAAGCATGGGTGGTGGGGAGACAAGTATGGGTGTGAGAGAGACAAGTATGGGTGGTGGGGAGACAAGCATGGGTGTGAGAGAGACAAGTATGGGTGGTGGGGAGACAAGTATGGGTGGTGGGGAGACAAGCATGGGTGTTATAGAGACAAGTATGGGTGGTGGGGAGACAAGTATGGGTGGTGGGGAGACAAGTATGGGTGGTGGGGAGACAAGTATGGGTGGTGGGGAGACAAGTATGGGTGTTATAGAGACAAGTATGGGTGGTGGGGAGACAAGCATGGGTGTTTTAGAGACAAGTATGGGTGTTATAGAGACAAGTATGGGTGGTGGGGAGACAAGCATGGGTGGTGGGGAGACAAGCATGGGTGTTATAGAGACAAGTATGGGTTCTGGGGACCTACTCTGCCCTCACATCCTCACCTTCAATATCCTATTCACTTCAGCGTTGTGGAGTGCCCATCTTGGCTGGTTTCTTCAGGTAGTGGTAGTTAGGCAGGATTTTAGCTAGAAAGTCGATCTGTAGTGTCTGTGCCTGAAATTAACATATTGACATATTGTCATGACGCCTGTACAAGCCACCACCACATAGCTGGAATATTGACGAGTGCTGTGTTAAACAAAATGTAAAAAGAAAAAAAACACAAAAAAGACAAGTTTGACTGTAAGAAGAGCTGAAAAAGGGCTGTTTAATATCAAGTTAAATTTAATCAGAAGACTTTGTGGAAAGTTAATGAAATTGTACATTTTGAAATTGTTTTGAATATCTATGACTTTTTTAGGGAACTATTAAAACTTATAAAACAATCATCACAGACAACCACAACATGGGCACGTTGGTGACAAACCAAAGATCATAACCAGGCCAAATATCGGATTTGAACCCTCAACAATAAGCCCCATATCTCAGATTTGAAACCTTAACAATAAGCCCCATATCTCAGATTTGAAACCTTAACAATAAGCCCCATATCTCAGATTTGAACCCTCAACAATAAGCCCCATATCTCAGATTTGAACCCTCAACAATAAGCCCCATATCTCAGATTTGAATCCTCAACAATAAGCCCCATATCTCAGATTTGAACCCTCAACAATAAGCCCCATATCTCAGATTTGAAACCCTAACAATAAGCCCCATATCTCAGATTTGAATCCTCAACAATAAGCCCCATATCTCAGAGTTGAATCCTCAACAATAAGCCCCATATCTCAGCCTTCAATCCGCAACAACCAGGCCAAATCTATGAGTATGTTATAACGCAGCTCTTGGCATCCTTCCTCCTTCAGACATGGGAGGACATCACCAATGTGGGCTATTGATAGCTACAACACTGCCCACCACTGATGGGAATAGCCGTGCATTGGAAATAAATATACCGTATTCAACGTGATAAGCGCCCTGCTCTAATAAGCGCCCAGGGCGATATTTGCTAATATATTGGCTAGTGAACAATCCCAATTAGCACCCTTCAGATTGATCAATGTACACAAGACTTATTTATTCGTGTATAATACGCACTCGTGTGTTATATGCAACCTTAATTACGGACAGTTAAATTATGGAAAAATATATCTGTTGTGTACAATACGCACAGACTTTTCTTTTGTATCATTTCAAGCTGTCAGCATAAATCACGAAATTTAGATCTTTCAACTCTTTCACCAAAATTATATCCTAATAAGAGCCCCCTATTTCTAATTTTGAGAGTGCCCTTGGCGCTTATGTTCAGATTGAAAATATTGTTCCTATCAAGCCAGAGAACTTCATTCACAGTAATGATCTTTCTTGCGAGTATAAATCAGCTGTCTTGGAACAAAACACAGTTGGGTCTCCTCAGACTTAAACTGTATGGTAAGGATGATGAGAGATGGTAGTATCTGTCCATCATTATATCTCAAGGTGGCTTTGTGTCATCACTGGAGACAGTTTGTAGTGCATTGTGGCATCCTATGTGTCAAAGACTTACAAATAGGCTGAAAGATAGGTACCAAGGTACGACTCCTATCTAACCCAATCATCCAGTGTTCTCTTGTCTAAAATGCTACTTTAATGTTTGATTGACAAAGAACTTTCAACTGACCGGTGGTCGCTCCCTCTGTGTCCGGCGTTCACAATTCGACCCATGGATGACCGTGTTCTCCGGGAGCTTTTCGTTACTGGTCACATGACACAGACCCCCCACAATGCACCCTGATGTCAGCTCCACCTGGCGGCCAACTTTGGCTGAAATCAAATAGTCCAATCAATATTCTGCAATATAGCCTGAGTGGGCGGGTGGCTGCTTGTACTATTTCAGGAATAATACCGATTTTATAGTGCTAGTCCACTCAGATACCATGTCGCAGTTTTACATGAATAGTGAGTGAGTGAGTGAGTTGGGTTTAACGCCGCTTTTAACATTATTCCAGTTATATCATGGCGTGTCAGCTTAATGTGGGAGGAAAGCCCGAAGTGATGCAGGTCTTAGAAGTTTACCACTTCGGTGAAACCCACGAGCACGGGTATGGTGCTGACAAACCTAGAAACATAATCGGGGTGAACCGGGATTCGAACCCACAATCATAGGTTTCTGGCGTGTCCAGGGGACGCAACTCTGCACAGCGATTTACATGAATACCCTACTCAGACCAAGTGTACAGGCTCTGAGCCAACCAGTGCTTGCTTTAGCCCATTAATACCGAGTCAGGCAGGGTAACAACAAGTACCATCTTTTAACTTCTTTTGGTATGATGCAGCCAGGTATCGAACCCACCACCGTCTTCACTCCGGGCAGACGCTCTACCACTAGACCACGGAAGCGGTCCAATCAGCAGAAACCTATGTTTGGTTGGTTGGTTTGTTGTTTAACGCCGCACTCAGCAATATTCCAGCTATATGACAGCGGTCTGTAAATAATAGACTCTGGACCTGACAATCCAGTGATTGATATCATGAGCATCGATCCACGCAATTGGAATCAATGACATGCATCAACAAATCAGGGAGCCTGACAACCCGATCCCGTTAGTCGCCTCTTACGACAAGCATAGTCGCCTTTTACGGCAAGCATGGGTTGCTGAAGACCTATTCTAGCCCGGATCTTCACGGGTCAGAAACCTATGAACAGGACAAAGTCTGCATAATTTAAGAAACGACCAAACCCTTTTGAAATTATGGATGGAGATTTTCAAATATTTTCAAACAAATGAGAACTAGACCACAACACATTTTGGACATATTACAACCCTAAATGTACATATTGAAGCTCCAAAGAGCAAAAAGCTGAATTTATCGGTTTTCAGGAAACATTTTCTTGATTTGCACATGATAAAGCTTTTGACCCTATCTGATTTTCTCAGGTGATGTAATAAGAACAATTCGGACATTTGGTTCAAAAATCCTCTGGTATCACAGACTCACCTTTCGACTCCACAATGTTGTGATCTCCGATTTTCATACTCTCAACATCTTGGGTCAGTTAAGGAAAAGAAATACAATATGAACATGTCAGGATTGAATGGACCTCAGTGAGTGAGTGAATAAATGCCACAGTGAACAATACTCCAGCTATATCATTCAATGATCATTGTCTTACCTCCAAATGGCAAGAAAGCCACCAGCATACCTTATCAATCCATACAACCCACAAAGATCACTTCCATCAGGAGATATACACCTTTTGGCTGTTCCACACTATAAACTAAAAGGCTGTGGATAGAGGCCTTTCAGCACAACTGGGCCTTGTCTCTGGAATAATCTTCCTATTCATATCAGACTTTCAAAAACGTATGAATCTTTCAAATCACAACTCAAAACACATATTTTCAATGAAGCAAACAACTTGCATGAGGCGGGTATGGCAGTGGAGAAACTGTACCACGCACCACTTCACTACAGCTATCTGTAGGAATTGATTTATTGTTTAACTGTAGCGCTTTGCGGCATATAAGTACACATCATCATCATCATTATCAATATTATTTTTATTTTTATTTTTATTATTATTATTATTATTATTGCTTGTTCATGTATATGACAGGCAAGCCAGTGGCTGATAGCATGAGGCAATAATCAATGTCATTTAGTTATCAGATTTACTTGGGTCCATCTATCTGCAAGTCCTGGGGACATAATCTTGTCTCATGGGTCTCATGGTACATATTATTCATTTTCAATTTTTATGCGCATAGGATGCAATATTTTCAGCTTGGCCAAACCCTTCAATCATTAATTTCAGAATGAACTCCCTCATTGCCACCTTCAAGTGGTCTCCTCAGACTTAAACTGTATGGTAAGGATGATGAGAGATGGTAGTATCTGTCCATCATTGTATCTCATGGTGGGTTTGTGTCATCACTGGAGACAGTTCTAAACTCAGTTGGGTACCCTTGCACTTCTACAAGACAAGTGGGTACCCTTGCACTTCTACAAGTCAAGTGGGAACCCTTGTCACTTCTACAAGACAAGTGGGTATCCTTGTCACTTCTGAAAGTCAAGTGGGAACCCTTGTCACTTCTACAAGTCAAGTGGGTATCCTTGTCACTTCTACAAGACAAGTGGGAACCCTTGTCACTTCTACAAGTCAAGTGGTATCCTTGTCACTTCTACAAGACAAGTGGGAACCCTTGTCACTTCTACAAGTCAAGTGGGTATCCTTGTCACTTCTACAAGCGAGTGGGTACCCTTGTCACTTCTACAAGACAAGTGGGAACCCTTGTCACTTCTACAAGACAAGTGGGAACCCTTGTCACTTCTACAAGTCAAGTGGGTATCCTTGTCACTTCTACAAGCGAGTGGGTACCCTTGCCACTTCTACAAGTCAAGTGGGTACCCTTGTCACTTCTACAAGTCAAGTGGGAACCCTTGCCTCTTCTACAAGTCAAGTGGGAACCCTTGCCTCTTCTACAAGTCAAGTGGGTACCCTTGTCACTTCTACAAGACAAGTGGGTATCCTTGTCACTTCTACAAGCGAGTGGGTACCCTTGTCACTTCTACAAGTCAAGTGGGTACCATTGCCACCTCTACAAGTCAAGTGGGTATCCTTGTCACTTCTACAAGTCAAGTGGTACCCTTGTAACTTCTACAAGACAAGTGGGTATCCTTGTCACTTCTACAAGTCAAGTGGGTATCCTTGTCACTTCTACAAGTCAAGTGGTACCCTTGCCACTTCTACAAGACAAGTGGGTTACCTTGCCTCTTCTAAAAGTCAAGTGGGTACCCTTGTCACCTCTACAAGTCAAGTGGGTATCCTTGTCACCTCTACAAGTCAAGTGGGTATCCTTGTCACTTCTACAAGCGAGTGGGTACCCTTGCCACTTCTACAAGTCAAGTGGGTACCCTTGTCACTTCTACAAGTCAAGTGGGAACCCTTGCCTCTTCTACAAGTCAAGTGGGAACCCTTGCCTCTTCTACAAGTCAAGTGGGTACCCTTGTCACTTCTACAAGACAAGTGGGTATCCTTGTCACTTCTACAAGCGAGTGGGTACCCTTGTCACTTCTACAAGTCAAGTGGGTACCATTGCCACCTCTACAAGTCAAGTGGGTATCCTTGTCACTTCTACAAGTCAAGTGGTACCCTTGTAACTTCTACAAGACAAGTGGGTATCCTTGTCACTTCTACAAGTCAAGTGGGTATCCTTGTCACTTCTACAAGACAAGTGGGTACCCTTGCCTCTTCTACAAGTCAAGTGGGTACCCTTGTCACCTCTACAACTCAAGTGGGTACCCTTGTCACTTCTACAAGACAAGTGGGTATCCTTGTCACTTCTACAAGTCAAGTGGGTACCCTTGTCACTTCTACAAGTGAAGTGGTACCCTTGCCACTTCTACAAGTCAAGAGGGTACCATTGCCACCTCTACAAGTCAAGTGGGTATCCTTGTCACTTCTACAAGTCAAGTGGTACCCTTGTAACTTCTACAAGACAAGTGGGTATCCTTGTCACTTCTACAAGTCAAGTGGTTCCCTTGTCACTTCTACAAGTCAAGTGGGTACCATTGCCACCTCTACAGGTCAAGTGGGTATCCTTGCCACTTCTACAAGTCAAGTGGTACCAGGGTTACTGCTACAAGTCAAGTGGTACCAGGGTTACTGCTACAAGTCAAATGGTACCAGGGTAACTGCTACAAGTCAAGTGGTACCAGGGTTACTGCTACAAGTCAAGTGGTACCAGGGTTACTGCTACAAGTCAAGTGGTACCCTTGCCACTTCTACAAGTCAAGTGGGTACCCTTGTCACTTCTACAAGTCAAGTGGGTACCCTTGTCACTTCTACAAGTCAAGTGGGTACCCTTGTCACTTCTACAAGACAAGTGGGTACCCTTGCCACTTGTACAAGACAAGTGGGTACCCTTGCCACTTCTACAAGTCAAGTGGTACCAGGGTTACTGCTACAAGTCAAGTGGTACCAGGGTTACTGCTACAAGTCAAGTGGTACCAGGGTTACTGCTACAAGTCAAGTGGTACCAGGGTTACTGCTACAAGTCAAGTGGTACCCTTGCCACTTCTTCAAGTCAAGTGGTACCAGGGTTACTGCTACAAGTCAAGTGGTACCAGGGTTACTGCTACAAGTCAAGTGGTACCAGGGTTACTGCTACAAGTCAAGTGGTACCAGGGTTACTGCTACAAGTCAAGTGGTACCAGGGTTACTGCTACAAGTCAAGTGGTACCCTTGTCACTTCTACAAGTCAAGTGGTACCAGGGTTACTGCTACAAGTCAAGTGGTACCAGGGTTACTGCTACAAGTCAAGTGGTACCAGGGTTACTGCTACAAGTCAAGTGTTACCAGGGTAACTGCTACAAGCCAAGTGGTACCAGGGTTACTGCTACAAGTCAAGTGGTACCAGGGTTACTGCTACAAGTCAAGTGGTACCAGGGTTACTGCTACAAGTCAAGTGGTACCAGGGTTACTGCTACAAGTCAAGTGGTACCAGGGTTACTGCTACAAGTCAAGTGGTACCAGGGTTACTGCTACAAGTCAAGTGGTACCCTTGCCACTTCTACAAGTCAAGTGGGTACCCTTGTCACTTCTACAAGTCAAGTGGGTACCCTTGTCACTTCTACAAGTCAAGTGGGTACCCTTGCACTTCTACAAGTCAAGTGGGTACCCTTGCACTTCTACAAGACAAGTGGGTACCATTGCCACTTCTACAAGACAAGTGGGTACCCTTGCCACTTCTACAAGTCAAGTGGTACCAGGGTTACTGCTACAAGTCAAGTGGTACCAGGGTTACTGCTACAAGTCAAGTGGTACCAGGGTTACTGCTACAAGTCAAGTGGTACCCTTGCCACTTCTACAAGTCAAGTGGTACCAGGGTTACTGCTACAAGTCAAGTGGTACCCTTGCCACTTCTACAAGTCAAGTGGTACCAGGGTTACTGCTACAAGTCAAGTGGTACCAGGGTTACTGCTACAAGTCAAGTGGTACCAGGGTTACTGCTACAAGTCAAGTGGTACCAGGGTTACTGCTACAAGTCAAGTGGTACCAGGGTTACTGCTACAAGTCAAGTGGTACCAGGGTTACTCCTACAAGTCAAGTGGTACCCTTGCCACTTCTACAAGTCAAGTGGTACCAGGGTTACTGCTACAAGTCAAGTGGTACCCTTGCCACTTCTACAAGTCAAGTGGTACCAGGGTTACTGCTACAAGTCAAGTGGTACCAGGGTTACTGCCCTGTTTGTTATATTCCAGGCACATACTGGCAGCCTAAAACTATTCAAGTCTGAACCAGACAAAACAATGATTGATATATAGGCTCCGATCCATGTCATCGTGATACTATATCAACCAAGTCAACGAGCCTGACCACACGCTCCAGTAAGATGTATTGTATGTCAGGTGCATGAGCTGCGGGGTACCTGTTCTAACCCGACACTCACGCAGGGCTTGCCACTACTAGATAAAGGATACGTGCGCTGACTTCAAACACGTTGTTGTTGCCGATGATCATGACCTGCTGGTTGTGATCCTTCTCCTCGCATCTGCAACATCATCAACATCTGTAAACTCATTGGGGGGTGCCGACACAGGTTACAGGATTGTACCAACAGAAAGATCTTATATGAATAGGTACTTTGCATTCTCAACAATCTACCTACAGAACAAGATTGTGTAGTGTATCATGTTGACAACTTCTGAAGAATTATGTTGTTAGGATTAGAGTTAGCTATCTCACCTCTTTGAAACAATTGTTGCGAAATCCAATGTAATCTCATCTTCCCGAGGAAAGAGAGTTAACATCAGCTTCCCGAGGCAAGAGAGTTAACATCATCTTCCCGAGGCAAGAGTTAACATCATCTTCCCGAGGCAAGAGTTAACATCATCTTCCCGAGGCAAGAGAGTTAACATCATCTTCCCGAGGCAAGAGAGTTTACATCATCTTCCCGAGGCAAGAGTTAACATCATCTTCCCGAGGCAAGAGTTAAGATCATCTTCCCGAGGCAAGAGTTAACATCATCTTCCCGAGGCAAGAGTTAACATCATCTTCCCGAGGCAAGAGAGTTAACATCATCTTCCCGAGGCAAGAGAGTTAACATCATCTTCCCGAGGCAAGAGTTAACATCATCTTCCCGAGGTAAGAGTTAACATCATCTTCCCGAGGCAAGAGTTAACATCATCTTCCCGAGGCAAGAGTTAACATCATCTTCCCGAGGCAAGAGTTAACATCATCTTCCCGAGGGAAGAGTTAACATCATCTTCCCGAGGCAAGAGAGTTAACATCATCTTCCCGAGGCAAGAGAGTTAACATCATCTTCCCGAGGCAAGAGAGTTAACATCATCTTCCCGAGGAAAGAGAGTTAACATCATCTTCCCGAGGCAAGAGTTAACATCATCTTCCCGAGGCAAGAGTTAACATCATCTTCCCGAGGCAAGAGTTAACATCATCTTCCCGAGGCAAGAGTTCACATCATCTTCCCGAGGGAAGAGTTAACATCATCTTCCCGAGGCAAGAGAGTTAACATCATCTTCCCGAGGCAAGAGTTCACATCATCTTCCCGAGGCAAGAGTTAACATCATCTTCCCGAGGCAAGAGAGTTAACATCATCTTCCCGAGGCAAGAGTTAACATCATCTTCCCGAGGCAAGAGAGTTAACATCATCTTCCCGAGGGAAGAGTTAACATCATCTTCCCGAGGAAAGAGAGTTAACATCATCTTCCCGAGGCAAGAGAGTTAACATCATCTTCCCGAGGCAAGAGAGTTAACATCATCTTCCCGAGGAAAGAGAGTTAACATCATCTTCCCGAGGCAAGAGTTAACATCATATTCCCGAGGCAAGAGTTAAGATCATCTTCCCGAGGCAAGAGAGTTAACATCATCTTCCCGAGGAAAGAGAGTTAAGATCATCTTCCCGAGGCAAGAGTTAACATCATCTTCCCGAGGCAAGAGTTAACATCATCTCCCCGAGGCAAGAGTTAACATCATCTTCCCGAGGCAAGAGAGTTAACATCATCTTCCCGAGGCAAGAGAGTTAACATCATCTCCCCGAGGCAAGAGAGTTAACATCATCTTCCCGAGGCAAGAGAGTTAACATCATCTTCCCGAGGCAAGAGTTAACATCATCTTCCCGAGGCAAGAGTTAACATCATCTTCCCGAGGCAAGAGAGTTAACATCATCTTCCCGATGTCCAGTTTCCACCCTTGCCGAACTAGGCTGGTATTATGGAGTTACAGTTGGCTGGACTAACGAGTCTATGCATAGTCCAATCAAAATCACGCAAAAAACCTTGATTAAAAACAAGCAAAGATTTGGAAAATATCTTTTGACAACGAGTTGGCGGTGCACATGATTTGCAAATCCTGCAATCGACCGAAATCTGCACAACAGTTTACGAACCGGATTTCGATTTCGTTGCGCGATTTTAATTGGACTATGCATAGACTTGTTAGTCCAGCCAAAATGTAACTCCATAATACCAGCCTAGTTCGGCAAGGGTGGAAACTGGACTTTTAAAGTCAGTTATCATTCTTGCTTCCGGAAGATGATGTAATCAGATGTAAATCTGTATTTTCATTGAGTTTCATCTCATTCGAATGTCCGGCGCCCCAATGTACAAGACTTTGCTAGCCTAGGGCTGGTACAAATTTCCCAATTGCCCCATCGTTTTAACATTACAAGGGTATTTTATCATCAAGGGAGGGAGGGAGCGAGAGGAGAGAGAACTAGGTCCATCTGGTCCTGCTAACATTTCTTGAAAAGCACACTTTGCAATATTTCTAATTACTGTAAGCAATATTCCTTATCATCGGAGTGGATTGTTTTCACTTTGTAAGTATTAGCACACATGCAGCTATCTTCATTTATGAAAATTATCAATATGTTGTGATGCTATTTTAAAGGCCCACATGGCCTGACTTTTAAAACATCTGTAGCTAGCTAGAGATATAGATTTATCCTAAGGAAGGAGGCGCTTATACAGATATCAGTGAGTGAGTGAGTGAGTTATGTTTAACGCCGCTTTTAACAGTATTCCAGTTATATCACGGCGTGTCAGCTTAACGTGGGAGGAAAGCCCGAAGTGATGCAGTTCTCAGACGTTTACCACTTTGGTGAAACCCACGAGCAGGGGTATGGTGCTGACAAACCTAGAAACATAATCAGGGCGAACCGGGATTCGAACCCACAATCATAGGTTACTGGCATGCCCAAGAGACGCAACTCTGCACAGCGAATCGCAGCACCTCAGACGACTGCGCCACCCGTGACCCAACATTCTGTGGAAGGAAGTAACCTAACCATTGTTTTCCACAACACTTGTGGTCGACCTTTAAGTGGTGAGGACCATAGTTTGAAATCGTAGAAGTCTGGCTTCATCAATCACTTGTACCGACCTGTTGACGATCTCTACCAGCTCCTCCACAATGTTGAACTCGCCTATGATAATTGGTCCTGCCTCCGCAATTATCCGAGCTTTCGGATGGATCACGGTCCGTGTTCCTGCAAGATGAAACCACTCATTTCGTGACTCATGAAGGTTAGTTGTATTAGTATATTAAGCTTTTTGGAAGTTTTGTTTGTTGTTTAACACTGCACTCAGCAATATTCCAGCTAAATGACGGTGGTCTGTAAATAATCCAGTCTGGACCAGACAATCCAATGATTGACATCATGAGCATCAATCCACGCAATTGGGATACGATGACATGCATCAACCAAGTCAGCGAGCCTGACCACCCAATCCTGTTAGTCGCCTCATAGGACAAACATAGTCGCCTTTTACAGCAAGCATGGGTTGGTGAGGACCTATATTACATCGGACCTTCACGGGTCACTTGTTGGTAGTGATGTCATCGTACCACATATCATGTTACCAACGTATCTATAATTTTTTAATGTTTATACTATATTGATAAACATTTATGAATAGCGATACTAAAATTAATAATTCCCGGCCACAGAAACGATTACATTAATGATTACCACAGTTAAGACGGAAAATTCAATTTTAAACATATACTACTCAAAAGAAGTTAAGGATCACCTGATTCTTTCATATTACTATAGTTAATCTCTCATGTCATGACAGATTAACTTTACCATTATGAAAGAATCGGGTGATCCTTAACTTCTTTTGAGTAGTATATAATGGATCAGTCTATTTCACATAACATTAAGTTTGATTAATTACAGGTCTAGACACGACTTTTATATCTATACACATACCAAAAAATTAATTTTGTTAATAATTGATTTATACTGATATATTGTGATATTTTTGAGTTGACATATCAATACTAAACTTTCCAATCAACCTACTTTGTAGGTGCTGTCCCTTGTCTGACTAGTGGATCTAGCAACTGTTGTAGGTTAAGTAGCATCCCAGTTAACTCAATAGGATCCCGATCTGGGTTGGGTTGGTTTGTTGTTTAACGCCCCACTTAGCAGTGATTCCAGCTATATGACGGCGGTCTGTAAAATAATCGAGTCTGGACCAGACAATCCAGTGATTGATATCATGAGCATCGATCCACGCAATTGGGATCGATGGCTGAATCAACCAAGTCAGCGAGCCTGACCACCCGATCCCGTTAGTCGCCTTTTACGACAAGCGTAGTCGCCTCTTTCGGCAAGTATGGTTTGCTGAAGACCTATTCTACCCCGGAGATCTTCACGGGTCTCCCGATCAGGGAGGTGTGAACTGCTGAACCCTAACACTTTATTATGGCGTGGGTAAGGGCAATGTTTATAAAATTAGTGTTTCCAGTGTGCAAATCAAAAGATAGTGGCCTGTGGCCATCAACATTCTCATCAGTCTACAAAATAAGAAACTATGTCAGACCAATTGTCTATGATGATTCAATTGCAGAGATCATCATGATCATCACCATCCTTTAAATCTTTAATTCAAATTTGCATTCTTCATCAGACTTGAGGCCAAATATCGTCCTCTGAGCAGGTCTACACAAATCCCTGGTCAAGCAATGCAGAAGATAGACACTCACCAGAACGTTGAAACCCCCAAGAAAGGAATTGTGTTTGGACCAAACTATAGATCTCGCAGCTAAGGGACACAACTCTGTACTAAGTGCTCGTTTTTGTTTGTTTTTTGTTTAGTACTGCACTCAGCAATATATTCCAGCTATATGACGGCGGTCTTTAAACTAATCAAACATGGACCAGACAATCCAGTGATTGATATAATGAACATCAATCCACGCAATTGGGATACGATGAAATGTATCAACCAAGTCAGCGAGCCTGACCACCCGATCCCGTTTGACACCTCTTACAACAAGCATAGTCGCCTTTTACAGTAAGACCTATTCTACTCCGGTCCTTCACAGGTACAAAGTACTAGTATGTTGACAAGTAGCAGAGCATGTTTCCTTTCTGAATTTCTGGCCATTTAGGCCATGCTGATACACCTGTTTCCATGGTTACATACCAATAGTGATGTCTCCAACCAGCTCACACTCATCACAGATCACGGCACCCGGGGCTATCTTAACGCTGAAACATAACATGTTCTGCTTAACAAAAATATACAACAGAACACTTTGATGTGAGGCATCAACACAACAGCAACAAATTATCATGTCGTCCTTAAAATGACAAACAAATTAGACTTACAATGAAAATATTTTCCCATGTTTGATCAATACGGGCATGTTTAGAAAAATATGGGTTTCAATTAAATTTTTGTTTTACATCTTACACATGTTTTTGACAACTGTGCGATTACTGAATTGGATAAATATGGTCTTTCCACAGTAAACAAGTGCAATAGCCTATTCAGGCCACATGGTCACTGTGCATTCGTCACCACTCGCCCCTTTCCGTAACCTGCAAGAAGACTCGTCCCCCTATCGATGAATGTTATGTGCGAAAATACGACAAACCAATCAGAATGCGAGTATGATTTCAAATTTTTCTTCAAAGAATCCCTCAGAAATAACCTTTGATTTTACATATGTCTTGCATCTAAAAATATACTAAAGACACAGTTAAATGTGTTCAATCATACTGTATAATTCTGCACGTCCCGATGTGCTTTAAATTGCATCTGAAATATATATAATATATTGGGAAAATGTGTGAACGATTACGCAACGAGTTGACAATTGTTTTAGGTATGCCCGTTTGCGCTAAGACGGAACCTGGTCGCAAAAATGGCCACGAGAGGGGCACGAGTCGCTATTCAGCTTGTCCCGGAATAACACGAGTTGGTCACGAATGGGTCGCTGTGGTAACTGTTGCGATAAACTGGAGCATGGCACTGTCTCCCTCCCATTGTTGCGGTAAACTTTCAAACAAATTTCACGCATTTCAGGGTTTAAATAAAACTACGACTGAAAATCTAACAACATATCGAGAATGTTAAGGTAAAGTAGACCAAGTATTGAATATAAGGAGAGGTTTTGGATGTAAACTTCTTTATTATGAGGAACACAACATTTTGGAGTATATACTTACTCCTTCATGTGAATAAATGCTAGTTAATTGGCGCTGATCAGGGATTAGCAATGGACAAATGGAAGCCTATAGTTAACAGTTAAATAACATGATTGGTGATTAGCAATGGACAAATGGAAGCCAAAAGTTAACAGTGAATTAGTGCGATAGTGAGCGATCATGTCAAGAGAGATTCGGGCAAGTAGACTAGATGTGTATTGGCACAGATTATTAACCAATTATGTCTGCATCTTGGAAATAAGTGCTCTTGAAACTATTGCCATTTTATGGCTTTAGGGATGGCAATTTCATAGTCTGTATAAAGGGTGGGGGTCTGGGGCCTGGAATTTTATTGACAAAAATACATTGTACCTGAAAATTTGTGAAGAAAAGTTATTATGCTTCAAACCTTTGAAAAAAACCCAGACATTTCCTGCCACAAAAATAACATTGTTGCAATGTGTTTTTCTTCAAACAAAACTCGGGCTCGTAATTTTAAATAAAAAAAATACATGGTTTTGCAGGTGAAGCAGAAAAAATCTAATCTTGAAACAAAATACCTTGCATATTATCAGGAAATATGTAGTCTGTTCTCTTGATCATCAGTTGATCATGCCTATGTTTTTACAGTACATTTCCAAAGGACCATTTCATTCTTTTTCTGGCGAATTTACAGATATCAGTCACTTTTTTATTCAAAGAACCAAAGGCTAAGGAGAGAGTTGGGGGGAGTCTCTCCGAACGGAGAACCATACTTCCATAATTCCTCGTGTTGACAGCTCACCCTAAGCCTAAAGATCGAAGGGACACGTGTAAATAAAATATGCATTTTCCGACATCAAATATGTTTTCTTCCGATGTATATGTAGTTTTTTATGATACTTTGGGGTGTGTGTTAAAGATTCTGTAACCGCACGCGAGCTGCACCAACAGGATGCCAACGTCCTCATGATGTGCCAAAACAAGGTTTTTCGTGCCAGTAGACCTGTTACACAGCGCCTAAGAGTGAAACTTCGAACAGTATTCGGTTGAAATGTTTATCAGCTGTTTATTGAAATAACGATACATTTAAGTCCTGAATTGAAGATTAAAACCTTGAAAAATTAGGAATAGGTGCACAAATTGTTTCAAAATCTCAAATACCTTCCCCTGTTCGACGCCATTTTGGCCAAACTTCTAATCACATGACTTATTATGAGATTATTCCGTATTTCGGATAATTTACTCTTGACATAGTTTCAAATATTCCGAACTGTCATGTTTGTTTCATGTAATTATGAAATATGGCCTTATTTTAGCTATTTAGAATTAGCACTCCTTATTGTGACGTCATCGCGGATATAAATATCTTCCAAGGCCGTAAGCTCAGCACAAACGACGACGAAAAAGCAAAGGGCGAGGAGGGGAGATATGTTAAGAGCTTCTGAAGCTATCGTTTTAGACGAGAATTTTGGCCCCCAAAGCAGAGACATTTTAGCCACTATGCCAGCGTTACAAAGTACAAACATGTACGTATTGATCTTTGTGTTTTTTCGTTGTAAATTGCGATGTAATGAAAATGTTTACATTTTGTTGATGAAACCAAGATGGCTGCCATGTTTCCGATTTGCAACACATGTCACAATTTTACAATTTCTGTGTGACAACGATTCTTATTGTCATTTCGTTGTTTTTCCTGTTCGTATTTAATCTGATTCAACTTCGAGGATCACATTAGACGTTACTTGTTATGTTATATTTTTCCTTTGAGTTGCAAAAAGTCCACATGTCCCGGAAGTTCTGAGAAGATTCATGGCGTTTCAGAAATGGAACCATTGTCAGGAACTATGAATCTGACAATTCAATACTGTTGTGAGTGAGGTGTAGGTGTAAGAGTACATAAGGGTTGTGGGTTGACTTGTCAGGGTGACCTAAATTCACCTTCACCTACGTCTGTTTATGATTCACAGATCAGCTGATACGATTGTAAAGCTTTGTCACAACTTTTGGGTATTGAAACGGGAAGTAGTTTTATAAAGTAGGCTGCTGTAGGCCTATAAAACACTGCCTTATGTGTTTTGACATAATAAATAAAAGCCAATGTGGCATTTCTGTAGATGGGGACAGTTGCTCAGCGGTCTAGTACATATTGGGTTAGTTAGGTCTAAACATTGTGTGTAAAATGTTTGTGACTAGACCTAATAATAACATATAGAAAAAACCCTTAGGATTGGGTATCATTTTAAGCAGAACAGATCACATTGTATCGCAGTGATGAATTTGTATAGTTTTTATATGATTTAACCTTGAATTTGGATTGCAAGACAATAACTGCTTTCAAATGTTTTACTTCCCAAGAATCTGCCCAATAGAAAAGACGTCTCTGAAATTGTATTATTTACTGATGTTAATCACTTTCCAAACAGGTGTTAATTCTATACGTTATATTTACATTCTATTGGGATATTACTGCCAGATGTTGTACCCTTTGTCATGATTACATTGACTTAGAAACAGTAGAGGCAGGTGTATGGTTGGGGCACACCACCTGTAGTTTGATTCAAGGAACAACTCTTTACTTTTGCTGATCAATAGTGTTAAGGCATGTGGGTATTGTATGCGTAAATCACAAGGGCTAGAGCACTTAGATTCAACTAGCTGTATATTTCACAGACCTTTTAAAGAGGGACAGTGCTTCAAGTTAAGTGACCATTACCAGGCTAGGCAATGGTAGAAATTGGCAATAGTCCTATTGTCCTTGCCAAACTGCCCAATTGTTATGGTATCATAAGGACTAGTAGAAATTTGCTCCTTTTAAGGGTTTTGCTACATGTTATCATTATACCCGTAACGGACTAGTGGACTAAAACTGTTGGTTTCTATCGCTGCTAGGTGTGGAAGTGTGTGCAGCTTGTGGCATTGTTTCTGTGGAAATTCATGCCTGATTCCTTATCGGTAAGCTGTGGGAGATTTTGGGTAAAAACATAATCCCAAACAACCTTCTCCTTGTCATAAGAAACGACTTCATGCATGTCTGGTCAGCCTCAAGGACCTGGTTTATTGTGTTTCATTGTAATTTGTAAACCATAATTAAATCTACTCAACATGCAAATATATATACAGTATATTTCCATTGTATTATGGGCCGGTGGCCTGAAGTACCGTATAAATTTGTCTGTCTGTATTTTGACAATGTGGATCATTGCTCATATTATCAATAACTGGAATGTCTGACCCAGACTCGGGTATTTACAGGCGTCTGTCATAGACTTTGGCGAGACTTGTCGAGACTTTGGCGATTAGCAAAACTAGGTCACAAGGAAGAGAATTTTATTGACGTCAACTTCTTTATTATGAGGAACACAACGTTTTGGAGTATATGCTTACTCCTTCATCGGGTGAATGAGTAAGCATATACTCTGAAACATTGTGTTCCTCATGTAGTGGCCATAAAATTTCCGAGTCCCGTGATGGGATTTGAACCACAGACCTTCTGATCAGAGGTCATGTTACCATGGCGACAGGAAGGGGGTGATTGAGTGTTTTCTGAAACAGAGGTCTCTTTCACTGGGACCATATTGTTTGGTTACTTCTATTTGTATATTAGTATGTTCAGGGACCAAGCGTTAATATCTGTTCGAATTTATCGTCAGTTTTGGGACATGCCAGCTTTTGGGACTTACCAGTATGTTGTTTTTCTCTTGATTGTGTCTGGGCACAGGTTGCCCTGCCATGCAATTCTCTGTGAAGAGTAGCCCCTTGGGCATGCCAGAGTAATATGGTCGTGGGTTCGGATTCTGGTGTGTCCCAATGATGTTTCTAGGTTTGTCAGCACCATACCAGGGCTCGTAGGTTTCACCAAAGTTGGAAACGTCTGAGACCTGCTTCACTTCGGGTCTTTCCTACTACATTAAGCTGGCACGCCGCGATATAATTGAATACTGTTGGCATTAGGTCCAACAAACGCATGCACTCACCTCTGATTTTGTATGACATGTTTGGGTGACTCAATCCTTTCAGCTATATGTGCCAAAGTAGATTGTATCTAGTACTGGTTACATGTACAACATAATCTACATAATGAACAGTGTCGCTATTGAAATTGCTTCTTAGCAAGGAAGGACATAGTTTTACATAACTTTTATATTCCTGGAGACCTAGGGACTTGCTAGATGTATTCAAGCGTCACTTGAAATACGATCAATAGTTTCTCACTGCTGCAAAGCGAAACAGGACATGGTGAAATTTATTCCCTGAAAAAATAGCCACCCTTGAGTGATCCCACGCAGTGACACATAGAGCTGGCATGATGCCAGGCTATAACTAATGCATCCTGTTGGAGTAAATCAAATCCTTCTTATGGTGCAAGCTTGTGTGTATGTTGTGATATTGTGAGCTTATCATTGTCACATCTGGGCACACCATACGTTTGTCAGTCTCAAGTAGAAATATGCTAACTAGGTCAGCGTTGTGTATCTGAACATTTTCCTGCATCTGTGGACTTAATTGTGACAGGCAAACAGATTGTATTAACATGATTAAGGTACATAATGTATTCTGGCTTACTGTTGTTGATCTTCAGGTTGTCAATCTGTGACAGCACATACTTTGATGGCATATACTAGGTTAAGCTGACCTATTAGTAGCGTTATGAATGTACATCCAGGTTCTAAATGATATTTTTGTAAACACTGGAAAACTTTTTGCAGTCTTGCATTTTGCAGTTTTTGCATTTCAACCTGCTACTTTGACACTACTCCAATTCCTGTGTCAAAGAGTTCATCACTTCGAGTACATTTTGGTGTTTTGGACTGTTATTGGCTAGGCTTGCTAATACTAATACTTCACTTGGGCTTTGGGTTGGTGGGAAAAGTTGCAGTTGGGCCTCGTAAAATTTATTTCTGTCTGGTAAACTCAGCAGGTCACACTAACCCATACATTATAATTAAAATGTGTTTGAAATTTCTGTGTTGGTTAATGTTACGGTTTGGGTGATGTTAAGTACCAGCAATGCTCTGAGTATCTGATATTATTTCTAGATCTATCGGCACCATTCCTGTGCTTTTGGGTTTTACCAAAGTTGTAAAGGTTTTAGACATGCATCACTCCAGCCTTTCCTCCCTCATTAAACTGACACTGAGATATATCTTGAATATTGTTCAAAGCAGTGTTACGCCCAACCCACTCAAACGATAATTTCCACTGCAAGATTTCCGTAGAATAATGTTTTGGGTATTCTTTTCCACCACCGTGATTAAAGGGGCACTGATCTAAAGCAATTCCCCAGGACTGGTTGTTGCCTATTGTTTTTTCCCATTGAGTACCCGGATGATACGCAGCGCAACTCAGCGTGGCCAGAGACTGGGCTACCGTCTGCAAGGACAGCTAAATAAACTTGGAGGCAATATTTGTTTTACACATTTTTGAATACTGATTGGTTAACTGTGATTTATAAAGATTTTTCGACAAAGGGCGCATGTTAATTAAATTCTTCAGCCTAAACAAACAGACAAAAAGAATGGCGGAGCTCATCGGATGTCGTCATTTGGAAATACCCCAGATGGTTATAGTTTAATAATAAAAAAAAGTATCCATGCAGTGAAAGCATTTTCGGATTTTGGATTGCTTCGATAACACGATTACTACTCCTTTTTGTCATCCACGTTTTCTGGTATAACCCAACACTTGTGTATTTGTCGTCATTCACTTGATGCTCAGTTAATGAATTCATTACAGGTACAATTAGTGGTAGCATTACTTAGATTACCTGACAAAGGTTCCCATTTGGCATTTATTGTGTCTGGGGTAATTATTCAATTTAAATCCAGGTTTGAAGTGAGGTGAAATGTGTGTTATGTAATATGCACGTGGCAGCCCAGCAAGAGATGAATGATCAGTTGATTTACTTTTTTTGTAAATCAACAGATCGTTCCTAGTCATCAAAGGATTAACAGAAAATACGTTGATTGATTAATCACTGTTTTCTTGCACAGTGGATATGTCAAAAGTGAGTGTTTACATGTCTAGGTTTACTCAAACAAAGGGAATACACTCACTCACTCATATCATGGCGTGAAGTGCCGATATAAAACCAACATACTTTGTTCAAAGGGTTAACTGATAATACGTTGCTCATTTTTATCTATCACTCAATGGATTTTTTAAGGACCGTGGACGTTATGAAATTGTCACATGGGCCTTCTCAGCTGACCCTTGAGACTTTACACCTATGCGAAACACCTGAAACAATCCAAGTGATCAGTTGAGAAACGAACACGGGTTATAATATCCCGAGACGTTATATATCTTTTAAAATATTCGATTGTTACAGAGACACTTGACATCGAAAAAGTTTCTTTGCACAGCTGCAGACGAGTGGGATATTGTTCCTTTGTGTGGATATTCACGGATACATTCCTCAAACAAGGAAGCTGCCTAAAATTATACACATAAATTTGGTAGGTTGTAATTATGGTATTTGCATTTTGTTTTCCTTCATTTGCTGTAGCATTGAACCGCTTCGTTCTTGTTCCTCTACGTCTTGGTTGGGAAGTTCTTCAATGCGTGATAGACGTTGTTTTCGCAAGTCTTTTCCTTTGTGAGCGTGTATATATTACCGTCAATTTGTAAAATGTGATCCCTCAGGCAATTTATAAAATGTGTTAATATTTCAGTCATTTTGACTGAAAAATCTGTCAAGATTGACTAAAATTGATTAAGACGATCAAAAGGGCCTAAAACATCACAACAGATTATTATGTAGGATTAGAAGCCAAACAACATAGAAATGTACTTTTCAATGTAACATTTTCAGATGGTGATGACATTAAACATAAAATGTTTGGAATTCGTTATTATAATAATACAGATGGAAATGTTTTTCAGTCAATTTGTATAATTATTGAATATTTAAGCGTTTAATAAATTTGAAAATGTTACACAGTAAAAAGATTATACACTATAAAAAAAGCAATGCTCAGGTGAAATATTTACTTTGTGTTGCAAGTCAAAATAGTGTAAACGAAAATCGCAAAATTACCAAGCAAGTGACTTATCAAAACTTTGTCACCATAACTTTGCTATTCACAAAGATGCCTACATTTCCTTATTATATTGAAAACTGCATTTCACTTTGTTGATCAATGTGACCATATGCCCTTATAACTACCCATAAAAGTGACTAATGCGCTTACGAATGGCGCAGCACTGGTCGCGAACTAGTCTGGATTTCTGCTATACATCCGGTTTACTCACTGGGAAAAAACAATAACAAAGGCAACAACCAGTCCCGGGGAATTGCTTTAGATCAGTGCCCCTTTATGAGGTGGATAGCGTGTCAGTTTTTCAGTTTATTGACAGCACAATTCACCATTGTGACATATACAGTCACTAGATATCCTTACATCAGGTTCATGTTTGAGTATACACATTAACATAATTATTGGTCTGAAAGTCAAACATGATCATTTTATACCAAGAGACGTTTAAAGTTGGTACTTGTTGTTACCCTGCCTGGCATTAAGGGGCTAAAACAAGGACTGGTTAGCTCGGAGTGAGTATACTCTGTCTGTGTGGTGTATTTATGTTAAACTGTGGGCTCAGTGGGCTAGCAATATATAATCTGCATCTCCAGGTGGATGTTCAGGTAGCCTAGTGGTTAAAGCATTTGCTAGCCATGCCGAAGAAACGGGTTCGATTCCCGACATTGGTACAATGTGTGAAGCCCATTTCTGATAGAATTTGGAGAAAGACAAAGCCTAATGACACTCTGACGCCCGTATAAGTAATAATGGCTAGCGGTGGCTGAACGTTTGCATCAACCAGAAATGTGGAAGATCCTATTTACCAGAAAGTACATTGAACTTTAGCATTGTTTAGTCTGTATTTAAATGCTAAATTTACAAACTGTTGTTGTTGCTAAGTGGTATACATTTGTTTCCATGGAAAATTCAATACTGTGTCCAAATCAGTGCAAAACAAATTGGCACCTGCTGTTGCCATGGTTACCTAGTTGTAAACTGTGAATTTATTTCAGGAATCAGAAATGTTTTGATTCAAGGGATCTTTTACCAAGGATTAAAGAATATCAAATATTTCATCATTTTTGTCTTCTTTAAAATTTTGAGTTGAATTTAACTTTCTTTTAACATAATAAATGAAAACTCTACATGAAATGTTTACAAGCTTAAAGGTTATGAATGGATGTTATGAATGAAAGCCTTCTTTTACAGTAAACACAAACAATATCATAGACAGGATAGAGTGTTTAAAATTAAGCGTGAAAGTCTAGCGGTCCTCGTCATAACCCTTATACACCCAGTGACGATCCAGGGTAGAATAGGTCTCCTCAACCCATGCTTGCCTTGAAAGGCTACTCTGCTTGTCATAAGAGGCATCTAACGTGATCGGGTAGTCAGGATTGCTGACTTGGTTGATGCATGTCATGGTATTCCAATGGAGTAGATCGATGTTCATGTCAATCACTGGATTGTGTGGTCCAATCTCGATTTCTTATAGACTGCCGTCATATAGCTGGTATATTCCAGAGTGCAGCGTTAAACCAAATAACAAACAAATGACCCTTGACGAGTTGATGAGTAAGAGGGTCCCAAGATTCCATTACAGACCTGTGTTTAGTTACACCAGATGGGTTCGATTACAAAGTTTGTCTTAATTGTTTCTTGGTTTGCCCCCATCAAACCCATGCTTTTGGGTTTCATCAAAGTTGTAAACGTCTAACACCTGCATCACTCTCTGCTTTCCTTCCACCTCAAGCTGGTGGCTGTATGAAAAGTAAAATTCTGTTCAAAGTGGCTTTAAACCGCTCAGTTTGAAAAAAAACCACCTGTCGAAATGTCTGCATCACAATGACATGCAGCAGTGTTTGTGTGCTGCACAAATTCATTTACCACGAGTTGTTCTTCAGCAGTACACATGCACCTACAATTGGCGCAGTAATGGGTAATAGGATATGTTTCCTTACAGTATGTTTGTGCACAGCAGACAGTTAAATGCTTGGCTAAATATGCTACAGAATCAGGTCATATTGACGAGACATACCCTCCGACAGGTTGTCACAGGTTGTTACCATGGGTGAAACAATACACTGGTGCATAGTGAATTGTCATTCATTGATACAATACACAATACATATTCATTGCAAAAATAAATTACTTACTACTAATGTGTCTACAGCTAGCTTTTACTTTGGATTCTGCTCTGGAATATCAATAGTCTTGTTTCCACGCGATTTAATGTCAAAGAGTACCGGTATTGCAATACATATCATGACCTATGTATCGTGATCATTGGGCCTCAGGTTTTACCTAACAAAATGTGTCCCATTGGCTGGGGTTGTAAATTTTAATTAGGATATGATCCATCAAGGTATTGTTCCTGGTTCGGCTATGGAAACTAACACTAGTCCACTAGTCCTAAAACTGATAACATATACAAGACCCTTAAGAATGGCAAATTTCTTCTTGCCCTATGATACCTGAACCATTGGGCAGTTAGGCACAGACAAAAGGACTACTGCTAGTCTATCACTGAGGTTACATATCAGTGTTGCTATCATGTAGCTTATCTGACATGACTGGTTATGTGCATTAAAAAGCTGCGCCCATGTGATGTAGTGTATCTGCGTCAATCCTGCATGAGTGTACCCAGATAAGATTGTGTTAAATAAACATGGGTCCAGAGGTACAATGATTGTGAAGGTTGTGCTTGGTAAATCATAGATAGCAACAGCAATCACTGATAGATGTGCATACCTGCATAGATAACAGTTTGCATACCTGCATAGATAAGTGTTTTCCGGGACCTTTTTGTCATGTCAGTCATCTGCCATTGTTGCTGAACCTGTTGATATTCTGGCTAAAAGTATAGGGCCCCTTCAACCAATGTGTGGGGCGGTCGGGTAGCCTAGTGGTTAAAGCGTATGCTCGTCACGCCGAAGACCTGGGTTCTATTCCCGACATGGGTGCAATGTGTGAAGCCCATTTCTGGTGTACCCCGGCCGTGATATTGCTGGAATATTGCTAAAGCGGAGTAAAACCATACTCACTCACTCACTCACTCAACCAATGTGCTTCTCGTAAAACCCGACTAAATGGATAATGTAGTCATACTCGGGGACTTGGTTCATTGCTTGCCATCGTATCCCAGTTGGACGGCTTGATGCTAATGTCAAACGCTGGATTGCCTGGCCCAGATTCAATTTTTTACACTGCACATGACTATGGCTGGAATATTGCTGAGTGCATCAACAATAAACAAACAAATAACTCTGGTAGAAATTGTTTTCATAATTATTTTTGTGAATCAAAATAAAGTGGAATAAGGTTTGATATATACTGAGGAAGCGACATCCCTTGGTTTCAATGTGAGCAAACACAGTATCTGTTACTATCTATTAATTCATAATGAATGTTGTAGCCGATATGCATGGATGCCAGTGAATGTACAGCAAATATGTGATTAGAATTAACAACTGAAGTGTAACACAAAGGTGGTAAGAACTAGATGTGATTAACAGTGGTAGAAACTAACATTAAAATTTTAGCCCACTAGTCTTTATAATGATAACATATAGCAAAACCCATAATAATGGCAAATTTCCTCTTGTCCTTATGATACCTTAACTGTTGGGCAGTTTGGCAAGGACTACAGGACTAGTGCCAGTTTCTAACGCTGGATTAAGGTTAGCCTTGCCCGGAGATTCCAGGCTAGAAATAGGTCCCCATCAATCGTTGCTGGTCGTAAGATGGCAGCCTGCAACTTTCGCCACAAATCTGAAGCCCGGGCCTAGTAACATTCTGTTAGGTCTAGCAAGCACAGTTGGTAATAAACCAATTATGACATAAAAATCATCATACAATGATGCTAATACATTGTTGGAACTAACTCAAATGCCTTACAAGCAAAGGTATATGTCATGATATGTAATTGCCCTTGTATTGAGTACCTGGGGAAAATTCTGCTATGAGCCAAGTTGGGGCTAGTAGACCCAAAGTTTTTAGGCACAGACTAAGGTGGTCGTAAGATTCCGCCAACTGGATCAGGTGGTCAGGCTCAGTAACTAGATTGTGTGTCATCATATCCTGACGGCATGGATTCTTGCTCACAGTATCAATCACTAGATTGTTTCATTCAGACTTGATTATTTACAGGCTGACAGCATGGTTGGATATTGCTGAGTGTGTGCCATTTACATGATTTAGCAAACAGACAAACAAAACATCTTTTTTCCTTAACTGTTTAAAAATGTATACCACATGCATAAGCAGACATATTGTTTTCTGGTGTGTAGTGGGGGCATTAATACTGTTGTATCAATTGGCAGCGTTAGAAATTGACACAAGTCTGCCCAGTAGTTAAGGTAGCATAAGGCTTAGTGAAAATGTGCTATTTTTGAGGGTTTTGCTATGTTATATCACTGAATGGGCTTCAGTAGGGCCAGGGCTTGTAAACATATCAGCATAAATCACTTGGGGTATTGATTATTGATTATGCAGAGGTAGCAGTACATATCACACCAGACTCCAAGTTACAGGCTGAACTACTCCGAGCGTCGGTCCTCCTTGAGGAAGCCAGGGAAGAGAAGTGCCGTCAAAACCTTGGGCCAACTACTGGTGGGGGACATTAACTATTGCGATACAATTGCCTCTCAGTGTATGAAAATAATCATGATTACAACCCTAATGTTAAAAGTTAGGGGTTCAGTGGGCCCCCAGATAAAAATCTCAGTATTTCAGTCAGCGATTTTAGCCACTAGTCCGAAGCTGCTGTCTTGTGAAATTTCTTCTGGTCTGATAAGATCAGCTTTAATATTGTAGTCCATATTGTAAGGCTAAAATCTACTGAAAGTAATGCCAAAATATATATGGTTGGGTGCTTTGACTGATTTATCAAGCAAATTCCACTGAAATTGGGTGTACAGTTTAAGATGAGCAAATGTCACCTGAACGATGTTAACATTGTGTGACAGCTGGGCCTAAGAAATACATTGAGAACATTCTGAACAACTTTTGCAATGCCCTAGACGCCTTGTCGACATATGAACATGCTATTTTGATAAATGGGGCATCATTCTGCATGGGTCTTAGTAATCTTATACATTGACAGGTGCAGTCTTGTTAATTGTCATTTTGCTAAAAAAGATAATTTTTTACCCTGGTTGAGTAGAGCTAGCCCTTTGCCTTCTGAGATAAAAAGCAGTGCTGATAGTAGTTGCTGATATGGAAATCAATGCTGGCCACCTTGAGTTGTGTACAACCGGTGATGTCAGTAGACCTTGCAGTTATTGATTGGTGTAATTGTCCTTCGTCTGTTGGGACATGACAATAGGCATTCATTATCACTATTTACTCTGTCATGTGATTGGCATTGAGCCTCTTCACCCCTTGGCTGGCAATTGGTAAGGTGAGAAGGGACTGTAGCCATATGTTATTGGGGCCTTAATAAGATCTTTTTCAGAACTTATTTACTCTTAATTATGACAAATGGAGGTATTCCAAGGGATTTGGCAGGCAAATTGAGATAATGTTGGTATCTTTTTTAAATTGGGAAGTATTCTGAAGAATCAGTAACTTAATAATGTACTGTAGAATTGCTTTCAATATAGTAGAAATTAAGTGTTCAAGGCTCTTCATCTTTATTGGTAAATATGTGTCACCTTGACCATCGATGACAGTAGTTGTAATTGTATTAACATGAAATTAATTAATCCCCTTTTGGGAAATTCTACTGTCTTGCTGCAGACTTGGTGCAGAATATCGGGTCCTTGAGGACATCTTGATAAATGCCAGTATTCCATGAGTATACATCTTCCTGAGGCAAGAGAGTTAATTGACTTTAAAAATCCAGTTTCCACCCTTGCCGTACTAGGCTGGAATTCCTGGGCTCGATCGTAGAGTCACTAGTGGCTATTATGAGTTAAGTCCCTTTTAAGCCTCTCTATGGTCCAATCAGATTCCACGTCTCGTATCACTTGCATTCGCTTCAAACAAAATTATTTTTTATGTATTTTGAAATGTGATTTTAACATTTTATTTACAAGGAAAAGGATTGGGCATAAGTTTTCCTCTCCTGACATATTCACCGTATTCATCGTAATAAGCAGGGCGCTCTCAAAATTAGAAATAGGGGGCTCTTATTAGAATATTATTTTGGTGGAAAAAACAGAGTTGAAAGATAAATTTCGTGGTTTATGCTGACAGCCTGAAATGATACAAAAGAAAAGTCTGTGTGTATTGTACACGACATATATATTTTTTCCAGAATTTAATTGCCTATAATTAAGGGTGCATATAACACACGAGTGCATATTATACGCGAATAAATAAGTCTTGTGTACATTGATCAATCCGAAGGGGTGCTAATTGGGATTGCTCACAAGTCAATATATTAGCAAATATTGCCATGGGCGCTTATTAGAGCAGGGCGCTTATTACACCGAATACGGTACTTGATTAGCGTTATGTAATCACAACCGAGATGTGTACAAAAGATTTTATGTATGTAGAAAAGCAGCAGGATACGGGGTTGTACATTTGTGTATTTTCAGAAGACTTGACTCTTTGTAGGAATGTTTGAACGAGTGTATATGTTTGAACAAGCTATTCTGATATTGATTGACCTGTTTACCTACGTAGTAGTGATGTTTCGTTGCCATTTTCGTGATTATACTAATGCATGTAAACAAGAAAGCTGGGTTAAACCTATTTCGCTAAGTAGTGGCTTGGCATGAGCCATGATCATTGTTCTCTGTGCTTGTCAGCAGTAATTCTTAGTCCGTGGCAAGGTTAGACAGTTCCTGACCTGTTATTGTCTTAGTGGGCTAATTGAAACTATCATGTTACCTTAGGTAACATTATGTAGTGACAATGTCACTGACCTATGTCCTAAAGATTCAATAATCACCATGTGATTGTCGTATTCTTTCACCTGCTGAGCTTGCCAAGTACTATTTTATTTTACTAATGTATGAGTTCAACAGGCCATGTATTGAGTGGTTTGCTTGACCTTGACAAGACCTGAAATGCTGACTTGGCAAGTACTGAGGGAAGGGCTGAATGTTTGTCGTGGTGGTATCTGGCCTCTTAGTTTGATTTTTATGAAATTCAAATTTCCCAATTGCTAAAGCAATATTTTGTGCCAACATAAAGGATCCAAAATCAAAATGATATAATTAAGGGGCTGTTTTTTCAAATCTTGTATTATTTTGATCATATCGAGGATTTTCATGCTGAATTTTGAACACTGTAAAACATGCTGTCTGTATTATCTGATTATTATCTGTAGAGATTTGTAGTCCTTTGGGACTAGACATCGTGGGATCCAAGTTTTGCTCTGATAATGTTTCTTGGTCTAGTTGCACCAAGGTGGGTTCCACGAGAGTGGTGAGCAGCATCACTTCCAGATGAAGCTTCAGGAGTCCCTGCTTTGATATTGCTGGAATAGTGCTAAAAGTCTTGTAAAACCCTCACTCACTCCTCCCATACCAAGCAGACACACTGTGACATATCTTAAATACTGTGATAAACCCAACTGACTCCCTTATTGACTTCATGATAAACCATGTGTCCAGCATTGAGTTTGGTCACACTGGCTTCCAAACTTGTTTCCAGGTATGTTTTTCATAGTCCAATACAAATCGCGTAAGGAAATCGACATTCGGTTCATAAACATAGCGACTGCCGTGCAGATTTTGGTCGATTGCAGGGTTCGCAGAGCATATGTACTGTCCACTAAGTCGTCAGATATTTTCCAAATCTGTTCATGTATTCAAGGTACCTTGATAAACTTCGCGAGATAAGACGTTCTTTATCATGTTTATTACAACATGGATCTTGACTATAGATCAGATCGTCTTGACTGGGCACCACCATTTTGTTTTAAGCAAAACAAGTGATATGAGAGCGTGAATCTGATTGGTCAATAGGAGGGACATAACTCATATTAGCCACTGGTGGCGCTGCGTTCAAGCCTATAAATCCCAGTGTAGTTTGGCAAGGGTGGAAACTGGACAGTCAGTTGACTCCCATGCCTCAGGAAGATGTTATTTTTTCAACCCACATGTTGTCATCCTCTTCAATAAGACGTTTGTTTTTGTGTTTCAGGATGTCGAACCAGCGGTATTGTATATCGCTGGGTCCTGGGCCTCTGTGGTACTCCTGATGTTCCCCACGCCGTTGATGCATCCAAAATGTCCTTCGTGGCAGAGGGCAGCGGCGTGGGGGTTTTAGCACAGCCCCCTGTCAATGCTAAAGGCCTGTTCACCACCAACGTGAACTCCTTGGCACAACAGACACAGGTTGCAGCCAACCTGTGTTTCAAAATTCGTCCCGTGGAATGTTTAGAGGTTACCTGGGAAACTGTTTTGCTTGATGGCAAGTTGTATGTGGAGCTCCCTACTGGCATCCTTCCGGAGGGGTCCAAGGAGAGGTCAGTATTATTTGCAGTTCATGCATATCAGTCTACCATTTGAGACTCTATATTAATTCTGTTAATCAATTGGGAATGACAGTTTTAACATGCCAGTGGAAAGTGTTGTAAGAGAGGTAACTCAATAGTGTGGGCTGCTCAAGGGTGCTAACTCTGAATTCTGATGTCAGAAACATGTATGATAAAATGGATGGATTTGTCACAGAAATGGTCTAATATCTGGGTTCCGTAATGAAAGAACGATGTATGTGGCTTGTATCCTATTACAGTTGCTATTTCTGTTGCCAGTCTTGTGTCTCTTTTGGAGTATGCTGAGGACCGGCTGAAGTGTAGCCATGTCATTCTGTGCTTCAAGAAGAACCGTGCAGATAGAGGTGAGTGCTGTCACAGGAACGTGCATCACACAACCACATTATGCTTATAAAAACCACAATAAATTAATTATTGGATTTTCTTCCAAATTTTTAGAAATGTATGCTGGCACATTTTATTTATATTTTTTTTCTGTATTTTTAAAAAATTTGTTTTACTATGCAAAGCATCATGCATGATTGAAATGAAGCATGAATGTGGGGTTTGGGGGGCAGCTGGAGTGCTAGAGGTCTTTTCATGTTATATTTGAATCTAGAACCCTCTTAATCATTAACGGGGCGGTCGGGTAGCCTAGTGGTCAAAGCGTACGCTCTACATGCCGAAGACCCAGGTTCGATTCCCGACATGGGTACAATGTGTGAAGCCCATTTCTGGTGTCCCCCGCCATGATATTGCTGTAATATTGCTATAAGTGGCATAAAACCATACTCACTCACTCACTTAATCATTAACTGTTTTAGTATCAGAGTTATCACTAGGGCTGGGATGATACACCAACTGTGTGATCTGATACGCATCACAATACCTTGCTCACGTCCCAATACGCATCACGATACTAGCATGTACTCTTATCTGTGGTGGGTAGGCCATCTTTTTCATAGACAGGATGGCCAAATACTTTGCCACACTGATGATTTACAGTTGGCTGTGTCAAGTATGGTGCAATGGTTGAAAATATTATGTACTAATAAATGTATGGTGTAACCGCTTTTAAAGAAAACATTTAAGGTAAGAATGAGTATTTTTTGCCGAGTGTGTGACTGATCGATATGTGTATAAAGAATTAAAAAATTGAATTCATCAGCGTATTGTCCCACTAGTTATGACGAGAATCCCTTGACTTTCATGCTTAGTTCCAAACACTGTAGACAATATGAAAAGTCCCGTAAAAATATTTGAACTTACTATTCCTCTTGGTATTTTTCAGTCAACTTGCTCCGAGTGTTCAGTTTCCTGGGATTCTCAGTCGTCCCGCCGGGTGATCCCCTCATCCCTAAAGTGGAAGACCTGATGTTCATGGTCTACGTCATCGAGGAAGACTCTGACGAGGGCGATTAGTTTTTGAGGAACAGGCCTTGAGCATTGAATGCTGAAACTAGAATTTTTTCCCTTTCGTTCATGTGTCAAACTGTAGTCTTGTTCTTCTAGAATCCTTTTCCATGCTTCTTTTTCCAGTCGTAACCAAGTTCCATTTTGTCATGAAGTTTATATTGATCATTCAAGGGTTAGAAAACTAACAAAACTTCCATCATTTGTCTTGACTGAGCAGCGAACAGTGAGTTCGAACAATGGAGCTTTCCTATGCTCCAGTATGCAACGTATTACAGGGAGTGTTTATTTTCCGTCTTAACCACTTTCAAGAGAACATATCATTTTTTTAGGAATTATTGACATCGCATCATGTCACGAGAACAAACCATTTTTGTTTCTTTACTTTTACACCCTTTACCTTCATTTGTCTGCGTCCCGATTTCCATGCACACACTAATCATAATCCTGCATGGTTCCAGGTTTCGGTTTTTGTTCTAGACCATGCCAAGAAGTAAATGCAGTTTTAATTATATTGATTGAGAGGAAGGAAGGAAGGAAGGAAGGTTTATTTGTATATTGTGATAACATTCATGGTGTGCGAGTGAATTTGTTTTTATGAATTTTGTATATAAACTACCTGGAGAAAGTATAGACATATTTGTTTAGTTTTCTTGCCTTCGGACCCAAGTATTCAACATTCCCTGTTTATTATCTTGTTCAGATTTATTGATTCTTTCATGCATTTCAAACCCGAAACCTGGAACTAGGATGAAAATGTACCTTGGTTATTATATTTGTATCCTCTGAATTTCTCTGCCACGAATGTACATGTAAAGCTATACTCAACCAATGAAAAAAATTTAAAAAAATTGTAAGATATTTCAAAAAAAAAGAAAAAAATCCATTGTAACTTATATTAAGTGTAATTTTGACAGAGACACGGCAGACAGTACCCATGCCTGTCGGGGGGTACTATGTGCCGTCTATTTATCATGTGCGATTTGTTGACTTCATTATTTTAGTTAAACTATCTGGTAAATGGTAGAATATTATTGTGGTTCACTGTAGTAAATAAAATTGTCAAAATGTCACATTGTGTTCTGTTTTGAAGTGGATAAAGCTGCTCTTTTATAAGTGTGAACTGGGCAAACTGCCCTCTAAGAAGTGACCATTTTGGTCGACAATGCGACTTAAATCTATGATTGCGAACTAATGTGATCTACTGCTCACCACTTTGGCTACCTAAAAATAAACATTACTGGCAACAATATCTACTGTAATGCACACCCAAGCAAAATGTGCAAACAGAGGTGGGGATGCAGTATTTTGGGACCAAAGATTTTTAGACTTAACATTGTTTTGTTTGTTGTTTAACGCTGCACTCAGCAATATTCCAGCTATATGACCGCGGTCTGTACCACACAATCCAGTGATGACATCAATAGTATTGATCCACACAACTGGGATACAATGACATGCGTTAACCAAGTCAGCAAGCCTGACCCCCCAATCCCGTTAGTCCCCTCTGACAAGCAAAGTCCCAAAGTCACCTTTTATGGAAAGCATGGGTTGGTGAAGACCTATTCTACCCCGGATCTGTACAGGTACTTCACATTATGAAATCCATGCCACCATCTCAGACTCAATCTGGCACCTTGAAGAAAAAGAAGGGTTGAGGTCTAAAAAGTAGGTTTGGCTCTTAAAATATTCATGTTAGGAGCCACTTGGCTCACAAATCAAAATATGATCTTACAGGGCTGAATAGGAGGCACTGGGCCAAGTCGGCAAACGTGCAGCAACTTGCAGTGCCATGGTTCTAGCTTTGTCACCATCATGCTTGGGTGTTTCACCAAAGTGGTAAAGACCTGCATCACTTCAGGCTTTGCTCTCACACCCAGTTGACAGATGGTAATGCAACTGAAGCCTGGTTCAAGAAGGTTAAACCGAACTGCCTGTGGTGATTCAGCCTTAGAAGTCATCACCAACAAAAGCTGGTGGTCAGGCGGGATGACTCGGTTGAAATGTTCACCAAACGCGTGGATCATTGCTCATAATATCAATCTCTGGAATTTCTAGTCAAAACTTGATTATTTACCAGCCATTGTCATACTGCTGGATTACGGATTGCTGTGTTGCACAAGAAACAAAAAGCCATTTCCAACCATTTTATTTTTATCCCCCCCTCCGACATATAATGTGGGGGGATATAGCGATCGGCCAGTCTGTCTGTCCAGTCTGTCTGTCCGTCCGTCCGTCCGTCCGTCCGTCCGTAATCATTTCCTTTTCCGAGGCAGAACTCGAAAACAATTCAGTGTATTTGATCGAAACTTTGCAAATCTATCAGTCACATACTGAAGTTGTGCCTTTTGCTGTTTAGGAATTTTAGAATTTTTATTTTTTACTTTTCCATGGCAACAAGTTGGACTTTGGTTCTATAAGAGTGGTGTTCATTACCGGAGCATAAATCAAAAAACGTTAAATACTTTCTGACAAAACTTTGCATGTCAAACAGACTCATGCTGAACTGGTGCCTTTTGCTATTTAGGAATTTTAGAAATTTTTATTTTTTACGTTTCCATGGCAACAAGTTGGACTTAGGTTCGAGAGGGTAGAGTTCGTTTCCGGAGCATAACTCAAAACACATTCAAAACTTTCTAACAAAACTTTGTATGTCTATCAGACTCATGCTGAACTGGTGCCTTTTGCTATTTAGGAATTTTAGGAATTTTTATTTTTTACGTTTACATGGCTACAAGTTGGACTTAGGTTCTTTTAGGGTGGTGTTCGTTTCCGACTCAAAAACTGTTAAATACTTTCTTACAAAACTTTTGCTATTTAGGAATTTTAATTTTTTATATTGTTTTACGTTTCGATGGCAACAAGTTGGATTTAAGTTTTAATATAGGGTGGGTTCAGTCATGGAGTATAACAAATAAACTGTTAAATATTTCCTTGCCAAACATTGCATGACTGTATATAAAGCACATACTGTACTGGTGCCATTTGATATTAAGGAGTTTTAGAAATGTTTATTTTAGAATTTCCATTGCAGCTATTTTGACATGGACTAAGAGAAATGTTGGGTCAGTTACCTGGTTTTGGACCATAACGTGTTAAAATGCATTCTATTGCTTCCAAAGTCAGTTCAATGTTCTCCAAAGCTATCCAGTATCCAAGCATACCACATCTGAAATTTCTGTGAAGGAATGTCGTAGTGTTTTATTCCGTTCTGGTGAAGTGTTTGTTTTACATGGCACTGGGCACTATGCCAGCATCAAGGAGGTGATTCCTCTTGTACCATAGTAGGTTTAGTGTCGGATGATTTTTGTAAGAGATGACTAAAATTGAGATTTACTTGCAATGGTAATAGCCATTTTTTTTTATCCACAGACTCGATTTGTGCAGATGGATCTGAAAAATAATGCTGAATGCATCCCACAGATATTAATAAAAAAAGCTATGCTCAAACAATACTTTCATCAATATTAATTTTGTGAAGTTCTTGCAAAGCATTTGTGTGTGTAAGTGTAGCTTACTTACAAGCCCTGTGTGACCGTGCGATTTCAGGCTTAGAAGTGGTCAACCTGACTGACTGACACCTAAGTAGGATTGAGCGGAAGAGTCCACTTTAACCCAGGGGGGGGTGATGGGTATCCTGTATATTCCCGATAAATTGAAATGAAGTTATTTATTGACGAACGGTGTGTCCTTTAGAATATCTGTGCCATGAAGAATACTTTGGATCTATGTAATAATGAGGTTATTTTAGTTTTCACCACCTTTGGCCATGTGTTAAATGTTGATATGTTGATACTCATTTGCTATTTTTTGGTGGCATCGTATTTATAAGCTTCATTAACTTTGCAAAGTTGTATTTTAAACTTTGAATCCTGAGTAGGTCATCAAGGCATAGTGAATCCCTTTTAATCGTGCTATTGGCACTCAAATAAAGGCGATTTCGAACACTTTCCTATCAAAAGTAACATTTGCCTGTAGAACACTAACGACAATAACTTTCGAAAGCTGTAGAAAGTACAGTATGGGTGACAACAGTCAATTCAATAAATCAACAGTGTGACGTGTACTCTGGCTCGGAACGTTGCTAACAACATTAATAATATTAATTATCCTTACATGGCTTTAATTGTCACTCGCTTTAACAACAAAAACACACCAATGTACCAAGGTTATGGTTGTATTTTACACCTTATCCTCAACCGATGGAAGTTAATGGGGGTATTTCCTATATTTTATTGACGCTTCGTCACTTATAGTCGAAAGAAGCGTCTTAAGACACCATTCACTGCCTTTATATCGACCGGGCGACACGGGTGGCCCAGTCGTCTAAGGCGCCGCGATTCGCTGTGCAGAGTTGCGTCCCTTGGGCACGCCCGAAACCTATGATTGTGGGTTCGAATCCCGGTTCGCCCCGATTATGTTTCTAGGTTTGTCAGCACCATACCCGTGCTCGTGGGTTTCACCGAAGTGGTAAACGTCTGAAACCTGCATCACTTCGGGCTTTCCTCCAACATTAAGCTGACACGCCGTGATATCACTGGAATACTGTTAAAAGCGGCGTTAAACCCAACCCAAATTTTTACGACGCGAAGAGATAAACATGATCAGCTGGTCAGTCTCGCCGACTTGGTTTATGCATTTCATCGTATCCCAGTTGCGTAGATCGACGCTCAATTATGTCAATCACTGGTTTGTCTGGTCCTGACTCGAATTTATACAGACCGCTGTGTTTCAGCTGGAATGTTGCTGAGTGCGGCGTTACCCAACAGATAAACAACACGCCGCCGTGATATCGCTGTACCACTGATGAATGATGACAATATATAGTGTTTTTTTCTCACTAACTTTGACAAGTTTAAGAAGAGACACACAAAATAGGTTATCATGTTCTTTTATTCCGATAAAGTTGGACTATAGTTTTTGTTTTATTTGGAGAAACAATTTTATGTGAAAATATCAAATTTCTTTGCAACCCTGGCGACACTTAAGGCGTAGTCGGATACTTGTCTACGTCCGTGTTGGGTCGTGCTGCACTGATGATTACAGGCCTGACTAGTGTCATTAGGTAAACAGTATGTCACGTCACAGGTCAGGTAAACGGAAGTGACCCCTGCTACAAACTCCGTGGCTTTGAAGTGGAACACCGTGGCGGAAGATGTCTCGGCAATGACGTTGGTGTCGCGGTCAACAGGGCAGCTGTAACGTGAAATTCAATTTATCAAAACTGCAGTCGAACACCTCCTGGAGTAAATCAGTCTATCCATATTTGGAGTTAAAGGCTTTGTAATGAGTGAGGAAGTGAGTTTGGGTTAACGCCGCTTTGAATAGTATCACAGCTACACCAGGCGAGTCCCCTTAATGTAGGAGGCAAGCCCGAAGTCATGCAGGCCTGAGACGTTTACCACTTTGGTGAAAAGCACGAGACCCATGAAGATCCGGGGAAGAATAGATCCATGCAAACCATGCTTGCATTAAAAGGCGACTATGCTTGTAAAATGCGACCAACGGGATCTGGTTAGGCTCGCTGAAATGGTTGATGCATGTCATCGATCCCAATTGCGTGGATCGATGCTCATGATGTCAATCACTGGATTGCCTGGTCCAGACTCGATTATTTACAGACCCCCGTCATATAGCTTAAATGTTGAGTGCGGAGTTAAACAATACACAAACAAAACAAACATACGAGTGTCTGAAATGCATATCACATATATTTTTACATATAAGGGTCAACAGATGTTGTATTTCCTTCGTAATTTAAGGCATTTTCAAGTTGACTCCACCACCATGTCAATATTTCATACAACATTTAAGTATTCTGACTTTTAGCTTCACCAGCTGGTTCGGAAACCTGTCTGTTCGCAACAAGAAAAACTGTTCAAAATCTGTAACAGGGTGAATAAACCATTGGCAACTCTCTCCAGAACATCGGCAGCATTTAGGAACAGCAAAAAGTTAATGACGTAAATAAAATATAAAGTTACATCTTTAACAAATGTTATATTTGGGATAACAGTTTCTCAGTAAAGTACAGAATCTCGTACTTTCTTTGGGTTGAAACCGTCTGGGATTCGAACCCACACTTGCCAGAGTGAGGCACCTATTCCTCAACACACAAAGTCAGCGATCTAACCCACTCAGCCACCGAGGCTTCCACAAAAATCAAAGTTCGACATCTGGTAGTCTAGATCACGTACTTTGAGTACCCCTCTGACAAGTGTTAATTGGCACGGCTCTCATGGCCGAAAGCTATGAATACACAATGCTATTTAGAAAATGGTCAAATGTAACAAATGTTATATTAGGGATGACACTTTCTTAGTAAAGTACAGATTCTCGTACTTTTTTGGGGTTGAGTTCGGGGTTCGAACGGGACTGAACCCCCAAAAAGTACGAGATATGTGTTATCCCAAATCTAACATTTGTTACATTTGACCACTTCCTAAATGGCATTGTGTATTCAAGTGACATCATGCATTCAGAGTATCAACTTCTTCCTTCTGGCCGCACACTACGATTGCAGATGTCGAGAACAAACAGGGTCCGGAATATATTCAAACCAACTAGTACCAGGCTTTATGATAAGTTTTGTGAGAAATAATTGTTGAGCATTTATAAGCCAGTGCCACATTTAACGTTATTTACGTTTGTGATGCTGTTGTTTATTTTCATATGTGTTTATTAATAAGCTGAGACCCTTCTCTGATGTGACTCAAATTTCCTTCGGGATAATAAATTACTTGATCTCATCTTATCTTAACCTTTATAGTACTTGGTGCACCTACCCGCTCCGAATCAAGTCGTATCCATTCGCCTGTGTTAGCTTCTCTTTGAGGGAACATCTCTAAAGTCTCATGCTGGCCTTGAAGTTGGCACTGAATTCAACTTCTGCATACAGTTCACTTCCGAGCCTAACTCTGATTGGCTGACCTTTGACCTCGTTATGAAGCCCGCGGTCGCTGAAAATTCTCACGATGGCGGAGTAGTGGGACGTTGTGTTCAAACCAACGATGTTATTCTTGCTTATGATGGAGTAGTTGGTTTTGGCCTTGAAATATAGAAACAGTTTTTAAAGTAGTATGTACAGGTCTAGATTTCAATGCTGAATACCTACAAACAGTTTAGTTTGTTTTGAATAATGTCCTGTCCTGTCTCATAAGTGAGTGAGTTGGGTTTAACGCCGCTTTTAACAGTATTCCAGTTATATCGCGGCGTGTCAGCTTAATGTGGGAGGAAAGCCCGAAGTGGTGCAGGTCTCAGACGTTTACCACTTCGGTGAAACCCACGACCATGGGTATGGTGCTTACAAACCTAGAAACATAATCGGGGCGAACCGGGATTCGAACCCACAATCATAGGTTTCTGGCGTGCCCAAGGGACGCAACTCTGCACAGCGAATCGCGGCGCCGTAGACGACTTTGCCACCCGTGCCCCCTCCTGTCTCATTAATATCAGATTGTTGACTCGTCAAGATCTGATGACACCTACATAGAAAGTCATGTCAGCTCGCGCGAGTTTCACGCCTCATTTATGTGCCAATAACTTGTTCTTATTCTGCCTGGCGCTCGACATGTAGCAGATACCAGCATCAGCTAGTGTGGACCGTCTCTGTGGTCTAGTGCATAGATCGTCTGGCCAGAGGAACGGTAGGTCGATGGTTCAATCCCAGACTTGTTATTGCCCTGCCTGGTCCTCGGCATAAGGGGCATTTAAAACAAGGACTAGTCGCCTGAGAGTATACTGTGTCTGAGTGGGGTATTTCTTGTTAAACTGCAGCATAGAATTTGCTAGCACTATAAAACCGGCGTAAGTCCAGACTACCACTAGCACACAGACACACACACACACTCACACACACTCACGCACACACACACACACACACATACACGCGCGCGCACGCACTTCGGTATATAAGTGCGATAATGTTGAACGCGACGTTAACCCCATTTTACCTCAATTTATTTGAAGTAGTAGCAGTATATTGAAAGGGGCGTACTCTTGATATTAATTATTAGAATTCAGAAGGCTCAAACTATTGTGTTTTTGAATTAAATTAACCATGAACCAACTCATCGAAATAATCTAATATATATATATATAAGACCTGACCGTGGTATTTCGCTTGAATGCACAGTCGACGTCTACGCTCCACAGAATGATGAAGTCGCCGGGGCTGGTGCCGGGGAGGCTGTACACAACAGAGGTCTTGTAGACGATGAAGTCGTCATCTACCTAGTAACAGATGCCGTGTCGTTCACGATGCTGTATGATAGGCGTATATCTCCGACACTCGCAGGTGGGCAGGTGTAATGACGTGGAAAATAAACATTGAAAGAAGCACTCGTACAATATAGTATAACACGGCCGATAAAAACGTATCGGGGAGTTGTTTACCTGAGGTCTGAATTTGTTGGGTTGTTTTTTAACGCCGCATTATTCCAGCTTTATGACGCCGGTTTATAAATTATCGAGTGTGGAACAGACAATCCAGTGATTGATATTATGAGCAACGATTCACGCCGTTTGATACGATGGCACGTAATCAACCAAATCACCGAGCCTGATCATGCGATCCTTTACGTCCTCATACGATCAGCATAGGACCCGTGATTATCCAGGGTAGAATTGATCTTCAGCAACCTATTCTAGTCCTAAGAAGCGACTAACGGGATCGGGTGGTCAGGCTCGCTGACTTGGTTGATGCGTGTAATCGTATCCCATTTGCGTGGATCGATGCTCATGATATCAATCACTGAGTTGTCTGGTTCAGACTCGATTATTTACAGACCGCCGTCATATAGCTGGAACAATGCTGAGGGCGACGTTAAACAACAAACAAACAAACATCAGCATAGGTTCAATAATATGGTTTGATCGTCTGGGGGGGGGGGGGGGGGAGACCATTGCTCACCTGTATGTAGGGCAACTTTTACGGCGACTTAAATCTCCTCAACGTGATCAATTGGAAACAGAACATTATACAAAGATCTATACAGTAGACTACGGTTATAACGAACTCGAGGGGACCACCAATTTTAGTTCGTAATAACCGTAGTTCGTTATATGCATACATACAGCAAATATACAACAAATGGTCGGGACTAAACATAAGTTCGTTATATCCGTCAGTTCGTTATAAGCGTGTTCGTTATGAACGTAGTTTACTGTACTTTAATTACAGTGTTGCGTGGATGTGGGTATCGGGTTGTATATACTGGCCTGTCTTTGCGTTTTGCAGGAGCCGAGGCGTGCACTAGCTGACCATGTGTTGCCCTGGGTTACACCGGTACACGTGACGTCGCCGAGAGATAGATGAGAGGGATCGGTACTGTCAAACACTGCCTTGAGTTTGGGCAGATCAACAGAAGCTTTGATGGCATCCGGGCTACACTGTATGGCGACTGCTTTTTCAAGTTCCTCATGACCGTCCGTATAAGCTATAAATATATAATAATGAGTATTGATACCATTGCTAAGAATAATAGTAATATAAATAATAATGATAATAATAATAATAATAATAAAAAATACTACTTAATTAATTAATAATAATAATAGTAATATTGGTATCAAAAACAATAATTGCCGCCAACGGCAACAATAACTTTTAAAGTGCTAATGATGATAGCAAAAACAACACTGAACAAAGAAACATTACACTATTCAAATTAAAAGAGTCAAATTTCAAATCGGTACAAAAGCTTTTGCAGTCGACGGAAATGTGCAGGTTGAAAATCCAAGTTGTTTACGAACCGATTGTTCGTTGTCCGATTTTGATTGCACTATGCATAGACTCGTTCGTCCAATCAAAATGTTACCGCGGAATTCCCGCCTAGTTCTCCAAGGATGGAAAGTGGACTTTTACAGTCACTCCCTTGCCTCGGGAAGATGGATGTCGAGTGAACGCTTCAGCCATAAGGACACCATCTGGTCTGTTTTTATAGAGTTGGATTTTGTTTGTTTTGTATACATACTTTCCCATTTGAACTGGAACTTGGCGCCCTTGTGGGCCTTGAATCTAATGTACAGATCCTTGGTGAAGAAGACTTCGGTAGGCCCCTGGTTGGCCGAGAAGGACGTCATGATAGGCTCCATGGGGTCCGCGCGGATCTGTGTCAGGCGATATCGGTGTGTCATGGTTTGTGTTATATGATAAACAACTCCAAAGAAATAGTTTGGGTAAAACGCTGAGCTGGATAATTAAATACAAATGAGCCTGCTCTTATAACCACAAGGCTAACGTACTGATGGTTGGTGTTTTTAGCTTGAAACAAACCTATGATGTCAATCACTGGATTGTCTGTTCCAGACTCGGTATTTACCGCCACCATAAAACTTGAATAATGCGAGTGCGACCTTAAACAACAAATAAACAACCAAAATAAATATCCTTGAAACATAGGCATGTATGTGCATCTGACAATCTCATAGCTACAATGGGGCACGGGTGGCCCAGTCGTCTAAGGCGCCGCTAGTTGCGTCCCTTGGGCACGCCAGAAACCTATGATTGTGGGTTCGAATCCCGGTTCGCCCCGATTATGTTTCTAGTTTTGTCAGCACCATACCCGTGCTCGTGGGTTTCGCCGAAGTGGTCAACGTCTGAGACCTGCATCACTTAGGGCTTTCCTCCCACATTAAGCTGACGATATAACAGGAATACTGTTTATAGCGGCGTTAAACCCAACTCACTCACTCACTCACTCACTCATAACTACAGCTTTATGGGGGCCCTCTGTTAAAAGTCATATAGCTTCTCGACCGATACTGGGGACATAGGCGTCTGAGGTGCTGCAATTCGCCGTGAAGAGTTACGTCCCTTAGGTATGCCAGAATCCTATTATCTTGGGTCTGAATCCCAGATTCGCCCTCATTTTCGGTTTGTCAATTCCACACCCGTGCTCGCGAGCATCATGTGGACAAACGTTTCAGACCTTCATCTTTTCGGGTTTTCTTCCCATGTTAAGCGACATAGTTGTGACGCGCAAAGACGTCATATGAAAGTGCTCATGCTCGTTATTGGAAGGTCCGGTTTCAGTCGAGCACGTGAACAAAGCACGTGAAGGCAAATCCTGGTGGTTGCATCATTCTCAGGGACTCACCGTCACGTGGTCATCATTGCCGAGATGAAGATCGGAGAAGTAGAATCTGTATTTTGGATGGTGGCCCGTAGTTCTGATGTGGTACAGGCAGTCCACGTCGCTGTTCACAGCCGAGGGGTAGTTGTCTGACGTTATCGTCCCGGTGTCGTGGCCATAGTATTGAAGACCGCAGTCTACACAAACAATGACGCGTTTGTACTTTCTAGAAGATCCTGGTGAAAATTAGATGATATCGTAGGATATCCAATAGTCTACAAATTCTGCTTAATCGTTAAAATACAACCTTAGGGTACTGAGAACAACCCAGGTGTACTGAATACACTCTGGGGATACTGAACACAATCTAGGGGCACTGTATACAACCTACGGGTATTGAACACAATCTAGGGGTACTGAATTCAACCTACGGGTATTGAACATAATCTGGTGGTACTGTTTACAACCTACGGTAATTGAACACAATCTAGGGGCACTGTATATAACCTACTGGTATTGAACACAATCTAGTGGTACTGTATACAACCTACTGGTATTGAACACAATCTAGTGGTACTGTTTACAACCTACTGGTACTGAACACAATCTAGTGGTACTGTATAAAACCTACGGTAATTGAACACAATCTAGGGGTACTGTTTACAACCTACGGTAATTGAACACAATCTAGGGGTACTGTTTACAACCTACTGGTATTGAACACAATCTAGGGCCACTGTATACAACCTACGGGTATTGAACACAATCTAGTGGTACTGTTTACAACCTACGGTAATTGAACACAATCTAGGGGTACTGAATTCAACCTACGGGTATTGAACACAATCTAGGGGTACTGTTTACAACCTACGGGTATTGAACACAATCTTTGGGCACTGTTTACAACCTACGGGTATTGAACACAATCTAGTGGTACTGTTTACAACCTACGGTAATTGAACACAATCTAGGGGTACTGATTTCAACCTACGGGTATTGAACACAATCTAGTGGTACTGTTTACAACCTACGGGTATTGAACACAATCTAGGGCCACTGTTTACAACCTACGGGTATTGAACACAATCTAGTGGCACTGTTTACAACCTACGGGTATTGAACACAATCTAGTGGTACTGTTTACAACCTACGGGTATTGAAACACCGGGGATCGAACCTCTGACCTTCCGCTCTCCGGGCGGACGCTCTACCACCAGACCACGGAGGCGGTCAGACAGACAAGAGAGAAGAGAAGTAGAGAAATGCATTTGCATTATTATTTTGTTTTCTTTATACATGTTTGTATATGTATTTTGTTGACATGTCTATGTAAGCTGCGACCGCCTCCGTGGTCTAGTGGTAGATCGTCCGCCCGGAGAGCGGAAGGTCGGGGGTTCGATATACTAGATAATATGAAATTACACAATTATTGCATGTTCACATTGTAATTATGCAAGTTTCCAAGCCTTTTGGTCTCCTTTACATATATCATTTAGAAACCCTGTATCAACTATGATAAATAGAATAATTATGATAAATGTAACAACTAGTCAAATGACACTTTATGTATGACATTGTAATGTAAAATAGGATGCGAAATGTAATAAAAATCTATTTGAATGGTATATGTGTCCCGACATTTATATCCTACTCACCGAAACACTGTATCCCAGCATGCTGTGCGTTGTGATTTGCGGCACCTTTGATGTCACATTGCCCGATGTGGAAAGCGTGGCTCTGGCAATGTAGGGATACAATCGGAAGATTCCCAGGAACATGGAAGTGATCCGCCGGAAATATGTGAGGAGTTGTGTCCCTAGGCAAAATCACCCAACACTTGTTTGTTCATAACGTGGAATGCTGCACATTGTTTTAAATTCAGTGAATACAATTCCCCAAACTTTCAGTCAGACAACCAGACTAGCAACATTGCAAAGTCCGGAATTTGCTTGACTAACGGACAGAAGTAACAAAAGGGTAAACATAAAAATAGTACTATTTAATGTTCGTTCTCAGACAATAAGCTGGTGGACTGTCAACTTAGTCATTTTCACCACCGACCATCGGGTGTGGAACTTTTCAAAACCGTCCGTTAGCAAAATGACTGTCGAAGACTGTCCGCCTCAGGCGGGTATTTTAAACACTTAAAATGCAATGTATATGTAATCTATCATTCCTAAAAAATGAAGATATGTCATAAGATAAAAAGTCATGTTGAATTGTAAAAATATGTCTTGTTGAGTTTGTGAAGTATTGATTTTTTTTTAAACAAATCGTCATTTCATGGCAGAATTTCTTTCTTTTAATAATTTCTTCTGTCATTTTACGTGTATGCTGTATGAGTGAATGAACAGGGTTTCAGTTTTATGATGGCCTGTCAGCTTGATGTAGCAGTGAGTGAGTATGGTTTTACGCCGCTTTTAGCAATATTCCAGCAATATCACGGCGGGGGACACCAGAAATGGGCTTCACACATTGTACCCATGTCGGGAATCGAACCCGGGTCTTCGGCGTGACGAGGGAACGCTTGAACCACTAGGCTACCCGACCGCCCCGGAATTGGTGTGAGATGGGAAGGTTTATTCCAATGAAATGGTATGATGGATAATGGAACTAAGTCCGCATGGGTGTACATGTGGCAGTGATATAACTACATGTATATCATCACTCACTGATAGCCCATTGTGGAACAAATAGCCTTAGCCTCGTTCTCGTTCAAGGAGGTACTGTCCACAGTTGACCAGTGTCCGTTTGAAAGAATTTGAACTGTTCCTTCAAATGGCAACTTTCCGGAAGTGACCTTGACCTCCAAACCCTCTGTTAAAGAGAAGAACAATTCATTAAGGTTTTGTAACAAATAGTGAGTGAGTTGGGTTTAACGCCGCTTTTAACAGTATTCCAGTTATATCGCGGGGTGTCAGCGTAATGTGGGAGGAAAGCGCGAAGTGATGTAGGTCTCAGACGTTTACCACTTCGGTGAAACCCAAGAGCACGGGTATGGTGCTGACAAACCTAGAAACATAATCGGGGCAAACGGGATTCGAACCCACAATCATAGGTTTCTGGCGTGCCCAAGGGGCGCGACTCTGCACAGCGTATCGCGGCGCCTTAGACGACTGGGCCACTCGTGCACCCATGTTACAAATAATGTTTAACATGTTTATGAATGGTCATAAACTGGATGGTGTCCGCTTTTCTTTGTTGAGTATTACCATAAAGAACATGAGCAGGGACTGTTCCATAAGTGATCTTAGCCCTGCGATTGCCGGAAGTCTAAATAGAGTGTGTTAGTCACGATCGTCTAGCGCCAAGACCGCTTAGTGGGACGAGGATCCGAGCTTGAAAACATAGATCTATTTTACATTCTATATTCAGTCGGTGTAATCCGAAACTAGACTTTACACATTTGGGTCGACTCAGCCCAATCTCCGGATCTCAGCCAGCAGTGGTAGGAATCCATATTGGAACTAATTTCCTGACGTGACTATAACGTGACACAACCCGGTGGCAGACGTGACCCTTATATAACATATCAAATTGTGTCAGTTTGCTTACAAATTTCTGTTATGCAGCGTAAAGCCTGTCTTCAAAGCACAGTCGGTTATAGGAACTATATGCGGCGTGATCTGGCGTTACGCGGTTTACAGGAAATCCATGCAATATCACTACTCCATTGCTGTGGTGCAGTCTACAGCCCCCACCCCTCTACAGACCTACCAGGGGTGCAGTCCACAGCCCCCACCCCTCTACAGACCTACCAGGGGTGCAGTCTACAGCCCCCACCCCTCTACAGACCTACCAGGGGTGCAGTCCACAGCCCCCACCCCTCTACAGACCTACCAGGGGTGCAGTCCACAGACCCCACCCCTCTACAGACCTACCAGGGGTGCAGTCCACAGCCCCCACCCCTCTGTAGACCTACCAGGGGTGCAGTCCACAGCCTCCACCCCTCTGTAGACCTACCAGGGGTGCAGTCCACAGCCCCCACCCCTCTACAGACCTACCAGGGGTGCAGTCCACAGCCCCACCCCTCTGTAGACCTACCAGGGGTGCAGTCCACAGCCCCCACCCCTCTAAAGACCTACCAGGGGTGCAGTCCACAGCCCCCACCAGTGGCGGAAAGGTGGGGCAGTCGAGACTCTCCCGGATCCACTTGCCAGCGCACTCCCCAATGTTAGACTCGAACCCGACACAGTACAGCTGTTCCATGATGTGGGGTGCTGAGGGGGACACAGCCATAGGGGGTAGAGATTTCCCCCCACTACTGGTGGTATAAGGGGAGAATTAGAAAAAAACCTTCATTTGTCAATAACGTAAACTTATACTGAGAACAGTGAGTAAGAGAGGTAAGTTTATGAATTGCTCGATAATCCGTCTACGAGCGATTCGTAGAGTAAATTAAGTTTATTCTCTTTAATTCGAAGTAATGGGGACCATCATACACCACCCCGGAGTACGAATATCCGAAGTTATCAGATAAAATGCTAAACATTGTCTTAAAAGACCTTAGTTCCCCATGGGTATTCGGGGTTAGAATGCTAGTCGTTAGATGCGTCCAAATGGATTCGGAGGTAAGGCTCGGTGGCTTGGTTCCTTGCATGTCATCGTATCACTGCGTCGGTCGTTGCTCGATTTTCAGATCCAGACTGAATTATCTACATGCAGTCGTCATATGGCTGGACTATAGCTGACAAACAAACAACACACAGACTTAACTGATGGCACAGGGTCCTTAGTGCAGTACAAAGGTCACAGGCGAAGTTGGTCGCCTAGAGCAGTTGGTGGGTGACCATGTTCTGCGAGTGTCTATGGCTTGGGTCCTGCCCCACACTGAGCACATGTTACACGCCATGCCTCATTAGGCAGGTGACTTTGTTCGACATATGCCCCTGTTCACAGCAGTGAACGGTACCAGTGAGCAGTGACCTAATGTGATCTACTGCTCGCCATTTTGGCTACCTAAAATATACCTTGCTGGCAACAATATCTACTGTATTACACACCCAAGCATAATGTGTACACACCTCTGGGGATGCAGTGTTTTGGGACAAAATATTTTTAGACTTCACATTGTTTTGCTTAATATTAACGCCACACTCAGTAATATTCCAGCTATATGACGGCGGTCTGTAAACAACCGAGTCTAGACCAGGCAATAGCGATTTATATCATGAGCATCGGGACACAATAGGGACACGATGACATGCATCAACCAAGTAAGTGAGCCTGACAACCCGTTTGTTGCCTCTTACGACAAGCATAGTCGGCTCTTATTGCAAGCATGGGTTGATGAAGACCGATTCTAATCCGGATCTTCACGGGCCCTATGCTAAGAGGACGTAAATGATCGCACGATAAGTCTCGGTGATTAGGTTGATTCCGAGGCTGGATGAGATGGTAATGTCCGTTAACCTTCCAGCGCCTCACAGGCAGCTTGTGTTGTATACTCCCCTGGGAGCTGAGAATGAAAATTCTTTGCACTCTGATCCACTGACGGGTAACACGAGGGCTGGTCAAAAAGTTCTAAGCCTGACTAACTTTCAACTGGGGGCCATAACAACTAGTCAATGTAGTACATTGTTTGAGTAGTTCCTTTCAAGTGTATTTGGTTGAGACCATTTGTATATTGGTGACAGTCAGTTTAAAATGGTAGGGGTCCAAATGGACAAATAAATAGAAAAGCAGTCATCAAGTTTTTGACTTTAGAGAAAATTCATGACCGCATGTCACAAGTGTATGGGGGTAAGGGGCCTAGATATTCCACTGTTAAACGTTGGGCGGCTATGTTTAAGGCTGGGAAAACAAGCCTTGATGATAACCCTAGGTCTGGACGTCCCTCAACTTCCATCAATGAAGATTCAATCAAGGAGAAAGAAAAACGTATACTGTAGATAGACGTATTACCACTGCTGAACTTGAAGACGCAGGTCTAAGACATTGATCCATTGAAACTATTATTCACGAACATTTACAGATGAATAAAATATCTGCTCGTTTGGTGCCAAAGAGTCTATATTCTGATCTGACATTGCCAAGATAATTTAGAACTAATTGAGGAGGATGTCTTCAAATTCGAAACGAGATTAGTCACGGTTGATAAAACATTGTTCTACCATTACGATCCTGAGTCAAAACGTCAATCCATGGAATGGTACCATTCCACTTCTCCGGTACCAAAGAAATTCAAGTCTTCAAGATCAGTGAAGAAAGTTATGGCCACTGTGTTCTGGGATGCAAAGGGTGTGATCCTTGTTGATAACTTAGAAAGTCAAAAGACGATTACCGGTGCCTACTATGCTGATGTGCTTCATCGCCATAGAGATCAAAGAAACACGACGAGGAATGTTGACTGCTGGAGTTCTACTACTTCATGACAATGCCTCTTCTCACACCTCTCTACATGCTAAGGCTGCTAAGCGACAACATGGGTTCATCACCCTCCATATTCGCAAGACCTTTGAAACAAGTGATTTCCACCTGTTTCCGAAACTGAAAGAACACCTTCTAGGAAAGCTCTATGACGACGATGACCTCAAAGCTGCCGGAATGTGGCTTCGGAAAACCTTTTCCTGACTGGAATTGAAAAGCTTCACTATCGATATCAGAGGTGTATTGAAAAGCAGGGAGATTATGTTGAATAATAATATTTAAAACACTTTCACAATTATTGGTTTTGTTTAATAGGCTTAGAAGGCTTTGACCAACCCTCGTAATGTAGCGCTTTGGGTCTGCATTTGGGTGTGGATTGAGCGCATTGAATGATCATATTATTATTAATATTATTTACTGTTTATAATGGATACCAATATATCAATGAACTACCTCTCGATCAACTATCCACTACCTGAATCCAATACTCCGACAGACGAGGACAGCGTCTGTCGGGGAGAACCACATGTCCCCACTGCACACTGATGCTGTGATGTTTCTGTTGGTGAGATGGACCTCGAACCGGCCCATCCACGGCTGTGCTCCCCCCGTCAGGGTGATGTCATGGCTGTCTGCAACATGTCAAGGTGTTAGCCTTACTGTTCCCACACCCGGTGATTACCTACATGAGATCCTTCCTTATAACACCTTCCTAAGTATCTTTCATTTGTCACTTTCCTCTTTGACACGTTTCTCCATATATTAATTACCTTTGACACTTTCCTCTTTGACACTTTCCTCCGTATCTTAATTACCTTTGACACTTTCCTCTTTGACACTTTCCTCCGTATCTTGATTACCTTTGACACTTCCCTCTTTGACACTTTCCTCCGTATCTTAATTACCTTTGACACTTTCCTCTGTATCTTAATTACCTTTGACACTTTCCTCTTTGACACTTTCCTCCGTATGTTAATTACCTGTGACGCTTTACTCCCTATCTTCATTAGCTATGACCCTTTCCTCTTTGAGACCTTCGCCTGTATCTTCTCTTTAGACGCCTTCCCCCTGAATAACTTTCACTATATCATCCACCTTGGGCACCATTCCCTTTATTTTCCACTTGGACACATGATATATATTCCCTTTATAGATGTCCCCTTCATATGAATTGGGTAACATTATCACATATACCCCCCTCCTTCCCTTGACACCTTTTCCCCTAGAAATCTTGGATCATGTCGCATCTCGATGGCGAACTAGAGGAAGTTATTCGTGAGCAGTAGTGTACCGATGTGCCGCTTCTCACACGAGATCCCAACGTCCTGGTTATGGCCGCACGTGCTGTTCTCCCACGTGCAGTAGTCAATGGACGGCTCGTCGCCGTTACAGTGAAGGTTCTGAATTTTAGTTGGGTGGTTGCTGCGCCCGAACTGGTTAGCGGAAACCAGTTTACCAAACGCTGTCCTGGCACACAGAAATACGTTTTAGAAGTATGAAATAATTAAATGAAGCATTTTCAAAAACGTCCTGTGACACTTGCAGGAGATTAATAGATATCCTAGCCACTCACCAGTACTCATTGAAGGTGCACAGCATGGTGATCTCCCTCTGTGTAATTCCCTTGGTACATATAGTCCCCCAGGACCCGTACAAATACACTTCCGGCCGTCCTGCTGTCACAGGCTGATGCCAGGGGTGCGTGAAGATAATGTCCGCGTCAGCTGCAGTGAGTGAGTGAGTGAGCGAGCGAGTGAGTGAGCGGCCGGGTGAGTGAGTGGGTGGCCGGGTGAGTGAGTGAGTGAGTGAGTGGCCGGGTGAGTGAGTGAGTGGGTGGCCGGGTGAGTGAGTGAGTGGCCGGGTGAGTGAGTGAGTGAGTGAGTGAGTGAGTGAGGTTAAAGGCCGCTTTCAACAGTAATCCATTTACATAAAACAGACGTTTACCACTTTGGTACAAATCCAGACCACGGTATAGTCTGACAAACCTAGAAATATAATCAGATTCAGGGACGCGATCCAGGACTGGACGCCCCGGTCCAAACCATCAAATAACGCCAATATAAGGATACTGTTCAGCGTATATTTCATTATTCGATCTGATTAAGTGGTTACCACAGCCCATGCGCATCACAAGTAACCTCTCAGCATAGTTGGACAACCCACTTCAAAACAGGGGGTTACCGCACTCGAATGCGTACATCTAGACACGTGACCCTTTCAATGATTATAGAACATGTATTTAAAATGGACTGCATCCTTGCGAAAATATCGAAAATGGGCAATATTTGCAAAGACACTGAGTGAATTAAATAATGAATAATCAGAAGAAATTGAGAAACGCAAGACGGTATTTAACTTAAACTTACAAATGCACAACATGGCTGCCTCTCCCTGGTTGCACACAGTCCTGTCGGACCAGATGGAAGCGAACCCGGGACAGTCTGTAACGTCACTTTCATAACCTGTGCACTTCGGGGCCACGTTGAGCACTCTGGGGTCAAGGTCACCGCCAAAGATGGACGAGTTGGCCGGGTAACCAAACATATTACTGAAAAACAGACATGGAATTCAGAATAAGTAATGAGTGAGTGAGTGAGTGAGTATGGGTTAAAGCCGCTTTTAGCAATATTCCAGCAATATCACGTCGGGGGACACCAGAAATGGGCTTCACACATTGTACCCATGTCGGGAATCGAACCCGGGTCTTCGGCGTGACGAGCGAACGCTTTAACCACTAGGCTACCCGACCACCCCGAATAAGTAATGTACACACCTGTCACGCGTGTCATTACACCCTACTTTAGGATACTTTGTGACGTACTTCTGTAAAGTTGACGCCATTCGTACGTTCGGTTGAATAAATTATGGATTATTACACGTGACGTGGGGGCACGGGCGGCCCAGTCGTCTAAGGCGCCGAAATTCGCTATGCAGAGTTGCGTCCCTTGGGCACGCCAGAAACCTATGATTATGGGTTCGAATCCCGGTTCGCCCCGATTATGTTTCTAGGTTTGTCAGCACCATACCCGTGCTCGTGGGTTTCACCGAAGTGGTAAACGTCTGAGGCCTGCATCACTTCGGGCTTTCCTCCCACATTAAGCTGACACGCCGTGATATAACTGGAATACTGTTAAAGCGGCGTTAAACCCTACTCACTCACTCACTCACTCGTGGCGTATTGTGTTTTTAAATTCACACACCCATAAACAGATAATGACTCTTACATTTGCGATAACTAAACTGATCAAAATTAAATTAAATATAAGAATTAAATAGCTACACTCACTATCACAGATGGCAGTCGGGTAGCCTAGTGGTTAAAGCGTTCGCTCGTCACGCGGAAGACCCGGCTTCGATTCCCGACATGGGTACAATGTGTGAAGCCCATTTCTGGTGTCCTCCGCCATGATATTGCTGGAATATTGCTAAAAGTGGTGTAAAACCATACTCAGTGAGTCAGTCAGTCACTATCACAGAACATATTTCTACAGATGACGTACTGTGTAGTATACTCACTATCTCTGGTAGAACAAGTGTTTACATATGACGTACTGTGTAGTATACTCACAATCTATGGTAGAACAAGTGTTTACATATGACGTACTGTGTAGTATACTCACTATCTCTGGTAGAACAAGTGTTTACATATGACATATTGTGTAGTATACTCACTATCTCTGGTAGCACAAGTGTTTACATATGACGTACTGTGTAGTATACTCACTATCCCTGGTAGAACAAGTGTTTACATATGACGTACTGTGTAGTATACTCACGATCTCTGGTAGAACAAGTGTTTACATATGACGTACTGTGTGGTATACTCACTATCTCTGGTAGAACAAGTGTTTACATATGACGTACTATGTAGTATACTCACTATCTCTGGTAGAACAAGTGTTTACATATGACGTTCCTGTCGTTTTTTGTCAACATCTCGGCACACATGGATCCGTGATTCCCGTCAGCTCCCGTTATAACGAGCCGTCCCTCCCAAGGCCATTGACCCCCAACTAGCTTCATTGATGCTACGGAAAAACAAATGAAGAAACAGACAGGTCATTCATCCACAATAACCATGTATTCTCATTAATTATTCGAATTATTAGAATAGGCCTTCAGCAACCCAGGCTTGCCGTAACAGGCGAGTGTGCTTGTCCAAAGAGGCGACTAACGGGATCGGGTGGTCAGGCTCGCTGACTTGGTTGATGCATGTCATCGATCCCAATTGCGTAGATCGATGTTGATCAATCACTGGATTGTCTGCTCCAGACTCGATTATTTACAGACCGCCGTCATATAGCTGGAATATTGCTGAGTGCGGCGTTAAACAACAAACAAACCAAACAAACAACAGCACCATACCCGTGCTCGTGGATTTCACCAAAGTGGTAAACGGGTGACACCTGTATCACTTCGGGCTTTCCTCCCACATCAAGCTGACACGCGGTAATAGTGCGTGAGTGGGTGAGTATTGTTTTTCGCCGCTTTTAGCAATATTCCAGCAATATCACGGCGGAGGACACCAGAAATGGGCTTCACACATTGTATCTATGTCGGAAATCGAACCCGGGTTTTCGGCGTGAAGAGCGAACGCGTTAACCACAAGGCTACCCGACCACCCCACACTGAAATAGGGCTGAAATACTATTAATAGCGGCGTTAAACCCGACTCACTTACTCGCGGCAAAGAGAAAAACAGAAAACTCACTGGTGGCTCTGCGAATCCGAACCTCCATGCCGATGATGTTGCTGCCAGAGTTGTGGGTGTTGTTGAGGACGCTACTCATGACGTTGTCGGTGGTCACGTGATGAACGTGTAGTGCACACAATAGTAACTGTAACCCAGACATGGTTATTGTCTTGAATTACATCACTGTCATGTGCAATAGTGTGTTTAAGATGACATTCCTCGTTAACTATTTCATACCATAACACGGCGCACAGGTTGGTTCCACACGTCGCAACTCGCTGGACAGAGTTGCGTCCCTTAGCTGTCAACATTCCAAGCTGCCCCCAGCGCGTGACACCCTCGTTACCCTCCTCGTGTCATCGCTATGGTGTCATGTAATTATGAAGGTCGATAGATCACTTATATGTTTAGTCACTGCTAGCCATGGTCACTCCAATGCAGGCCCCAGCGTGCCTTTGTTAACAGTCACCATGTTGGAACTATATTTTCAAAATGTTGTAGTACCTATATTTTCAAAATGTTGTAGTACACAAGCATCTTTTGAATATATTTAAGATTACAAACTTCTATATAGTAACTACGCATGCATAAAACTAACGACATTTAATCACAGATGAACAGTTAACGCGCAAAATATGTACATCCGCGAATGTGTTTAGGCGGAAGCCTGTTTACTGTAAAGCCACACTCGCACAATTTCCTACATTCACAGCCGAGTCTAAGGTTACGAAAAAGGGCGAGGTTTACCGATTGCGAGGCGTGATGTAGGTTGCGGAATGAGTTCAAATATCTTATCCGCTTTAACTTCGTTGAATGGTGTGTCAGCACCATGTCAAAGTATATCGGCTTCCCGTTGTGTTAACGTCCACAACACGTTGCTCCACATCTTAATAAGACGACACTTAACCCAAACGAGGCCCTCGCGGCTCTACAACTTACCATTTTCACTGCCATTGTTGGGGCATTACAGGACACCAGGCAGATCACGATAACTCTCGCAGATTCTCGCCAATGTTCGCGATTCCTACGATGACGCATGCACAAGTCAAACGTTAATACACAGATTAAGGGCTGGATGTGTTTACATAATGTTTTTGTTACATGATATGTAAAAAATTCTTACACCGATAAAGAATTCCGATAAAAGTGCCGTTGTCTCTCTGACCTTCAGCAATCTAGTGCGAAGGTATTTTTTAATTGCACTAGTTTTCTGCCGGCAACTACCAAAAGGGAAGGTCATTTGTTGTTTTACTGAGATGGTGTTTCTCCAGTCTGACAGTTGATTGTTTTTTCCCGAAAATATAATATCCCGTCTTTAACAAAAAAAAACTGATACCACAACCCTAGCGTATGTTTGTGTCATTTTTAGCTTCATTAGGATATTTTAGGGTTTGTATCAATGTGCATCATTTGTGTGAAGAAGAGAATATATGGATGTCAACTTCTTTATTATGAGGAACACAACATTTCGGAGTATATGCCTACTCCTTCATCGGGTGAATGGATGCCATGAGGCAGAGAGCATATATATGTACAGGTAAGGACATGTAAGAACAACAAAAGGTGGAAAATAACAAAGGGTATAAACTAACAAGGGAAGCCAACAGATGATTGGCGCCGATAGGTGTCTAGCAATAGACAATGGAAGCCAACACTTTACAGTAATTCGCGCTGATGGTATGGAAGCCAGTACTTAAGTTATCATAGATAAGTAATAGGCAATGGACACTGGGCAAAACAAAAATATAATCCCCAAAAACCAAGGCATAGCTCGAAAACACCCTCTACTTACTCCAATATCCCAAAGAATAACCAATTACTTAAATGAACACCAAATTAACAATCTTAAACAAAACTGTAAAAAATTAAATATCTTCACCCCAAAACTTAAAACACCCAGAAAAAGACATAACACTAGCTAGCACAAGAAATAAACAAACCGACCAAAACATAGCAAAAACCACCACACAAGCATACATACATGAAAATTGGCCAAATTGGTGTCACATTTACACAGACGGATCCTCAGATCCGATCTCCAAACACACAGGTTTCGGAGTCTACATCACACAACCAACTAAAGCCACACAATCCTACCGACTCCCAAACAATCATTCAATATTCACGGCCGAACTAATGGGCATGGCCTCAGCCCTTCAGAATCAACAATCTAAAAAACAACAAAAAATCCTAATATTTACCGACTCGCTCAGTGGACTACAAGCCCTCCAAAATAAAAACACCAAAAAACCGCCCTGAACTAATAAATCAGATACTAAAAAGCTCAAACGATTTCACTAAGGCAGGCAAACAAGTAGTATTCATTTGGATACCCGCCCACGTAGGGATATACGGCAATGAAAACGCCGATAAAGCAGCTAAACTATCCCTTAAAATCCCAGAAATAAGCTTAAACCTACCCATCTCCAAATCAGAAATTAAACCTATATCAAAACTCAAATAGCCAAATCAAAAAGGTTCTCAAAAAACCTCTAACCAAACCAAAAATTATACATCCGTCCAAAAAACTCCAAACAGGACATACCAACCTAAATAACCACCTCAAAATAATAAGAAAACACGCAACAGAAACCTGCCCACATTGCAAACAACAAGAAACCCCAGAACACGCACTCATACACTGCATCCACTACCTAACACACCGAACTACACTACAAACCACCCTGAATCTAAATAAGGCTCTTACTCTAGAAGCAATCCTAAACCCACAAAATAAAATAGAAAAAATCAAAGCCTTAGGCGTATACTTAATCAAAACAGGACTAATAAATCGCATTTAAAACCCCAATAAACTACCAAAACCAGACCACATAATCAAACTAACAAACTTCCATACTCAGGTGCCTTAATTCGTCCCCCAAACCCTCTTGGCATTTTTTCCAAATTTCCAAATTTCCAAAATTCTATATAAGCAACCACTAAAACACCCCTACTGGATTGCCAAACAACGTTTCCCCCTTTTCGGAAACACATTAAATGGCTTGGCCGGGCCCGTGTGCGAAATACGTTGCAGTCGGAAAGCGCACGTAAAATCTCCAATATAAGTAAGTAAGTCAGACACTGGGCAAACGGGCGGCCGGGGTATTTAGCACTGAAAGGTAAAAGAATGGACATGAGCACAGGGCAAACATAAGTGTGATGCAAATATCTAGTGATATGTAACACAATGTACAGTGGATTCTTTTCACATACAGTGATAGGCCATTTTAAGATTTGTACGTCTTCAGACAAGATTCACACAGTAAATCATGTTTCCATTTGATTTGCTTGAAGCTGAGGGACTAGTGTTAAGTGACACACGTGACTTATTAATTGCCTCGATGTCCATGGTTCTGACTGAACACGAATAACGTCAAATTGGTACTACAGACGCACGACAGAACTCGACACAAGTGACATATGAAATAATACCCCTTACTAATATAAGGGAAGTATGTTAACATCTGCCAAAACCAGGTTTCAGTACTTTGAACTTTTGACCCGACTCTAAAACCCAATACAATTAATTATAAGGAAGGACTTATTTCTTATGTTCACAGAAAGTATTTGAGGAATACTGTGGAATTAATATCATGTAGATTCTCAAAAAATCAATGTGTGTGCTTGAATTTTATCTATAAACATTCTATGTTTTTACACACACACACACCCACACCCAAACTCACCCCCCCCACCCACCACCACCCCCCCACACCCCCCCATCCCACACGATACCCTCAAGAAACTTCATTCCTTGTTCAACGGGACGTTAGTGTACTAAACGTCCCTCTCTTCAGAGATTCGGGACAAATTGTCTAAATTGAAATGTCAGTGAGAAAACAGTATGTGAAATGCTGGACTTCCTAACCGATGACATATGTGTGAAATTTAGGGATACGGGATTTAGGTTGAACAGTTTCTTGATGCATATTGATCGGAATTACTGCTCGGACTGGAAAATCAAACAAGGATATTGGCCAAGACGTTCAATTTAAGCTTGGGGAATATCGTAGATCTGATGTCAATGAACCATGGTCAAATAGCTACTTATTTTATCCACTTGAACTAGAAATATAAGAGACCAGTGACACTGACTCTATTTTACATTTAGAACTATGGATAAAAATTGAGACAAGAAACTGTCCACGTGACAGTGTGACAATGTCTATGGCTGTCCTATAGTCAACCTCCTCTATGTCGAGTGACATGATTACAACAGCTCCAGCCTTTGGTGTCTGGTCCGGAAACCCTTAGACAGGCTTCGGTGCGTGATATAGTCCAATTTATTTCAAAATATTAAGTAAAAGGGCTAAAAACTTGTCTAAATCATGCTTCAAGTGCTCGGGTGAAATCACATTTTACTGTCCAGCGAGAAAATGGTAGTTGCTACCTACCAACTTCCGGTTTAGCATGGACAGCTTAACCCTGTGGTGTTGCGTGTGCGCGACATGATCGAATAATGTTCTCTCGAGACAGGAACGTCTACCTGTGCTTGAAGCGCCATACAAATCTCTAGATATGAAGCTAGCTGCGGTGACGGTACCCCTGCACTGCTCACGACAAACGATCGTGAATTTGAGTTGTCGCTACACAGACACACGGACAGTCACGTCGTGTTTTCCGTATCCATTTCCGATCCAAATCTTCTCCGCTCTTTATATCCTCCAGCAAAGTATATGCGTCGTCACCTAACGACAAATGCAGCATGATTCACTAAAGAAACTTGCCTCCAAATACGAGTACTTACAATTTAGATCGAGCAACAATATATTTACTTATCGAGTTGGAAACCGGATCGGTGAAGATTTTCATCCGCCTCATGTTGATGCAAAGTTACCGGATCGGAAACATAAGTACACATATTTTAAGGTAAGTGTTTCGTGTAATTGCCATTTATGTACATTATGACGGTATGTTCCTCAATGGGAGTTTATTTGGAAAACACGATTGGGCAGTTTGTAGCTCTTTGTGGCGAAAAGTCAATATCAAAATGGTTTGTAGGTAGAAACAGAGATACGATTGCCGTAGTTAATATAAAGCTAGATGATAATAAGAAATGACGCTTGTAAAAACATATTACATGTTTACCATGATTTCAATAAATATTTGGTGACGCGGGTGGTTCGTTTCTCACGATTTCAGTATATGGTTTGTCTGGTCCAAAATGCTTACATTTAGCTGTGATATGGCTGGAGTATTGCTGTCTGGGCGTAAAACAATATGCACTCATTCGATCACATTTTAATAAATAATTCGTCAGAATAAGTCTTTGAGAATACATAAATTCAGTTTTTGCGGTCATGTTTGCATATTTTTTTTATGGATTCTGCCATAAAAAATATATAATACGACAATGTGTTTTTCGTGTCGCGGTGTGAAGTATCGAGTCACCACTGCCACGTATCACTGGGACTGAGAGATTCACCAGCTCGTCCAGTGGCACATATACCGAAAACTAAAACACTACCCGTGAAGATCGGCTTTAGAATTGTTCTACAGCAACCCATGCTTGTCGTAAAGGGCGACTAACGGGATCGGTAGTCAGACTTGGTTGATGCGTCATAATATCCCAAGTGCGTAGATCGACGCTCATGAGGTCAATCACTGGATTGTCTGGTCTAGACTCGATTATTTACAAACCGTCGTCAAATTGTTTGGTGTGGCGTAAAACAACATCCACACACATAACTAAAAGACTGATATTGTGATATATTTCTCACAAAAGCATCACGACCACCAAACGCAAATTGAATTGCTAATTGTCTTTTAATTATGTTTTTAAGTGCCCCCATCCGCTTGTACTATGGATGATTAAGCTATACACGGCTCACATATGTGTGGAAATAATATTTTATTACGTTTGGGGTTATCTTTTGTATTTATAAAATGGATTTCTTTATGACAGAAAATAGAGAAAGTTTGAATATTTGCCGTTTTGATCGACTGTCATATCTAACAGAGCCACTCACCCGCATATTAAAGATCCGCAGACAGATTTACATATTTCATATATATTGCCATTTGAAATGAATTTGATGTCAAGGAGAGAGGTACATTTGCTTGACATTAGACGGAAGGGTACACTGAAGAACACCACGAATATTGCAGTTTGTCAAAATTGTTTGACGGTTTGGTCTGCAGTTTAATATCTGTTTTTGTGATTGTTTTTACCAAACATTTCATCTTCTTCCCGGAAGGCACCGTGCATTAAAGCTTAATTTGGAAGTTGATAAAATACACAAAGAATGCCGAGTTACCTGACTTCAATACTCATTTATATACTGAATAATTGACCAGGAGAGACCATTTGAGAATAAACTTGGTGGATACAAATATTTCCTTCAGTTTGTAAGTTAGCAACTAAATATTTCATGCTTGTATATTTTGAATGTGATCAGGTCAGCAGTTTTGGGTGGAACATTTTGTAAATTAAAATTTTACATATAAAATAGCAGTATTAAAACATAACCTTCGTTACCATTTACTGCTTGTAAAAAAATTTATAACTTAATTCTTGCCATTGAGAAATATATACATATATCTATTGTTAAGAAACTTGCACATGAGTATTTTATTAGAACATTATCTGATATCTTCAAAACTGAAAATGTATTGTACAAAAAAGCAAATCAATTTATTAAGCTTATTAAGATTTGGGAAACATAAATAGTTAGGATGGGATTAGTTTGAATTGTGTACAGAGATCAGACATTTGTTTCAGCTGCAGCTGCAGAATCAGATATTGTGTTAAATTATAACTATGAACCTTAATATTTATAAAAGAACCAACACCTTGCAACAGTATTTTTTGGTGGCAGACAAAACAGTTCAACAGTCTGAAGCATAAATATTTCCTGAGACAATATTAATCTTTTCGATACAATGCAAGTCTAGAAATGCTTCGTGAAAGGTATAAATGTATTTATACTGCCAAGAATATTTTTACATTTTCACACAAGTTCTGACTCGAAAGCCCTCACATAAATAGATTTTAAATCGTAACTGAAATATAACCATGTATGTAACAACTCTTAATGTACCACTGAAATTGACAAAAGAACAAAATAATTGAAAAAAAATGGGATTTTTTTTATCAACGATATTTACGTATCCGTCTTGCGATCAAAACTACCTGTAGGACTATAGCTAGCTGTCGCACGTTTAGATGTACGACTAAACGAAGTCAATTTGACGACACTTAATTACATTTGTCAGGAGACGCGCAACTGAAGGTGTTCGTACAAGCTATATACCAGTTCATGTACAATGACCTCTTGGACGCGTACACTCTCGTATGGGGGTAGAAGGTAGCTTAAATCTGCGTATATGGGTAACCAAATTTAGAACCATCCAATGCGAATCATCTTTTACTTATATTATTGTGATTTGAAACCTCTGACTGACCAGTCAAAAAAAAAAGTACTCACGGAAATGAAAAAAAACCCCTGTTTTTTCGATCTCAGATTTTAAATAAATACAGTTAATATACAAAATATATAAATGTTCAAACAACTCAATTAGTACTAGTTGGGCCTTGGCACAAATACAGCGTATCAAAGGTTTTTATGTCTTTTTACACGTACAAGTGTGTAAAAATATGAACAAAACAGACTATTGTGAAACTGAGCATAACCAGGTGTTAGTAGATCAAGGTGAATGTCCATGACCTATGACACCTTGACGACAGGTGAAAACAGGTGCTTGAAACCCACGTGCATGTGATTTGTCAGTGGTTAGTGATTTGTGAGTGGCTTTGTTGGATAGTGAATCATCGTCAAAATATCAGAACGTAAAAGTAACATATTCCCTTCTCAAACAACAACTTACATGTCATTATTATTATGTACATAAACATAGCTGATATTTTTATTGTTGTTTTTATAACTTTTTTCCAGGCTAATTTCCATAATGCCTATAGCATGTTTCTGCCATGTCAATTTGGACTTAGTTTTATTTTTGAATGTTGAAAGTACCTACAAATTCCCTCTTGTAAAGTACATTTTGTATTGAGCACTGAGATAAAACTAGTCAATCCAGTACTTTTCCAGTTGTTTTGTTATTTCGTATTTACATCTATATAATTCTTTGGGTCGATTATTAAATCCAGCAAAAAAGTTTGTTATTTCATTTCCATGAGTACTTTAGTATTATCCAAAGCCATTGAAGAATGGAAATGGATGAGTGGAATTTTATGGAAAAATATAAATTGCCCAGATATTGCTCGAAACCAATAATTGGGCTTTTGACTGCAAATTGGCAGCCACTAAAAAACATTGTTGCAAGATGTGTGTTTTTTAAACATATTTAGTCTCATTGTTTTAATTACAAAAATATCTGTTTTTTCAGATAAAGATAAAAACATAGCTAGTCTCCATACAAAATCCCAGTCCCCCTCCCCCACTCCCCAAGAATCTCAAATGATAGTCCTCTAACTGGAAAATCAGAATGTAATTTCAGCCAATGTAATGTTTTGTGAGCCGTGTACCAGTTTGGATATACCTAGTTTCTGGCCCATTTTGTGACATACTCCGTTCCAAATGATCAGTGCACAACTTGTTCCGGCACAATGAATCAACTGTTCTGTATCAGAGAGGCGATGATGAAACAGTAAACGGCTTCAGCGGCTGACCCCAACTCGGAAATCATCAATGCAATGTCTAGACACACATTACTCCTAAATCATTACCTAGTTATTTTCGCTTATGGGTCGTGATGTAAATATACGCTGAGTTGCGAAATATTCCAGCAATGCAGGGGCGGTGATATAGCCTAGTGGTAAAAGCGTGCGCTCGTCACGCCGAAGACCCGGGTTCGATTCCCGACATGGGTACAATGTGTGAAGCCCATTTCTGGTGTCCCCGCCGTGATATTGCTGAAATATTACTAAAAGCGGCGTAAAACTATACTCACTCATTCCAGCAATACATCGTCAAAGTACGTATAGATTCCCCAGATTACAGGTTCGTATTGTACTTATATGGGAAATCAAACCGATTTTCTTGCGTGAGAAAATAATGCATCAGCTACCGCACTACACATTCTTGAAGCTTTACTGGGATCCTGTTTAATATCCGGGGTAGTCGGGTAGCCTAGTGGTTAAAGCGTTCGCTCGTTACACCGAAGACCCGGGTTCGATTCCCGACATGGGTACAAAGTGTGAAGCCCAGTTCTGTTGTCCCCCGCCGTGATATTGCTGGAGTATTGCTAAAAGCGGCGTAAAACCATACCCACTCACTCACTGTTTAATATCCCGTGAATAACAGCTTATAGACAATATGTGCAACACGTCATGTTGTATGTGGGACCTAGTGCAATACTGGACAGTTTTTACGCTACATAAGTCATGCCACTTGACGGCGTTAATTGTGGCCACACTAATTAATATGTCTCTCCATATGTGTTTTTTGTACTCAAGTACACACATCCACTGTGATAAAACATGTATCAAAGTGGTATTTATCAAACCTCTACATATACAGTATATGCGGGGGCACGGGTGGCCCAGTCGTCTAAGGCGCCGCAATTCGCTGTGCAGAGTTGTGTCCCTTGGGCACGCCAGAAACCTATGTTTGTGGGTTTGAATCCCGGTTCGCCCCGATTATGTTTCTAGGTTTGTCAGCACCATACCCGTGCTCGTGGGTTTCACCGAAGTGGTAAATGTCTAAGGCCTGCATCACTTCGGGCTTTCCTCCCACATTACGCTGACACGCCGCGATATAACTGGAATACTGGAAAACCCAACTCACTCACTCACAGTATACGCAGGTACATAAATGTAGATTTGTACAAGACAAGAGACACAATGCAAGGTGATCATAAATCTGATATACATGTCGAAAAGAATATTCAATGACAACATTATCATGGCACGAATATTTTACAAACCGGTGTTTAATTATGAAACATTACCTGCAATCTATTCACAGTGTAGCATTACATATAGAGAGTACATATATGGCCCGACACGTGTTGACGGCGTGACAGTCCAATAAAACTCATAGTTGGTGCAACCTATGCTTGCCGTAAAAGGCGACTATGCTTGCCGTAAAAGGCGACTATGCTTGTCGTAAGAGGTGACTGACGGGGTCGGGTGGTCGGGCTCGCTGACTTGGTGATGCATGTCATCGATCCCAATTGCGTGGATCAATGCTCATGATGTCAATCACTAGATTGTCTGGTCCATACTCGATTATTGACAGACCGCCGTCATATAGCTGGAATATTGCTGAGTGCGGCGATCAACAACAAACAAACAAACTAAAATCATAGTTGGTGCCATTAAAGAATAGTTTTCGCAGAACTCCGTGGATTATTCGCGAATTATTCGCAACTTACCATCGGGTTATTCTTACATTTATTGTAGAACACGATAACAAACTTTGTACATATAATATCAACTGTCCAAATTAATGTGATCAAGTTCTAAGACAATTACAAAGATCGCCATGATAATGATATTGTGTCTCAATGGCATCACCTTCCGGGGAAAAGAAAGTATCCACTTAAAAATTGGATTTGACCCAAAGCTCAAAAACGTTATCAAAACGGTTTAAAAAAATCATTAAACGTGAGCTAAAAATCACATCTTTGATACCCGTATCAAATACATCACCATCGAATAACCATTTCTTGTTTTGTTTCAACCACCATCACACTTTGTGGTTTACTTTCAGTTTATGTCATATTTGTAAAAGATGCTTACAATAAAAATTGTACTGGAATCTAAAAATATTTTAATACAATATTGTTTGCGTTATTTGTGTATTCAGTGATATGTTTAATGGAATTAATATGAAATGTGAAAGCAGCAGAACACGTATATAACGAACACGGACAGAGCGAAGAAACGGATACAACGAACTGTTAAAACATCCCCGATTTATCTCCTATATATTATCAAATAAAATGTACGTACATAACAAACTCTCACTTACTTACTTACTTTGGAGATTTAACGTGCGCTTTCCGACTGATGCGTATTTCGCACACGGACCCGGCCAGGCCAGGCCATTTAATGTGTTTCCGAAAGGGGCGAAAGTGGTCTGTGCAACCCAAGAGGGGGCTTTAGGGGTTGCTTATATAGAATTTGGGAATTTTGAGATTTGGAATAGATGCCGATGGGGTTGGGGAGAACTAAGGGAGCTGGGTATGGTGGATGTTTGTTTGTTTATGTGATTTTGATTTGGTAGGTTATTATGTTTTTAGATGCGTTTTATTAGTTCCGTTTTTATTAAGAATACGCCTAAGGCCTTGAAGTTTTCTAGTTTATTTTGTGGGTTTAGTATTGCTTCTAGAGTGAGAGCCTTGTTTAGATTGAGGGTGGTTTGTAATGCGGTTCGATGTGTTAGGTAGTGTTAGGTAGTGTTAGGTAGTGTTAGGATGTTAGGATGTGTTGGATTTGGCTATTTGAGTTTTGATATTGATTATGCCATTTTTTGGTTATTTTTTGTTTGTTTACACTTTTAATTTCTGATTTTGAGATGGGTAAGAATACGCCTAAGGCCTTGAAGTTTTCTAGTTTATTTTGTGGGTTTAGTATTGCTTCTAGAGTGAGAGCCTTGTTTAGATTGAGGGTGGTTTGTAATGCGGTTCGATGTGTTAGGTAGTGTTAGGTAGTGTTAGGTAGTGTTAGGATGTTAGGATGTGTTGGATTTGGCTATTTGAGTTTTGATATTGATTATGCCATTTTTTGGTTATTTTTTGTTTGTTTACACTTTTAATTTCTGATTTTGAGATGGGTAGGCTTATTTCTGGTATTTTGAGAGATAATTTAGCTGCTTTATCGGCGCTTTCGTTGCCGTAAATTCCTACGTGGGCGGGGATCCACAAGAAGGTTATTTGTTTGCCTGCTTTTGTTAGGTCGTTGGAGCTTTTAAGTATTTGGTTTATTAATTTAGGTCGTTTTTTGGTATTTTTGTTTTGGAGGGCTTGTAGTCCACTAAGCGAGTCAGTGAGAATTAGGATTTTTTTGTTGTTTTTTGATTGTTGGTTATGCAGGGCTGAGGCCATGCCCATAAGTTCGGCCGTGAATATAGATTGGTTGTTTGGGAGTCGGTAAGATTGTGTGGATATAACTGGTTGTGTGGTATGGACTCCGAAACCTGTGTGGTTGGAGATCGGGTCTGAAGATCCGTCAGTGTATATGTGACACCAATTTGGCCAATTTTCGTGTATGTATGAACGTGTGGTGGTTTTAGCTATGTTTGGGTCGGTTTGTTTATTTATTTGGTTAGTTAGCGTTGTGTCTATTTGGGGTATTTTGAGTTTAGGGGTGAAGATATTTGATTTTTTGCAGTTTTGTTTAAGATTTTGAGTTTGGTGTTCATTGAGGTAGTTAGTTATTCTTTGGGATATTGGGGTAAGTAAGGGGTGTTTGCGAGCTAGAGCTTGGTTTCTTGGGCTAATGTTTTGGTTAATTAGGTTTTGGAGAGGGTTTGTTTGGGACGCGGCCCAGAAATTAAGGCTTAGATGTTCCCTGCGTAGATTAAGTGGCATTTCTCCTGTAAGGGCCTGAAGTGAGGTGTAGGAGGTGCCATGTTGGGTGCGTGTAATTAGTTTAAGGGCTTGGTATTGTATTGAGTCAAGTTTTTTAGATAGAGAGTTTTTTAGGGTATTGTATATGGCGCAGCCGTAGTCTAGTTTTGATCTAATTAGTGTTGTATATAGTGAGAGGAGGGTATCTTTGGAGGCTCCCCAGTTAGAGCCGGTGAGACATCTTAATGTGTTAAGGTCTTTGCTGCATCTAGTTTTTAGGTTTTGAACGTGAGCCTCCCAGGTGAGGTGTTGGTCGAAAATAAGTCCTAAGAATTTGGTTTGTTTTTGAAATTTGATTGTTTGGTTGTTTAGCTGGAGGATTGGGTAGGCAGGTTTCATGTTTTTATGTTTGAATACTACTCCTGTTGTTTTATCTGAGTTAAGGGAGAAGCCCCATTTGTCAGCCCATTGTTGTATTTTATTTAGAGATTTTTGGATTAAGTTTTCTGCCATTTTAATGCTTTTAGTGCGGATCCATAGGGCTCCATCATCCGCGAATTTTGAAGTGTTTAGTTTAGGGGATAAGCCCTCGAATAGATCATTTATCATTATATTGAAGAGGGTTGGGCTGAGAATGCTGCCCTGGGGAGTGCCATTTTCTGGGGGACACTGGTCCGATAGCGTATGGTCTATACCCACGGTAATTTTGCGATTGCTTAGGAAATCTTGGATGAAGTTTATTATTTGGCCTTTTAGTCCTATTTTTTTTAGTTTTTGTATTAGCCCGTGGTGCCATACCATATCGAAAGCTTTAGAGAAGTCGAGGAATATGCCTATGGTGTATTGCTTGTTTAGCTGTCCTGTTTTTATATCCTGTTCTAGTCGGGCAAGGTTATCGAGAGTTGATCGGCCAGGAGTGAAGCCGCTTTGGTCGGGGTTTATGATGTTGTTTTGGTCTAGGTAGTGCTGTAGCCTATTTTTAGTCATAAGTTCCATTATTTTGCAGAGATTTGAGGTTAGGGATATGGGCCTATAGGAGTTTGCCTGATCTGCTGGTTTATTTGGTTTAGGTATTGGGATTACTAGAGCTTCCTTCCATGAGGATGGGACCTGTCCGTTTAGGTAAACTAGGTTGTATAGTTTAAGTAAAGTTTGGAGTAGTTTGGTAGGTAAGTGTTTGATTATTTGGTAAGAGGTGAGGTCTAGGCCAGGGGCTGTTCCTTTTTTACTATTGTTTAGTACGTGATTTAGTTCTTCTATGGTGTAAGGTTGATTTATTTCTAGGTTGTCTTGTCTGATTTCTTTGGAGAATTTTATTTAGTTTATCTTGGAATTTCTTACTGAAGTTACTGTTGCTACTAACTTTAGAGAAGTGTTTGGCTAGGTTGTTGGCCTTTTGGGTGGGGTTAGTTGAGTTGTTTATTGGGGCTTTTTTTGTGCCGTTTGATGCCTCTGATGGCGTGAATTTTGCGCCACACCTTCCTAGCGTCGGTGTGGTGGTTTAGCTCGTCACAGAACTTTTTCCAGTTTTTGGTTTTAGCAGTTTTAACTAGGTTTTTGACTTGGTGGTTTAGTTCATGAGCTGTTTTGAGATGAGAGGGGTCTCGTTTAGCTCTGTTGAAAGCTGATTTGCGTTTTAGTCTAGTTAGCTCTATTAGCGAACTAACGGATATAGCGAACTGATATCTGATCACCGACAAGCCCATCTATCACTAATTAGTGACGTGTATAGCGAACTGAGAAATCCCACTCAGTGTCAAGTGTCACTGACAATTGGCTGTACGCAATCAGCGGTGAATCAACACAATCACTGGTGACGAGTCAACCTTGTCAAACTTGTATTATGTTAATCTTTATTGTCCATGTAATTAGTCTGGTCTGTAAAACAAACAAACTTCATCAGTAATGTTTACATTAATTTCGGTGATATTGGAATATATTATCCTGATAAAATAAAAACTTCAGATACAATTTCTTCCGACCATTGCATTAAAGGTTTGGTACTTTTTAACTGAATCACCGGTAGATGCGGGAGGAAACGTGTATAAACGTATGTGTGTTTTGTATTTTGTTTTAGCCAAGATGGCGGAAATTTCCGAGCGAAAACGTATATAACGAACAACGTATATAACGAACTGATTTCTCCGGTCCCTTGTAGTTCGTTTCATCCATGTTCTACTGTACAATGCTAATCTACGTTGATAATTTGCGTGGACTATTTTATCTCTATACATAGAGAAGCTCGTCCACAAATAAAGTAATTGAACTTCGGTTTCCGTTATCGTGCTATTCTTATTCACGATAACATATATTAATAGGATGCTAGATAACTTTATATTCCATACTTTCTTCTGATATGATAACCGACATCGACATCGTCATAAAAGCTGAATAACAATATAATAAGTGCACATCAAAAATAAAACTCGGTTAATTTAAATTGCGCCTGACCTTATGCTGTATGTGATATACTGCTGCATATGCTCGAGGTTGAAGCACTTTCTAAAAATGTCACGGAAATGCCTCAATTATTATAATATAAATATCCAGGGTAATTTGAAATCGTTACTAAAATAGACAGCGTGGGTTAGCACAGCGCCGACACAGCATTAAAAACGTGGCGAGAGGTGGCGATGGGGATGGGTGTGGGGGTGTGGGCAGGGTGTGTGGGTGAAGCAGAACATGCTATAGTTAATTTCAGGCGCCCCTGTGTTATGTAAAAAGGTCAGTACAGATTTACGGTGCGTGGTGGGACAACAGTTCATATACACTGAGGGGGAGAGGATTGTATACCGAGTTAGTTTTCATGTAATTTAAAATGGAAAGAGCTGTTGTAAATTTTAATTATGTCTATTTAACCATCACTCACTCCTGCAACAGTCTGTCATCTGTGGCTGGGTAATGTTGTGAAAGGTACATTTGTTCAATGAAGAGCAGTGTAAAAAATGAATTTGCAACCACATGACCTCTACCATGTTATATGTTGTAAATGTATGCCGAACTAAAACAACATATTTATTTATTTCAAAGATAAGATGACTAAGATACCAATCAACAGTTGTGTATTATACAAAAAATATTTATTATTAGTTTAGAATCAAATTATATTAAAACAAATAAAACCATGCAGTGGCATTCTTTGGGTGCATCCATTGTTTGGATATAATATCGCTAACTTAAGATATTTTCAATTGAAAATCAAACACATGATAAAATTAACTCAGTTTCTTTTGCCGCTCCGTTTACTGCATGCCCCGGGAGGACGGTACATAGGGTCGTTCATATACTCTCGGGGAATAGAAATAGAAATAGAAATAGAAATAGAAATAGAAATAGAAATAGAAATAGAAATAGAAATAATAAATAGAAATAGAAATAATAATAGAAATAGAAATAGAAATAGAAATAGAAATAGAAATAAGAAATAAGAAATAGAAATAGAAATAATAAATAGAAATAGAAATAATAATAGAAATAGAAATAGAAATAATAAATAGAAATAGAAATAGAAATAGAAATAGAAATTAGAAATAGAAATAAGAAATAAGAAATAAGAAATAATTAGAAGAAATAATTAGAAGAAATAATAAATAGAAATAGAAATAATAATAGAAATAGAAATAGAAATAATAAATAGAAATAGAAATAATAAATAATAAATAGAAATAGAAATAGAAATAGAAATAGAAATAATAAATAGAAATAGAAATAGAAATAGAAATAGAAATAGAAATAGAAATAGAAATAATAAATAGAAATAGAAATAGAAATAGAAATAGAAATAAGAAATAGAAATATGAATAAATGAATGAATGATTAATGAATATAAGTAGATGAAATAAATCAATGTATTTACTGTTGTTGGTCAAGAAATATTGATTGGCCCCTCCTTTCAGAGATAAAGATTTTATTTGTCGTAGCCTTAAGTTTAAAATGCATTTTTTTAGTACTTGGGGTGAACAAGAAATTCTCATTCACACTGCCTCTCCCTTTCAACCAGCCGTAAATAATAATAGGAAATAAAAATATACAGATGGAGCACGATAGTGTGTGACCACACACATTTCCTAACAGGTTGGGAATTATTTTTTTAATTAAATCAAATGAAAAAGGTACTTTAAAAAAGCTATCGGGTTCACCTTCTGTGCAACCTGGAACTCTTCAAAGCTGAAGTGAAGAAAACACGATCACGCTGTCTTCATTGATCTTCATTGTTCTTCCCCAGTGGCAACACATACAATGACATGGTGTAGGCCCATAGAGGGTTAACTAAAACACGTTACAGTCTTTAAAGGAAAACAACACTCAAGTTTGTAAGTACTGAAATATGGATCGGCTTTTTCTTCGCGGATTTAAAATTTGCTTATTATGGATTATAAATTCGAATGGTTTGACTTGTGTTCAGCGCTATTTTCGCTGCGGCGAAGCGACTCCTATCGGAGGATTGAAGAATAAGAAGCCATATATCCCGGCAAAGGATACGTAATGAAACTAAACTGACATGTATTTTTGTTCTTGAATAATGCATGCACGACTTGAAAGAGTGAAGCTAGCAGTCAACATCTTATTACGCACAGGATAAAGCTACATGGTATCCCTTCGGATAATTCAGGTAAATGAACAGGTGATACCAAACTTGGTCAATACAAATGTGAAATATGAGATAAATTATCACAAGACATGATGGTTTACCATTTAAATAGTGTTTTCTGTTCTGCTAGGCATATTGTTTTATATGCAGAAATATAGAGTACCGTGTGTATTTTCTAGTAAACTAACCCGGAAATAGCAATCAGCTGTACGCACATTTTCTAGCAATCTACCGGTGATATGGTTAAAAATACCCCAAAATATAACTTCAAAGAATTTTGATTCAATGATCGGGTGAATTGTTACTGAACATATTATTATTGTATCAGAAATAATATATTCCAATATCGCGTCTTTTTAGTTGCAGCTTTTACAATATACAGATCCAGAGTCCTGGTCTCTGATATATCTAAAATAGTAATAATAACCATTAGCCTAGCGCTTTGGAACAACTGATTGCTATTGCCGGATATTGTTTACGTGTGGAACAATTTCATCAGTCACCGTTGAGGCCTCTCGCGCTCTTGCTGCAGCAAATGAATGACAACAAAATACAAATATCGTAATTACAACGGACAAGAGTTATATATATAATATCAGGCAGATACCTTGTTCGAGGAATGTATCCGTGAATATCCACATGAAGGAACAATATCCCATACGTCTAAAGCTGTACAAAGAAATGTGTTCGATGGCACGTGCCTTTGTAACAATCTAATATTTTAGAATGTATATAGCGTTTCGGGATATTATACCCCGGGTAGGTCTCTCAACTGGTCAGTATGTTTGTTTCAGGTGTTTCACGTAGGTATCTTTTCTCAGTGGTCAGCTGAGATCGCACATGCCATCAATGTTCACAGTGTCCACGGTACTTTAATGTATTATCGCCAATCCTTGAACAAAGTATGTTGTTTATGTCATCGGTACTTCACGCCCAGATATATGTGTATTCCGTCTGCTTTAGTAAACCTTCACATGTAAACACACACTTTCGACAAATTCACTTTGCTATATTACTTTTATTAGTCAATCAACGTATTATTGGTTAATCAAATGATGGATGTTTTTTGCAACTTAACTGACCATTCCACTCTTGCTGCGCTGCCACATACACATCCCATGACACTAATTCTAATCTGTTTATTCAGTACATGAGTGGGCCAGCGGCCCATAGTACAATTCGGTTCACCAGACATGTATAAAAATACAACTGTGTACACCTAAATACACAACAGCAAGGCATTCATAGATAAAGAATATTACTTCTGCAAAAATGAATTCCTTAACTTAAAAGCGTGGTAAATATAACAAGCCAGACTTCTAATTGTTGACTGATGCAGAGACGACATAAGTATGTAAAATTGTTCTATTGATGGATTTACATAATATTTTTGAGGAATATATGTCACTCGGAGAGCATAATAATTTTCACAAACCAATACAAAATGGTATTCAGACTCAACATAGCCTGTTTTACAAACCATACATAACCTTCGCTGTCTTGGGATACCAGAATATCTCCCGGTTTCTATGTGGAGCGAGTGGGAGCTAGCTCTAAAACGTGCCAGTGCAACGCGAAACTTATTGATTGTAATAGCCGATAAATAAAATTCCCTGCTAAACCTAACTTTATAACAAAGATATGATGAATACTTGGGGCTATTGGTCAAAGCAAAATGCCAATCTTGTTCATAAGAGCATTTTAATCTTTGTATGAACTCATCAATAAATGAAATAGAAATAACAAGATGCTGATTTTCCCATACGTAGCCAAAGCCATAGGCGTACAAAAGTAATTTAACTCTAGAGGCCCAATTAATCTTACCTGCTATGGCCTGCTGCACAAGCATATTGTAACTTTTTCGTGGATAACGCGAATCGGGCATCTTTAAAATCTTACACCAATAATTCAAGCATCTTTTGAAAGCATAGATATACAAAGGGTATCTCCCACACTCTCCACGCACAACATGATTGGAAGTTGCTGACTTAACTCCTAAAATACGTTTACAAGCAAGTGTATGAACAACTTCAATCTCCTCGCAAAACGATAAAGATAAACCCCAAACTTCTGCACCGTAAAGAAGTACTGGCACAACTTTAGCATCAAAAATTTTAAAGAAAATATTCATAGGAGTAGGTTTAATTAGCTGTAGGGACTTCAAAAGCTTAAACAAAACCTTTTAGCTTGATTAACAACATTAGATATATGTGCACTCCAAGATAGATTTCGAAAAAATAATACACCAAGGTATTTATATGTAGTTACACATTCCAACAATTTTCCATCGTAAACCCATTTTTCATATTTTGAAAGAACACTCCCATTTTTAAAAACTACTACTTTAGTTTTATCAATATTGACTGTTAATGAATAATCTTTACAATAACATTCTAACACATTGATTCTTTTCTGGAGACCATAAACAGTATCTACTATGAGAATGACATCATCTGCGAAAAGTAATAAAAACAATTGACACGTAATACACTCTCCACATCGGACTTATAACCCAGTCCTAGATTGAATAATTACCTGAACTGAAACTTTTATTTACACTCAGGTCGCTATCAGCGGCATCAGAGGTACAAAATTATTTCAACAACATAATAGATATATAAATATATAAATAAATATAGAATAGATACAAAACATCTTTGCCGAGCATGCATGCATATTTATACAGATTCACACGGGTAGCAATATTTCATAAGAGGGAGAGTTACTTTATAGGTTTAAAAAATGACATGATGATTTTACAGAATTTGGATAATTTTCTCAATGTTCCTAATCGTGGATTATTGAAAAGTAAATTCATTTTATACATTTTGGGTTCGATGTTTTAGAATCTGTGTAAAAATGTTTTCTTTCCTTTTCTAAGGATGGACAAATAAACAAATACTGGAATTCATCTCTTAAGTCAGATAGTTTACAAAGTGGACTTTTCCTTTCGGTTATAGCCATTTCACTCCATCTCCCAGTTTCAATAGGTGGATAATGGGAACAAGGTCTAACTTCCTACACTACGTTTAAGTAATATTAAAATTAAGGCAACCATTTTTTATGATACTATACATTGTACCTTTGAAGACTTATCTGTTGCACTTATCCAACACTGTAAATTAATGTCATTTAATGACACAAGAAAAGAAAAATGAGAAAACCAGATTGCTAAATATCCTTGACACACTCAGGAAGGGGTGAACGTAATTGAGATAAATTGAACTGTATTTGTCAGGTAATCTGAGTTCTTCTACCACTAATTATACCTGTAAAATAATCATTAACGACCAACATGTAAATTACGACAAATACACAGGTGTAGGTTATTCCATGAAACATGGATGGCAAGAAGAAAGTAGTTACTGACTGTTGTATTGTATGCAATTTGCTCGAAAGAAAGGTCCTTGCTGCTTTGAATGTATGTACTGAATTTCATTTTTGCAAACATATTGCGTACACGTATTTGTTGTATACTCAACGCTACTTATCATCCGGTGATTACGCGGGCTAATTAAAACGGCGCCGGCTAGACGACTGAGAATGTTGTTTCCCTTTTACCAACCCTTCAAAGGGCTCGCAGAATGCGTTACTAGAAAGAAAGAATGTATGTGGGTGGTCGAATCGTTTTACGTTGGTCATTTATACAAAGATTTGAATATATGGAAAAATGATACTGCTTTCATCTTCAGCTTCAAACCAGAGTGTTTGTGTTCCATAATCAATGCGTAATGAGTACATCGTAATGGATGTTTTGATTGCTCTTTGGTTATTAATTATTATTTTAATATTATTTTGAGACGTGTTAGTCTTCTTTGAACGAATAGTATTGATGTGTGAAAAGATAAAAATGTTGACAGGTATTTTCTCTAAAACGACTCGGAAGCCTGTGACGTCATAGGGCACCACGCCCAAAGAAGCTCATGAACAAGTGAATCGACATGAAAAGTTAGAGGTTTCAAAAAGTTGGGAAACAAGGGCGTTTCCAGCTAGAATTAGTCCTCAACAACCCATGCCTGTCGTAAGAAGCGACACAAAGGACCGGGTTGTCGGGCTCGATGACATGGTTGACTGTCTCGAGTGAGTGAGTGAGTGAGTGAGTATGGTTTTACGCCGTTTTTAGCAATATTCCAGCAATATCATAGCGGGGGACACCAGAAATGGGCTTCACTCATTGTACCCATGTCGACTGGGTTACCTGTTCCCCCATCTCCATCACAAGAGCAGCCAGGTCAACTTACCCAAGATGACCTTTTCATTGCTAACATCTCTCAAGTGTTTTTCCACGTTGAACAAAACAAATGTATGTACCAAATACCGCTGAAAGAAACATCAAAGTCCCCTATTTCGTAATACGTAGTTGCCATCCTCAACACATTAAACGTTTTCTTAAATTTAGTAAATCTTCAAAAACATTCGTCATTAGAGGATTATGTGTCACAAAGCAGATTTTTAATTACGTTGTATCCTTTGTGATGAAGAGCCTTAAGTCGCTTTGCAGGCAATATATAGTACATTTCCTCCGGGGTAGAATAGGTCACCAGCATCCCATACTTGCCGTAAAAGGCGACTATGCTTGTCGTAAGAGGCGACTAACGGGATCGGGTGGTCAGGCTCGCTGACTTGGTTGATGCATGCCATCGTATCCCAATTATGTGGATCGATGCTCATGATGCAAAATCACTTGATTGTCTGGTTCAGACTCGAATATTTAGAAAACGCCGACATATAGCTGGAATATTGCTGAGTGTGGCGTTAAACAAACAAACAAACAAACACTACAGCCTCACGCCACGCCATATCAACCTGTCACGTGTCCGTGACGATTATCATTGTCGTAAAGTCTATTTCACAATTCCCATTAACTTTTAAAGTACATACACTTTTAAGCAAACATTTGAATATGTACTTTAAAGTGACGAAAATCTAAAAAAAATCAGCGTCTTTCCATGTCCTTTGGACAGGCATGTCATTGTGCTACAAGTTATGTTCTAACCATGTGTTGGCAATTCAAAAATATTTACTGAGAAGAGTTCCTTTAACCATAGTTATAATGATGCTGCGTCTCACAGAAACGGCCTACCGGAGGGTGAACTATATTTATATTTCCCAGGAACTATTGAACGCAATGACGTCATCGTCCCTGTTCACACGCCCGGTCGCCATATGTAATACAATTGCACAGGGACTTTAGTTTCATTAGCCGATATTTCGACAACCTTTTACAGGATAAATACTTATTGTTTGAGAATATTTGCACCTTAGATAAAAGTACATATGCCGTTTGTGCACTTTTATGTTCATTATTTCGTTATATGATTTGTACTTATCCACACTGGAGAAATGTCACATTGAATGGGAATAAAAAGATTGCAATTTAAGAATATTAAATATCTCCCTATGGTAGGCTGTTCTATATACCAATCTATATACAAGGATTTTGACCCGTGCGCGATGCACACTTCTAATTGAGTTAGTTTTAACGCAGCTTTGAACAGAATCTCAATTTAACTAAGGGGCTAAATAAAGTAAGTTTTTTTATATAATTGAAAATGGAAAGAACTGTCGTTAAATTTGATTGATGTTTATCACTCATTTCTGCAACAGTTTGTAAAATGTAAAAAATAATCTGTAGCTGACTAATTTTGTGTAAAAATAGATTGGTTCGATGAAGACTGGGGTAAGAAATGACTCTGCACCCAAATGACCCCTACCCTGTTTGATATGTTGTACATTTATTGATTTTTAAACATAAGAAGTCTAAGATGCAGTTGTGTATTGTGCGATTATTTTTTTTTTAATTTTAAAAGTTTTATATAACAATATTTTAAAAAAAGCACGTAGAAGTATTCACTGAGCGCTGACTAAGCGTCAGTAGAGTTCATTTCTTGGATAACTTAAGATATTTCAACTGAAAATCAAATATGCTGACATCAACGAGGACCAATAGTAGCTTTTGCCCTGCAGCTAAAGTACGAAATGTAAGCATGATGTGAAAGTCCTAGGTGAGTGAGTGAGTACGGTTTTACGCCGCTTTTAGCAATATTCCAGCAATGTCCAGAATGTGCTTCACACATTGTACCCATGTGGGGAATCGAACCCGGGTCTTCGGCGTGACGAGCGAACGCTTTAACCACTAGGCTACCCGACCGCCCCGAAAGCCCAAAGTAAAGTCGGTCTTTGACGTTTGATGATTTTGTTAAAACGATCAGGGGTGTTCTGAAGGCAAAATACCGACCATCATCAGGTTGGGTTTGGGATTCGAACCTACGAAATGCAGATCCATGCTAGGCAAAGAGACGTACGTCCTCAGGCCACGGATCCACAACACTTGCTCACTCCTATTGGGGGCACGGATGGCCCAGTCGTCCAAGGCGCCGCGATTCGCTGTGCAGAGTGTTGTCCCTTGGGCACGCCAGAAACCTATGATTGTGGGTTCGAATCCCGGTTCGCCCCGATTATGTTTCTAGGTTTGTCAGCCCCATACCCGTGCTCGTGGGTTTCACCGAAGTGGTAAACGTCTGAGACCTGCATCACTTCGGGCTTTCCTTCCACTTTAAGCTGACACGCCGTGATATAACTGGGGTACTGTTAAAAGCGGCGTTAAACCTAATTCACTCACTCACTCACTCCTATGGTTGAAGGTATGAGGTGGTAGTACTGTTTTTGTTTGGTTGTTGTTGTTTTTGTTTGTTTCTGTCATCGGAAGATCAGTGGTCGATTCCTGGCCGCGCCATACCAAAAGACGTTAAAAGATGAGTTATCAGTAATATAATACTTGTAAATATTGTCGTTGTTTATCGTAAATAAAACTGTTAAATAATTGTGAAAATGTGCGAAAATGATGATGATGATGATGAACATGTTACACTTCTCAGCTTGAATTCCTTTTGAATCAAACACGAATAACGAATAACCAATTTAAGCCATTGTTTAAAAAACAGGGTTTTATCGTTAAAAATCACTTTAAAAACTGTCAGAATTCAGAAAAGATTTAATTGTCAGGAACATTTACGTCGAAAAGAAAATTTAGCAGAGAAAACCTTTATGTCAGTTATTACCAATAAAAGATACAGTTACAGCCAATGCTCCTTACAGCGACATAATTGTATGTAGGCGCTGTGTCGAGTGACAAAGGGATTTAGTAAAGCAATGACGTCAATAAGAGTATGTCCAGCGCGGTATTGAAGTGGCGGAATGCCGGCGGCTCGTTGCCATGTGTGGCCCTACGTCAGAGGAACTCCCCAGATATATGTTCACACGTTTGTCATTGTAAATGTCCCTGTGTGTTTGTAAATACACATACTAAAATAGACGCTGTGTTATTTTATCAGAAGACACTCAGAAACATCTGCAGGACATGCATAGTGCACTTTTGACTGACTCTAGTGACACTATTCCGCAGTTGTTGCGGGGGGGGGGGGGGGGAGGGATTTTGTATTTAGATTGAAATTGAGATAACAAGGCATTTTGGTGGCAGACAATTTCTTCTTTTTTTCAACAATATGAAGCATAAATATTTTTTTCAAGAATTTTCGGGGACAATTATTTTTTTGAATAAAATCCCAAGATGTGTCAGAATACAAGAACCCCGGACCGTCATTGACAATATAATGACGATTTCTCAAAACACTGACGCAAGTGCCAATCTCGCCTCTACTTTGCACGGAAACTTAGAAACCCGTGAAGATCCGAGGTAGAATAGGTCTTCAGCAACCCATGCTTGCCGTAAAAGGCGACTATGCTTATCGTAAAAGGCGACTAACGGGATCGGGTGGTCAGGCTCGCTGACCTGGTTGTCATCGTATCCCAATTGCGTAGATCGATGCCGATGATGTCAATCACTGGATTGTTTGGTCCAGACTCGATTATTTACAGACCGCCGTCATATAGCTGGAATATTGCTGAGTGCGGCTTTAACGGCCCATTGTTTCTGGGCTCCTTTTTATTATATTTCATAACAGTAATTTAATAATTGTTTTTATCCGTATACTATGTTCAGAGAGTGAGTGAGTTTTGGTTTTACGCCGCTTTTAGCAATATTCCAGCAAAATCACGGCGGGGGACACCAGAAATGGGCTTCACACATTGTGCCCATGTCGGGAATCGAACTCGGGTTTTCGGCCTGACGAGCGAACGCTTTAACCACTTGGCTACCCAGCCGCCGCAAAGTAAAATGTGGACGATCCAAGACCTCTTTTACCCAGCTAGCAATGTTTGCACGTGGGATACTATTTGACTAAACCAATTATTTTACTACATGACAATAACTCTACACCCTTTATCCAAGAAAAGAATGTTCGGTTGCACCGAAGCAGTCGTAGAGCTACGATTACCATCAGTCATGTTAATTGATGGGAGTTACGATCATCTTGGCGCTACGGTCACATTGTGAAACGGGTGCCACGCCGATTGTTGATGGCATGAAAGACCTTCCACGTCACCGGGGCATGGTGACACTCTATCAACCAACAGTGACCATCCGATCCCTCATCGGTCGGCGCTTACGGCAATCATGCTATCTATGTCCACGTCCTGACTCCATGATGTTCAGGACGCCGGGTATAGCTGGAGTATTGACTGCTGGGGGAACGACAACATTCACCAATCACGTAATAACTATCATGTCTGTTTGCCGCAATATTCCAGCTATGTGACGGCGGTCTGTAAATAATCGAGTCTCGACCAGGCAACCCAGTGACTAACATCATGAGCATCGACCAACGTTTTGGTTGGTTGGTTTGTTGTTTAACGCCGCACTTAGCAATATTCCAGCGGTATGACGGCGGTCTGTAGATAATCGAGTCTGGACCAGGCAACCCAGTGACTAACATCATGAGCATCGATCAACGTTTTGGTTGGTTGGTTTGTTGTTTAACGCCGCACTCAGCAATATTCCAGCGGTATGACGGCGGTCTGTAAATAATCGAGTCTCGACCAGGCAACCCAGTGACTAACATCATGAGCATCGACCAACGTTTTGGTTGGTTGGTTTGTTGTTTAACGCCGCACTCAGCAATATTCCAGTTGTATGACGGCGGTCTGTAACTATTCGAGTCTGGACCAGACAATCCAGTGACTAAAATCATAAGCATCGATCCACATCATTGGGATACGATGACATGCATCAACAAAGCCTGACCACCCGATCCCCTTATTCGCCTCTTACGACAAGCATAGTCGCTTTTTAAGACAAGCATGGGTTGCTGAAGACCTATTCTACCCCGGATCTTCACCATCATGACTCTAATCTCATTCTCTCATCCTGTGTCACCCCCAATACCCACAAGCCTATATATAACCTGGCTGTTTGAAACAGTGACCCGACGGAAGATTTACAACGTCGGGTATTTATTTCGTGTTTCACCCAACGTCCTTGCTGTAATTTCTTGGTATTGACTCATAAATTCAACGCTGTCAAATATGGTCGATATTTTGAAGTCAACAACGTCTTTAAAGTCAATGACCGCTTCAACTGTTCATGTTTGCTGCGATAAAAACTGAATAGACCTGAAGGTCAAACTGTTTTCGTTCCAATTTCATGGACACTCAAGGTGCACGTTATCGTGCGGTGTGCCCCTTCTGCACTTAATAAGACCTTGAATCAGCTTGCCAACTGCAGAATGGCATCATTATATATACAAATACACACAAGCTGATAAGTGTTGACTTTGCCCCCGCGGCGTTTAAGCGTGTATGTGTAGGAGGACAGTGTGTGTACAGAAACGCTGTGAAAGGTTTTTGTCAGCTAATTGTGATGATATTTCACATAGCCTTGATGACAAAGCAGTAGACTAACATCAAGTCTCTGAAATGAACATATCGTACAGAAAAAACAACATTTGTTAACTTATCTTAAAAAAAAATTAATAAAAAGGAGCCCAGAGACTCTCTTCATTTTACTGCAGAAATCTAGACATTATAGACTTGCATGGGCTGTATTTGATATATTTGTATCAGGGTCTGTAAGACAGACTAACAAAGCAGTTACTTCGCTTATAATGAGTGAATTTTCAGCTTTTCGCCTTGTGCCCTTGTGGCGAATCGAACCCGGGCCTTCGGTCCGACGAGCGAACGCTTTATCCACTGGGCTACCACAGGTACTTATTGTATAGAAATGTACATGCAGTTTCCTTCATCGTAACTATCCTTACGTTACAGACCCGTGAAGATTCCGGAGAAGAATAGGTCTTCAGCAACCCATGCTTGCCGTAAAAGGTGACTATGCTTGTCGTAAAAGGCGACTAACGGGATCGGGTGGTCAGGCTCTCTGCATGTCATCGATCCCAATTGAGTGGATCGATGCTCATGACATTTATCACTGGATTGTCTGGTCCAGACTCGATTATTTACAGACCGCCGTCATATAGCTGGAATATTGCTAAGTGCGGCGTTAACAACAAACCAACCAACCAACCTTACGTTACAGCTGCTACAGTTTGTTTGTTTGTTTGTTTAACGCCGCACTCAACCAGACCAGACAATCCAGTGATTAATATGAGCATCGATCTACGCAATTGGGATATGATGACCTGCATCAACCTGACCACGCGAACCCGCCAGTCGCCTCTTACGACAAGCATAGTCGCCTTTAACGGCGAGCATGGGTTGCTGAAGACCCGGATCTTCACGGGCGACAGCTGTTACAAATTCGGACGAGGGCCAAACATTTTAACCCGGCGAATGTTCGGACAAAGATCGTTAATGCCTACAACAAACCACGTGGTCCAAAGAATTTTTTTAATAAACATTCTGAGTCCGCTCGATGCCTCTTCTCGTTTGTGGTAATGAAATCCCCAAAGTGCGTCAGTATCAGTTAAATATATTCTGATTTGACTTGACCGACTAACGCTATGTACGTCAGATGTGTCTACTGAATGTTGCCTTTATTAACGTGTGTCTGAGAATATGTATACGTTTTTGACAGACTTTGATGTTGAAACCACTGACCTATGTGTTGAGTCTACACTTCCGCGGGGACTTGAGGTCGAACGCCCCTGTAATTAGTCTGTCATACAGCCCCGGAACAAATATATCCAAAACAGCCAAAAAACAAAGTAGACACAACTTTTGAAAAACAACTTCTTTAATACTGTAAAGGCGAAGTTTCGGTCTAGATCCTGTCTTGCTTGATAACGGTATAAGGATTTATACCGAAACGTCGCCTTTACAGTATTAAAGAAGTTGTTATCCATAAAAACTGTCTGCTTTGTCATCCGCCAACTTCTAAGTAATGCCTATATCAAACAATTCAGCCCATACAAGTCTATATATTTAGCAAGGCTAGATTACTGCAGTAAATGAAGAGAGTCTCTGGGCTCCTTTTTATTACATTTCATAACAGTAATTTAATAATAGTTTTTATCCGTATACTATGTTCATTTCAGAGAGTGAGTGAGTTTTGGTTTTACGCCGCTTTTAGCAATATTCCAGCAATATCACGGCGGGGGACACCAGAAATGGGCTTCACACATTGTATCACATCAGTGCAATATTCAGTTTGACTCGTCTCAACAAGTCACTTGGTTTCAGTTTAATTCCGGCATTCCAGCTTGATGTGGGAGGAGGTGAGGTGAAATGGTCTGGCACTATAAAATTAGTCATGCAACCACACAAGGTTAAAGCGCTCACGAGTAAGGACTCACGTTTGATGCTCAGATTGGTACAAAGAGTAAAACCTTTGCTCGGGAACCAAGATACAACATCGCTAACATAGGGGGATTGATTCCCTCATTGATAAGGTCGATCAAAATCAGTTATACTTTCCATGTACGTCCCTCTCTGTCTCAACTAAACTCAGGAGCAGAGCAAACCACACAGCTCAGTTGGGTTTTTGTTTTGTTGTTGACATTTTTTATTCCTTTCGAAGGGTTGTACATCAGGTTCAGAGGTTACACAGTAGGTTTAGTCAATTGTAGTGAAAATATGTTACATGGATGTACATTTCTTGTGATATAAATATAGCATGCATAACTGAAACACACACACACACACACACACACACACACACACACACAGACACACACACACACACACACACACACGATATGCCTCAAGAAGAGCATGAAAAGTTGTGTCGATAGTCAGATATAACTAAAACAATTATGGTAGTATTGCTATTTGAGGCATAACTGATCTATAGCCTTATTGTACAGGGCATGATTATTATATCAATTTGTGTAGGATTTTTCCCCATTTTCGTTCAAATTGTAATAGGCCATTGTTTTTGGTGGCAATGAATTTTTCAATCATCGCTGACTCTTATAGTATTTTCTAAAAATTATCAAAAATTGGTTTCTCACTCTTAATACTTGATATATATATATATCTTTTACTGGATATTACAATATGATTAAATAAAAGTTTATTGTTGTCGAATCCAAACATAACTGAGTATTTGGTAAGTGAGATCCTAGTATTTGTGTCAAGGTTTAAAAAAGCTCAGTTGGGTTTATCATGAATTGATTTTCATTTGAAAATTAATTGAAGTTGCCGTATTATATCCAAAAAATGAATTCTACTGGCGCTTAGTCAGCACGCAAAGAATACTTCTATGCGGTTTTATCTTTAAAATATAATTTGATTAAAAACCTTTTTAACATTCAAAACGTCGCATAATAAACTAATGATGATGGTTCTTAGCCATCTTATCTTTGAAAAACAATACATTTGCTTTTTTCGGCACAAATTTACATCATTTCAAACATTGTCGGTGCCACGTGGTTGCACATTCTTTTCTTACCCCAGTTTTCATTGAACCAATCTATTTTTACACAACATTAACAGCGACATATTACTTTTTACAAACTGTTTCAGGAAGGAGTGATGAAGAGGTGAATGTCCGAGTAACTCCCTATTCCTTAAAAATAACGGAACAGAGGTCCCGCAGGATCCGAGGCCCATTATATTTTTAAGGAATGGAGAGTTACGAGGATATTCCCCTACTTAAAACTCAACCCTACTTTGACTACTTTTACACTTTGACAAAATATTCTTTTGTTGAAAATATTTGAAAATAAACCAGAGCTCTTTGTTTTCTGTATTTATACTGCGTGCGTCGACCTTGCGTGATGCACGAGGAATGCGTTCTCTGCCGCTGTTGCACGTGCACCAAGCTCCGTCGCGAGCTGATATTTACAATGCATGGTACACGGCTCTACATAATTTCGTTGGGTCCTAAACTAGTATTTATCAATCGCTTGCACATTGTTAATACACGCTGGCGGGAAAAATAGGAAATATAGAGCCTCGAACAAGGGATATCTATATGACCTTTTTTGTTTTTTTCTCGCCAAAGGTTTATCTAATTTCTATGAATATTAACATTGTTGTAAGTAACCTGCTCTAACCTAAAATATATACATATTATTTTGAGCTTTTTAACATTATGCAAAATTATAAAAAATATTAAATAGTTAATTTCACACCATACCTTCATGTGACGCCGTGGCTGAGATTGACAGTTACACGTTCTCACATCAAACGATGCGGGTTCGAATCCCGCTGGCGACACATGTTTTCGGAAAAAAATGAAAATATTCACTTGTCAATAAAAAAAAGTTCCGTCTATTCCAAGTGTAAATTAATTCAAATGTTTGTTCAAGATAATGTACAGTTGACAAACAACTCTCGATTCCTTAAAAATAATAGAGCGTTCAAACAATAGAATGACGTCACAGATGTGTTTTAAGGTTAAATAAACATAATCAAATTCAATAGCAGTTCTTTCACTTTTTCAAATGCATTAAAAGTGAAATTCTTTTGTCCTTTAGTTTATTTTGCTATCAAGAATCTTTGGAGATCAGGTTTCGGAGTTAAAGGGTTCATTACGCTCGCGGCAGTGCTGACCAGCCCACGCACCTTGACGGGTTGATCACACAAATGTCAAACGTCGGTTTGGGTACTTGAAATGTCAGATACATGTGACTGTGCGCAATCGAACTTTATAAGCAATGTTCAATATAATACTTACGCAATTGTAATTACAGATAATTGCGACTTAACAGAGACAACCAGGTGGGCACCGTCGGCGAAGACGCGCAGTGACCGCTGTACGCTGACAGATTTAATAAGTTTATATCAGCTGATCCCTTTCCGTGTACCAATTACACTGGTATAAGAAGAACCAGGTATTTTTGCACAAAAGATTATGATCTAAATAAACTCTATTCTTTACGGATATGTAAATGGAACAGCTAAGATTGGAAATATTGATATATATGCCATTGGCAGATTTCCAAATTGTATCTGAAAGTAAATATTATTTAAATAAACTAGGCTTCAACGTATCTGCTTTCTTTACAGAGTTGTAGGGGCGGTCGGGTAGCCTAGTGGTTAAATGAGTGAGTTGGTTTTAACGCCGCTTTTAACATTATTCCAGTTATATCACGGCGTGTCAGCTTAATGTGGGAGGAAAGCCCGAAGTGGTGCAGGTCTCAGACGTTTACCACTTCGGTGAAACCCACGAGCACGGGTATGGTGCTGGCAAACCTAGAAACATAATTGGGGCGAACCGGGATTCGAACCCACAATCATAGTTTTCTGGCGTGCCCAAGGGACGCAACTCTGCACAGCGAATCGCGGCGCCTTAGACGACTGGGCCACCCGTGCCCCCCTTAATGACCTGGAATCCTTTTTTATCGGTAACGAATGCGAAGGAATGAATATCGACTGCTTAACGGAGAATGAACCCAAATTTGGATGCATTTGATAGTACTCTTATATGCACTTTTAGCGAAACTCCCCAATGTCTACAAAACTCACTGGATAGGTTTCAAAAGTATTGTATAAGGTGGAAACTAAACTCAAATACATAAAAACCCAAGTATCTAATTTAACGGGTTAAATCTTCCCAAATTTAAAAAAAATAAAATATAAGACCCCTGGAAATAGTGGACATCTATACATGCCTAGAAATAAATTCAATAGAAACAGAAGATTTGCTATGGGAATACAAGCTCTGATTGAAAGTATTAACGAAAGCGATGTACTGTTTATTAAAAAGGACTAGGAATGTAAACCTACCACTCGATTGTCTCCGAACTGCTTTTGATATTATGGCTGCTCCAATCCTTTTGTATTGCTCAGATGTATGGGGTTTTGAAAAAATAAAAGTAATAGAAAAAAATACACTTAAAATTCTTGAAACTTGTAGCCGTATTACGAAATTCAACACCAAATGATATGGTATATGGAGAATATCACCGGGAACCAATTTATATTAAACTGTTTAAACGTATGATGACGTGTTGGCACAAACTGACTTGCCAAAATGGCATAAATAAAATATCACATTTTTGTATCGCTACATTATCTCAAAGCTAGCGGAATACAAAGACTAATTTTCCATGGATTGTGTGTGTTGAAAAGATACTAAATGATGTTGGACTAAGTGAAATATTTCATAAACCATATATATGCTCTACACATGGGCTAGTCTCAACGGTCGAACAGATACTTAGGGATCAGTTTATACAAAAGTGGAGGGAAAGTATGGAGTCGAATCCAAAGGGTATATACTAAAACACTATAAGCAAAACCCAATTTTTTAAAAAGCTATCTGTTACTCTAAAGGCAAGTGCATGTCGATGTTAACATTCCTTACTTCAAATTATGAATTCAACAAATAATTCTACTTGTGGCCAATATTATAAACTCTGAAGAACAGTATCACCCAAAAGGCTAAAAAAATATAGGAAATGTGTTCAGATATATTGTATGTCTATTTGTCCAGATATATTGTATATATGTATATATAGCTGTATATGCTCATGAACCACCGGGGGCGGTCGGGTAGCCCAGTGGTTAAAGCGTTCGCTCGTCACGCCGAAGACTCGGGTTCGATTCCCGACATGGGTACAATGTGTGAAGCTCATTTCTGGTGTCCCTCGCCGTGATATTGCTGGAATATTGCTAAAAGCGGCGTAAAACCAAACTCACTCACTCATGTACCACCAGTGGGGGTTTCTTTGAAAATAGACTGAATCTGGAAATTAAATGATTTGGAGACAGGAGGATTTATTCACAACTTTATTTCATGTTGCTTTTGCAATACAAAAAAAGAGTAAAAGGTAGCACTACATATATAGTAGGTACCTTTTCAACTATAGATGGCACTGTCTAGCTAACTATACATAATCTCTTAGTAAGTATTCGCATATTTTTATACTTTATTGTATTTGACTTTATTTTACAGGAGTAATTTTAGGCCAATTTAACAGAGTAAGATGCCCTATCTAAGTACTCAAACACAGTAATCTCCCCTACAGAAAGTTTATGTCGATTGCACAGGCTGTAAAGTAGCTGGGGTCTTCAACTTGAAACTATGAAGGGTCAATTTGACCTGGTATATAAATATACATCACATTATTTTTCCAACGTAGGCGTCAAAGTATTTAACATTCTTCTGCAAAATGACGTAAATACCCAATGAGTGTAAACTGATTTTCTAAAACATATTTTTGGTGAATTCGCGTTTTCGTAACTCGTTGACGTCACATGGTCATTAACAAGAAGGTATACTGCAGATAGACACATCCACGTTTAGACAAAGACTGGATAATGGCGTCACATGACACCTGTAATGTCAGTAAAGCAGGAATGCTTCCGATTTCATTTGTTGAAAGATTAGGACGATTACATTATATTCACCAAACAAATCCTTAAAAAAACATCTTTGCTAAAACAGGACCGTAATATAAACTTCAAAGGAAAACATATGGATTTCAAATTCTATATTCGTTTAGGTACGTTTAGGTATTGACACTTGCATCTTTATGAACAGTTGGGTAGGACATGAGTATATTATTTAGTCAAATCATTCACAAATTATTACATAGACATCGATTAACAAAGAGAAATTAGGTGACAAGATGATGACAGACAGGGGTGATGCCTGACAAAGTGATGACAGATAGGAGTGAAGCCTGACAAAGTGATGACAGACAGGGGTGAAGCCTGACAAAGTGATGACAGACAGCGGTGATGCCTGACAAAGTGATGACAGATAGTGGTGAAGCCTGACAAAGTGATGACAGACAGGGATGATGCCTGACAAAGTGATGACAGATAGGAATGAAGCCTGACAAAGTGATGACAGATAGGGGTGAAGCCTGACAAAGTGATGAAAGATAGGAGTTAAGTCTGACAAAGTGATGACAGATAGGAGTGAAGCCTGACAAAGTGATGACAGATAGGAGTGAAGCCTGACAAAGTGATGACAGATAGGAGTGAAGCCTGACAAATAGATAGATAGGACTGAAGCCTGACAAAGTGATGACGGATAGGAGTGAAGCCTGACAAAGTGATGACAGATAGGAGTGAAGCCTGACAAAGTGATGACAGACAAGAGTGAAGCCTGACAAAGTGATGACAGATAGGAGTGAAGCCTGACAAATAGATAGAAAGGACTGAAGCCTGACAAAGTGATGACGGATAGGAGTGAAGCCTGACAAAGTGATGACAGACAGGGGTGATGCCTGATAAAGTGATGACAGATAGGGGTGATGCCTGACAAAGTGATGACAGATAGGAGTGAAGCCTGACAAAGTGATGACAGATAGGAGTGAAGCCTGACAAAGTGATGACAGATAGGAGTGAAGCCTGACAAAGTGATGACAGATAGTGGTGAAGCCTGACAAAGTGATGACAGACAGGGGTGAAGCCTGACAAAGTGATGACAGATAGTGGTGAAGCCTGACAAAGTGATGACAGATAGTGGTGAAGCCTGACAAAGTGATGACAGATAGGGGTGAAGCCTGACAAAGTGATGACAGATAGGAGTGAAGCCTGACAAAGTGATGACAGACAGGGGTGATGCCTGACAAAGTGATGACAGATAGGGGTGAAGCCTGACAAAGTGATGACAGATAGTGGTGAAGCCTGACAAAGTTATGACAAATAGGAGTGAAGCCTGACAAAGTGATGACAGACAGGGGTGATGCCTGACAAAGTGATGACAGATAGAAGTGAAGCCTGACAAAGTGATGACAGATAGGAGTGAAGCCTGACAAAGTGATGACAGATAGTGGTGAAGCCTGACAAAGTAATGACAGATAGGAGTGAAGCCTGACAAAGTGATGACAGACAGGGGTGATGCCTGACAAAGTGATGACAGATAGGAGTGAAGCCTGACAAAGTGATGACAGATAGGGGTGAAGCCTGGCAAGTGATGACAGATAGTGGTGAAGCCTGACAAAGTAATGACAGATAGGAGTGAAGCCTGACAAAGTGATGAGAGATAGGAGTGAAGCCTGACAATGTGATGACAGATAGTGGTGAAGCCTGACAAAGTGATGACAGATAGGTGTTAAGCCTGACAAAGTGATGACATATAGGGGTGAAGCCTGATAAGTGAAGACAGATAGGCGTTAAGCCTGACAAAGTGATGAGAGATAGGAGTGAAGCCTGACAAAGTGATGACAGATTGGGGTGAAGCTAGACAAAGTGATGACAGATAGGAGTGAAGCCTGACAAAGTGTTAACAGATAGGAGTGAAGCCTGACAAAGTGATGACAGATAGGAGTGAAGCCTGATAAAGTGATGACAGATAGGAGTGAAGCCTGACAAAGTGATGACAGATAGGGGTGAAGCCTGACAAATTGATGACAGACAGGGGTGATGCCTGACAAAGTGATGACAGATAGGAGTGTAGCCTGATAAAGTGATGAGAGATAGGAGTGAAGCCTGACAAAGTGATGACATATAGGGGTGAAGCCTGATAAGTGATGACAGATAGGCGTTAAGCCTGACAAAGTGATGAGAGATAGGGGTGAAGCCTGACAAAGTGATGACAGACAGGAGTGAAGCCTGAATAAGTGATGACAGATTCGGGTGAAGCCTGACAAAGTGATGACAGATAGGGGTGAAGCCTGACAAAGTGATGACCGATAGGAGTGAAGCCTGACAAAGTGATGACAGATAGGAGTGAAGCCTGACAAATTGTTGACAGATAGGAGTGAAGCCTGACAAAGTGATGACAGATAGGAGTGAAGCCTGACAAAGTGATGACAGATAGGGATGAAGCCTGACAAAGTGATGACAGATAGGAGTGAAGCCTGACAAATTGTTGACAGATAGGAGTGAAGCCTGACAAAGTGATGACAGATAGGAGTGAAGCCAGACAAAGTGATGACAGATAGGTGTAAAACCTGACAAAGTGATGACAGATAGGGATGAGTCCTGACGAAGTGATGACTGTGGCGACAACAAACAGGCGGGTTGCAGCGCGTAGCTGCAGAGTGAGATTCTAGCTGACGAGATTGGCCGATGGATGAAGTAACCTTGACCTCTCTTAAATGTCGGCATGAATCTTGTGACGTGGATGATGTGGATGTTCCGGATGGTGTTGTCACTTGGCAGATAAAGGTACGGTTTTTGTACCTAAACGACGCAGCGAAAGAACAAACAAATAAAAGCCAGTATGTCTGCCTCCATTCACACGACACTTTCTTAAATGTCAACTAAAGATATATTAATTCATCAACATGAGATGATCGACAATCAATATATTTTTTTACTTGCTGTAAAAAGGATTTCAAGCAACACAATAAGAAACGAAACGATGAAAGTTAAGGCATTTTGTTTCAATATCATCTGGCAACCTCGTCGTATGTATATTATCTTACAGTCATGACCTGCACACGCCTATACGTCAACCTATTCTAGATGACGTGGTACGTACTGTAAACATCCTGCCCTCACACGGAGAGAGCCTTTGAAGTGTTCCAGGGCAGGGCCGAATGAAGGCAATGACGTCATTGACCCTCTCTCCACCCCGCCCCTCCGCCTCCTCTCTGTTTCTTCTGGTCAGCTGATGAATATGAGAACCAAGATGAAACATCCTCACAAGTATTGGCATCGTTCTCCGGATAGCTGATGACGTCTTTGACCCAGTGGTGTGTTTATGCTCCACAAATATACATCTGGAATCCAAACTAACCACAGGCCGGAGCGTCTTAAGTCAAAGATATATTTCAATGAGTACTAATTACGAACGCCGTCATAAAGCTGGAATATTGCTGACGGCGGCGTTAAACAACAAAACAACCAACCAATTAATTACGGGACTGCATTTATTCAGCTGTGTGATATCACCATAACTGACATCACAGTATCAGCTGTTTTTACGAAGTGTGTGATCCCGTCGGTAGATATTAGGACTTGGGTGAGCGACAATAGGACAGTTTTGTTGAACAGGGTCAATACTTTAACTCCTAATTTATAATTTAAGGAGTCTCCAAAGATTTTTGATAACAATATATCAAAGGATATATACAGACATTACAACAAGTGATAAATGTTCTTTTCCATTGTGAATTTCGTGAGTGAGTGAATTTGGTTTTACGCCGCTTTTGACATATTATATATTGGGCACACAAGAAATGGGCTTCACACATTTACGGCAGGTAAATTATTTACCCAAAAAAAATAAGTGAAGATATTGTACAAGTTGAAATAGGGAATTCCATCGGAAATAAGTTGGTAACAGATACTTCAAGTTTTGAAATGGCCTTCACATGGCCTTACGAAGCTTTGCTGAGGTCATGCATGTTGTAACCCAAATAAAACAACTTTAGAGCAAGAGACGTGTGACGCTGTTCGAAACCTTCGTAGAAAGAGCATGCTCAAATTACCTTACAAGTTGTGAAATTAAGACATCAAGACTGAGCTGATAAAATATTGTTCTACCCAAAGGTGAAGTTGACAATTTGAATATTATATGCTACCTTTGCTCTGTCATCGTTCGTGCTGAATAACAATTTAACATGGCGTCATTGTTATTTACAAAAAAACCAGAAGAAATATGCGGCTCCAAATTGTCTGACATGAATAAATATAATTTTGAGACCAACGTCCTGTTATGAAAACGTTTATGATTACATACACGTGACGATATATTAAACCTGTCGTGCAAATTGCTGAACTATTTTGAGACACAATATAAGAGTACCAAATGCTAAATGTCAATGGCCAATAAAACAAGACACAGAAGTCAAAAACTATAACACCAACGGGGTTGTCAATTTTTGAAGGTCAAGGTTTCACTGGCATTCTAGAAGCTGGCGAATAACTCAGAAAACTTTATTGATAACAACTTCTGGTGTATTGCATATAGTGACGTTTTTCTGGAGATACTTACACCGTTATGAAGCTGGAGTGACAACAACCAAGTGATGAGAGGTATATATGCATGTGTGATATCACCATAACTGACATCACAGTATCAGCTGTTTTTTCGAAAAGCGTAATCCCGTCGGTAGATATTAGCATTGGGTGAGCGACAATAGGATTTTGTTGAACAGGGTCAATCCTTTAACTCCTAATTTATAATTTAAGGAGTCTCCAAAGATTTTTGATAACAATATATCAAAGGATATATACAGACATTATAACAAGTGATAAATGTTCTTTTCCACTGTGAATTTCGTGAGTGAGTGAATTTGGTTTTACGCCGCTTTTGAAATATTCCAGCAATATCACGTCGGGGTACACCAGAAATGGGCCTCACACATTGTACCTAAGTGGAACTGAACCCGGGTATTCGACAAGACGAGGAAACGCATTACCCAATGGGCAACCCCACCGTCCATGCATTTCATGAAAAGATCGTAGTATCAAATATGATTTATTAATAAGTATGATTAGGGATAATCTCTACCTATTAACGTAAATCTTTCATATTAACGTAACACTATACTCAAATACTCAGAATATTGCTACAAGCGGCGTAAAACCAAACTCACTCACTCACCTTGTATCTCATTCTTATAAATAAAAACATTTACACATTCATAACTTTCTCATTCTTCAGTACATATCGTGGGAACGGGTGGCCAAGTCGTCAAGGGTGCCGGTATTCGAGGTGCGGAGTTGTCGCCCTTATTCGTGCCAGAAACGTGATCGAGAGTTCGAATCCAACTTTTATCCCTGTTTATCCCCAACACCTGATCTCACACCTCCATCACTTCTAACGTTCCTGCGCCATCAGAGACTGGCATGCCGTATTATAATATGACTGAAATGCTGATTAAAACGGTATTAAACAATACAGTGCAGATTCTGCTAAGTCGTAGTGTCATCACGTATTCAGTTTACTGTATGGTCTCAGCTAACGGATCGATGTACATTCATTTTGTAACCTCAGCTATTTATATAAATTACAATATTCGAAACCTTCTTCTTCCTATTTTTCGATCACTGCAACCCAAATCTAGTCCCCTTCTTTCAGAATGTCAAATGATGAAATCAAGAGGATAAAAACAAAAACAAAACTCTTACCATCGTCATAAGAAATGTAAAAAAGTCAGTGTCCTTTGTACAATTCTATCTATATTACAAGCACGTGTTTATGAAGCACTATCAAGTATATCAGGTGTTCGTAAAAGGGTGAGCGTTTCTTCCCCCAAGGGCGTCTCCCGTCACAAACACATGCAACGGCAAGTAAATTGTTTACCAAAAACAAATAAGTGAAGATATTGTACAAGTCGAAATAGGAAATTTCATCGGAAACGTGATCGAGAGTTCGAATCCAACTTTTATCCCTGTTTATCCCCAACACCTGATCTCACACCTCCATCACTTCTAACGTTCCTGCGCCATCAGAGACTGGCATGCCGTATTATAATATGGCTGAAATGCTGATTAAAACGGTATTAAACAATACAGTGCAGATTCTGCTAAGTCGTAGTGTCATCACGTATTCAGTTTACTGTGTGGTCTCAGCTAACGGATCGATGTACATTCATTTTGTAACCTCAGCTATTTATATAAATTACAATATTCGAAACCTTCTTCTTCCTATTTTTCGATCACTGCAACCCAAATCTAGTCCCCTTCTTTCAGAATGTCAAATGATGAAATCAAGAGGATAAAAACAAAAACAAAACTCTTACCATCGTCATAAGAAATGTAAAAAAGTCAGTGTCCTTTGTACAATTCTATCTATATTACAAGCACGTGTTTATGAAGCACTATCAAGTATATCAGGTGTTCGTAAAAGGGTGAGCGTTTCTTCCCCCAAGGGCGTCTCCCGTCACAAACACATGCAACGGCAAGTAAATTGTTTACCAAAAACAAATAAGTGAAGATATTGTACAAGTCGAAATAGGAAATTTCATCGGAAATAAGTTGGTAACAGATGCTTCATGTTTGGAATTGGCCTTCACATGGCCTTACAAAGCTTTGCTAAGGTCATGCATGTTGTTACCCAAATCAAACAAGTTTAGAGCAAGAGACGTGTGACGCTGTTCGAAACCTTCGTAGAAAGAGCATGCTCAAATTACCTTACAAGTTGTGAAATTAAGACATCGAGGCTGAGCTGATGAAATATTGTTCTACACAAAGGTGAAGTTGACAATTGGAATAGTATATGCTACCTTTGCCCTGTCATCGGTCGTGCTGAATAACAATTTAACGTGGCAATGACAATGACATAAATATAATTGTGAGACCAACGTCCTGTTATGAAAACGTTTATGATTACATACACGAAACGATATATTAAACCTGTCGTGCAAATTGCTGAACTATTTTGAGACACAATATAAAAGTACCAAATGCTAAATGTCAATGGCCAATAAAACAAGACACAGAAGTCAAAAACTATAACACCAACGGGGTTGTCTATTTTTGAAGGTGAAGGTTTCACTGGCATTCTAAAAGCTGGTGAATAAGTCAGAAAACTTTAGGGATAACCTCTTCTGGTTTATTGCATATAGCGACGTTTTTATGTAGATATTTACATCGTTATGAAGCTTGATTTTCTAAAACATTTTTTTGGTGAATTCGCGTTTTCGTAACTCGTTGACGTCACATGGTCATTAACAAGAAGGTATACTGCAGATAGACACATCCACGTTTAGACAAAGACTGGATAATGGCGTCACATGAAACCTGTAATGTCAGTAAAGCAGGAATGCTTCCGATTTCATTTGTTGAAAGATTAGGACGATTACATTATATTCACCAACAAATCCTTAAAAAAAACATCTTTGCTAAAACAGGACCGTAATATAAACTTCAAAGGAAAACATATGGATTTCAAATTCTATATTCGTTTAGGTACGTTTAGGTATTGACACTTGCATCTTTATGAACAGTTGGGTAGGACACGAATTATTACATATACATCGAATAACAAAGAGAAATTAGGTGACAAGATGATGACAGACAGGGGTGATGCCTGACAAAGTGATGACAGATAGGAGTGAAGCCTGACAAAGTGATGACAGACAGGGGTGATGCCTGAGAAAGTGTTAACAGATAGGAGTGAAGCCTGACAAAGTGATGACAGATAGGAGTGAAGCCTGACAAAGTGATGACAGACAGGGGTGATGCGTGACAAAGTGATGACAGATAGGAGTGAAGCCTGACAAAGTGATGACAGACAGGGGTGATGCCTGACAAAGTGATGACAGATAGGAGTGAAGCCTGACAAAGTGATGACAGATAGGCGTGAAGCCTGACAAAGTGATGACAGACACGGATGAAGCCTGACAAAGTGATGACAGACACGGGTGAAGCCTGACAAAGTGATGACAGATAGGAGTGAAGCCTGATAAAATGATGACAGACAGGGGTGAAGCCTGACAAAATGATGACAGACAGGGATGAAGCCTGACAAAGTGATGACAGATAGGGGTGAAGCCTGACAAAGTGATGAAAGATAAGAGTGAAGCCTGACAAAGTGATGACAGATAGGGGTGAAGCCTGACAAAGTGATGACAGATAGGGGTGAAGCCTGACAAAGTGATGACAGATAGGGATGAGTCCTGACGAAGTGATGACAGATAGGGATGAGTCCTGACGAAGTGATGACAGATAGATGTAAAACCTGACAAAGTGATGACAGATAGGAGTGAAGCCTGACAAAGTGATGACAGATAGGGGTGAAGCCTGACAAAGTGATGACAGATAGGGGTGAAGCCTGACAAAGTGATGACAGATAGGGGTGAAGCCTGACAAAGTGATGACAGATAGGGATGAGTCCTGACGAAGTGATGACAGATAGATGTAAAACCTGACAAAGTGATGATAGATAGGGGTGAAGCCTGACAAAGTGATGAAAGATAGGAGTGAAGCCTGACAAAGTGATGACAGATAGGGGTGAAGCCTGACAAAGTGATGACAGATAGGGGTGAAGCCTGACAAAGTGATGAAAGATAGGAGTGAAGCCTGACAAAGTGATGACAGATAGGGGTGAAGCCTGACAAAGTGATGACAGATAGGGGTGAAGCCTGACAAAGTGATGACAGATAGGGATGAGTCCTGACGAAGTGATGACAGATAGATGTAAAACCTGACAAAGTGATGACAGATAGGGGTGAAGCCTGACAAAGTGATGAAAGATAGGAGTGAAGCCTGACAAAGTGATGACAGATAGGGGTGAAGCCTGACAAAGTGATGACAGATAGGGGTGAAGCCTGACAAAGTGATGAAAGATAGGAGTGAAGCCTGACAAAGTGATGACAGACAGGGGTGAAGCCTGACAAAGTGATGACAGACAGGAGTGAAGCCTGACAAAGTGATGACAGATAGATGTAAAACCTGACAAAGTGATGACAGACAGGAGTGAAGCCTGACAAATTGATGACAGATCGGGGTGAAGCCTGAAAAATTGATGACACACCGGGGTGAAGCCTGAGAAAGTGTTAACAGATAGGAGTGAAGCCTGACAAAGTGATGACAGATAGGAGTGAAGCCTGACAAAGTGATGACAGATAGGAGTGAAGCCTGACAAAGTGATGACAGACAGGGGTGATGCCTGACAAAGTGATGACAGATAGGAGTGAAGCCTGACAAAGTGATGACAGATAGTCGTGAAGCCTGACAAAGTGATGACAGACAGGCGTGAAGCCTGACAAAGTGATGACAGACACGGGTGAAGCCTGACAAAGTGATGACAGATAGTGGTGAAGCCTGACAAAGTGATGACAGATCGGAGTGAAGCCTGATATAATGATTACAGACAGGGGTGAAGCCTGACAAAATGATGACAGACAGGGATGAAGCCTGACAAAGTGATGACAGATAGGGGTGAAGCCTGACAAAGTGATGAAAGATAAGAGTGAAGCCTGACAAAGTGATGACGGAAAGGGGTGAAGCCTGACAAAGTGATGACAGATAGGGGTGAAGCCTGACAAAGTGATGACAGATAGGGATGAGTCCTGACGAAGTGATGACAGATAGGGATGAGTCCTGACGAAGTGATGACAGATAGATGTAAAACCTGACAAAGTGATGACAGATAGGGGTGAAGCCTGACAAAGTGATGAAAGATAGGAGTGAAGCCTGACAAAGTGATGACAGATAGGGGTGAAGCCTGACAAAGTGATGACAGATAGGGGTGAAGCCTGACAAAGTGATGACAGATAGGGATGAGTCCTGACGAAGTGATGACAGATAGGGATGAGTCCTGACGAAGTGATGACAGGCACGGATGAAGCCTGACAAAGTGATGACAGACACGGGTGAAGCCTGACAAAGTGATGACAGATAGGGGTGAAGCCTAACAAAATGATGACAGACAGGGGTGAAGCCTGACAAAGTGATGACAGACAGGGGTGAAGCCTGACAAAATGATGACAGATAGGAGTGAAGCCTGACAAAGTGATGACAGACACGGGTGAAGCCTGACAAAGTGATGACAGATAGGAGTGAAGCCTGACAAAGTGATGACAGATAGGGGTGAAGCCTGAAAAATTGATGACAGATAGGGGTGAAGCCTGACAAAGTGATGACAGACAGGAGTGAAGCCTGACAAAGTGATGACAGATAGATGTAAAACCTGACAAAGTGATGACAGACAGGAGTGAAGCCTGACAAATTGATGACAGATCGGAGTGAAGCCTGACAAATTGATGACAGATAGGGGTGAAGCCTGACAAAGTGATGACAGACAGGAGTGAAGCCTGACAAAGTGATGACAGATAGATGTAAAACCTGACAAAGTGATGACAGACAGGAGTGAAGCCTGACAAATTGATGACAGATCGGAGTGAAGCCTGACAAAGTGATGACAGACAGGGGTGAAGCCTGACAAAGTGATGACACACAGGGGTGAAGCCTGAGAAAGTGTTAACAGATAGGAGTGAAGCCTGACAAAGTGATGACAGATAGGGGTGAAGCCTGACAAAGTGATGACACACAGGGGTGAAGCCTGAGAAAGTGTTAACAGATAGGAGTGAAGCCTGACAAAGTGATGACAGACAGGAGTGAAGCCTGACAAATTGATGACAGATAGGGGTGAAGCCTGACAAAGTGATGAAAGATAGGAGTGAAGCCTGACAAAGTGATGGCAGATAGGGGTGAAGCCTGACAAAGTGATGACAGATAGATGTAAAACCTGACAATGTGATGAGAGATAGATGTAAAACCTGACAAAGTGATGACAGATAGGGGCGAAGCCTGAGAAAGTGATGACAGATAGGGATGAAGCCTGACAAAGTGGTGACACACAGGGGTGATGCCTGACAAAGTGATGACAGATAGGGGTGAAGCCTGACAAAGTGATGACAGATAGGAGTGAAGCCTGACAAAGTGATGACAGACAGGGGTGAAGCCTGAAAAATTGATTACAGATAGGGGTGAAGCCTGACAAAGTGATGACAGACAGGAGTGAAGCCTGACAAAGTGATGACAGACAGGGGTGATGCCTGACAAAGTGATGACAGATAGGAGTGAAGCCTGACAAAGTGATGACAGACAGGAGTGAAGCCTGACAAAGTGATGACAGACAGGGGTGAAGCCTGACAAAGTGATGACAGACAGGGGTGAAGCCTGACAAAGTGATGACACACAGGGGTGAAGCCTGAGAAAGTGTTAACAGATAGGAGTGAAGCCTGACAAAGTGATGACAGATAGGGGTGAAGCCTGACAAAGTGATGACACACAGGGGTGAAGCCTGAGAAAGTGTTAACAGATAGGAGTGAAGCCTGACAAAGTGATGACAGATAGGAGTGAAGCCTGACAAAGTGATGACAGACAGGCGTGAAGCCTAACAAAGTGATGACAGATCGGAGTGAAGCCTGACAAAGTGATGACAGACAGGCGTGAAGCCTGACAATGTGATGACAGACACGGATGAAGCCTGACAAAGTGATGACAGACAGGGGTGAAACCTGACAAAGTGATCACAGACAGGGGTGAAGCCTGACAAAATGATGACAGACAGGGATGAAGCCTGACAAAGTGATGACAGATAGGGGTGAAGCCTGACAAAGTGATGACAGATAGGAGTGAAGCCTGACAAAGTGATGACAGATAGGAGTGAAGCCTGACAAAGTGATGACAGATAGGAGTGAAGCCTGACAAAGTGATGACAGACAGGCGTGAAGCCTGACAATGTGATGACAGACACGGATGAAGCCTTACAAAGTGATGACAGACACGGGTGAAGCCTGACAAAGTGATCACAGACAGGGGTGAAGCCTGACAAAATGATGACAGACGGGGATGAAGCCTGACAAAGTGATGACAGATAGGGGTGAAGCCTGACAAAGTGATGACAGATAGGGGTGAAGCCTGACAAAGTGATGACAGATAGGGGTGAAGCCTGACAAAGTGATGACAGATAGGGGTGAAGCCTGACAAAGTGATGACAGATAGGGATGAGTCCTGATGAAGTGATGACAGATAGGGATGAGTCCTGACGAAGTGATGACAGATAGATGGAAAACCTGACAATGTGATGACAGATAGATGTAAAACCTGACAAAGTGATGACAGATAGGGGTGAAGCCTGACAAAGTGATGAAAGATAGGAGTGAAGCCTGACAAAGTGATGACAGATAGGGGTGAAGCCTGACAAAGTGATGACAGATAGGGATGAGTCCTGACGAAGTGATGACAGATAGGGATGAGTCCTGACGAAGAGATGACAGGCACGGATGAAGCCTGACAAAATTGATGACAGACAGGGGTGAAGCCTGACAAAATGATGACAGACAGGGGTGAAGCCTGACAAAGTGATGACAGACAGGGGTGAAGCCTGACAAAGTGATGACAGATAGGAGTGAAGCCTGACAAAGTGATGACAGATAGGAGTGAAGCCTGACAAAGTGATGAGAGATAGGAGTGAAGCCTGACAAAGTGATGACAGACAGGGGTGAAGCCTGAAAAATTGATGACAGATAGGGGTGAAGCTTGACAAAGTGATGACAGACAGGAGTGAAGCCTGACAAAGTGATGACAGATAGATGTAAAACCTGACAAAGTGATGACAGACAGGAGTGAAGCCTGACAAATTGATGACAGATCGGGGTGAAGCCTGACAAATTGATGACAGATAGGGGTGAAGCCTGACAAAGTGATGACAGACAGGAGTGAAGCCTGACAAAGTGATGACAGACAGGGGTGAAGCCTGACAAAGTGATGACAGATAGGATTGAAGCCTGACAAAGTGATGACAGACAGGAGTGAAGCCTGACAAAGTGATGACAGACAGGGGTGAAGCCTGACAAAGTGATGACAGACAGGGGTGAAGCCTGACAAATAGATAGATAGGGATGAAGCCACACAAAGTGATGACAGATAGATGTAAAACCTGACAATGTGATGATTGATAGATGTAAAACCTGACAAAGTGATGACAGATAGGGGTGAAGCCTGATAAAGTGATGAAAGATAGGAGTGAAGCCTGACAAAGTGATGACAGATAGGGGTGAAGCGTGACGAAGTGATGACAGATAGATGTAAAACCTGACAATGTGATGACAGATAGATGTAAAACCTGACAAAGTGATGACAGATAGGGGTGAAGCCTGAGAAAGTGATGACAGATAGGAGTGAAGCCTGACAAAGTGATGACAGATAGGGGTGAAGCCTGACAAAGTGATGACAGATAGGGGTGAAGCCTGACAAAGTGATGACAGATAGGGATGAGTCCTGACGAAGTGATGACAGATAGGGATGAGTCCTGACGAAGTGATGACAGATAGGGATGAAGCCACACAAAGTGATGACAGATAGGGATGAAGCCACAGAAAGTGATGACAGATAGATGTAAAACCTGACAAAGTGATGACAGATAGGGATGAGTCCTGACGAAGTGATGACTGGGGCGACAACAAACAGGCGGGTTGCAGCGCGTAGCTGCAGAGTGAGATTCTAGCTGATGAGACTGGCCGATGGATGAAGTAACCTTGACCTCTCTTTAATGTCGGCATGAATCTTGTGATGTGGATGATGTGGATGTTCCGGATGGTGTTGTCACTTGGCAGATAAAGGTACGGTTTTTGTACCTAAACGACGCAGCGAAAGAACAAACAAATAAAAGCCAGTATGTCTGCCTCCATTCACACGACACCTTCTTAAATGTCAACCTAAAGATATATTAATTCAACATGAGATGATCGACAATCAATATATTTTTTTACTTGCTGTAAAAAGTATTTCAAGCAACAACGAAACGATGAAAGTTACGGCATTTTGTTTCAATATCATCTGGCAACCTCGTCGTATGTATATTATCTTACAGTCATGAACTGCACACGCCTATACGTCAACCTATTCTAGATGACGTGGTACGTACTGTAAACATCCTGCCCTCACACGGGGAGAGCCTTTGAAGTGTTCCAGGGCAGGGCCGAATGAAGGCAATGACGTCATTGACCCCCTCTCCACCCCGCCCCTCCTCCTCCTCTCTGTTTCTTCTGGTCAGCTGATGAATATGAGAACCAAGATGAAACATCCTCACAAGTATTGGCATCGTTCTCCGGATAGCTGATGACGTCTTTGACCCAGTGGTGTGTTTATGCTCCACAAATATACATCTGGAATCCAAACTAACCACAGGCCGGAGCGTCTTAAGTCAAAGATATATTTCAATGAGTACTAATTACGAACGCCGTCATAAAGCTGGAATATTGCTGACGGCGGCGTTAAACAACAAAACAACCAACCAATTAATTACGGGACTGCATTTATTCAGCTGTGTGATATCACCATAACTGACATCACAGTATCAGCTGTTTTTACGAAGTGTGTGATCCCGTCGGTAGATATTAGGACTTGGGTGAGCGACAATAGGACAGTTTTGTTGAACAGGGTCAATACTTTAACTCCTAATTTATAATTTAAGGAGTCTCCAAAGATTTTTGATAACAATATATCAAAGGATATATACAGACATTACAACAAGTGATAAATGTTCTTTTCCATTGTGAATTTCGTGAGTGAGTGAATTTGGTTTTACGCCGCTTTTGACATATTATATATTGGGCACACAAGAAATGGGCTTCACAAATTTACGGCAGGTAAATTATTTACCCCCAAAAAAATACGTGAAGATACTTCAAGTTTTGAAATGGCCTTCACATGGCCTTACGAAGCTTTGCTGAGGTCATGCATGTTGTAACCCAAATAAAACAACTTTAGAGCAAGAGACGTGTGACGCTGTTCGAAACCTTCGTAGAAAGAGCATGCTCAAATTACCTTACAAGTTGTGAAATTAAGACATCAAGACTGAGCTGATAAAATATTGTTCTACACAAAGGTGAAGTTGACAATTGGAATATTATATGCTACCTTTGCTCTGTCATCGTTCGTGCTGAATAACAATTTAACATGGCGTCATTGTTATTTACAAAAAAAACAGAAGAAATATGCGGCTCCAAATTGTCTGACATGAATAAATATAATTTTGAGACCAACGTCCTGTTATGAAAACGTTTATGATTACATACACGTGACGATATATTAAACCTGTCGTGCAAATTGCTGAACTATTTTGAGACACAATATAAGAGTACCAAATGCTAAATGTCAATGGCCCATAAAACAAGACACAGAAGTCAAAAACTATAACACCAACGGGGTTGTCAATTTTTGAAGGTCAAGGTTTCACTGGCATTCTAGAAGCTGGCGAATAACTCAGAAAACTTTATTGATAACAACTTCTGGTGTATTGCATATAGTGACGTTTTTCTGGAGATACTTACACCGTTATGAAGCTGGAGTGACAACAACCAAGTGATGAGAGGTATATATGCATGTGTGATATCACCATAACTGACATCACAGTATCAGCTGTTTTTTCGAAAAGCGTAATCCCGTCGGTAGATATTAGCATTGGGTGAGCGACAATAGGATTTTGTTGAACAGGGTCAATCCTTTAACTCCTAATTTATAATTTAAGGAGTCTCCAAAGATTTTTGATAACAATATATCAAAGGATATATACAGACATTATAACAAGTGATAAATGTTCTTTTCCACTGTGAATTTCGTGAGTGAGTGAATTTGGTTTTACGCCGCTTTTGAAATATTCCAGCAATATCACGTCGGGGTACACCAGAAATGGGCCTCACACATTGTACCTAAGTGGAACTGAACCCGGGTATTCGACAAGACCAGGAAACGCATTACCCAATGGGCTACCCCACCGTCCATGCATTTCATGAAAAGATCGTAGTATCAAATATGATTTATTAATAAGTATGATTAGGGATAATCTCTACCTATTAACGTAAATCTTTCATATTAACGTAACACTATACTCAAATACTCAGAATATTGCTACAAGCGGCGTAAAACCAAACTCACTCACTCACCTTGTATCTCATTCTTATAAATAAAAACATTTACACATTCATAACTTTCTCATTCTTCAGTACATATCGTGGGAACGGGTGGCCAAGTCGTCAAGGGTGCCGGTATTCGAGGTGCGGAGTTGTCGCCCTTATTCGTGCCAGAAACGTGATCGAGAGTTCGAATCCAACTTTTATCCCTGTTTATCCCCAACACCTGATCTCACACCTCCATCACTTCTAACGTTCCTGCGCCATCAGAGACTGGCATGCCGTATTATAATATGACTGAAATGCTGATTAAAACGGTATTAAACAATACAGTGCATATTCTGCTAAGTCGTAGTGTCATCACGTATTCAGTTTACTGTGTGGTCTCAGCTAACGGATCGATGTACATTCATTTTGTAACCTCAGCTATTTATATAAATTACAATATTCGAAACCTTCTTCTTCCTATTTTTCGATCACTGCAACCCAAATCTAGTCCCCTTCTTTCAGAATGTCAAATGATGAAATCAAGAGGATAAAAACAAAAACAAAACTCTTACCATCGTCATAAGAAATGTAAAAAAGTCAGTGTCCTTTGTACAATTCCATCTATATTACAAGCACGTGTTTATGAAGCACTATCAAGTATATCAGGTGTTCGTAAAAGGGTGAGCGTTTCTTCCCCCAAGGGCGTCTCCCGTCACAAACACATGCAACGGCAAATAAATTGTTTACCAAAAACAAATAAGTGAAGATATTGTACAAGTCGAAATAGGAAATTTCATCGGAAATAAGTTGGTAACAGATGCTTCATGTTTGGAATTGGCCTTCACATGGCCTTACAAAGCTTTGCTGAGGTCATGCATGTTGTTACCCAAATCAAACAACTTTAGAGCAAGAGACGTGTGACGCTGTTCGAAACCTTCGTAGAAAGAGCATGCTCAAATTACCTTACAAGTTGTGAAATTAAGACATCAAGGCTGAGCTGATGAAATATTGTTCTACACAAAGGTGAAGTTGACAGTTGGAATATTATATGCTACCTTTGCCCTGTCATCGGTCGTGCTGAATAACAATTTAACGTGGCAATGACAATGACATAAATATAATTGTGAGACCAACGTCCTGTTATGAAAACGTTTATGATTACATACACGAAACGATATATTAAACCTGTCGTGCAAATTGCTGAACTATTTTGAGACACAATATAAAAGTACCAAATGCTAAATGTCAATGGCCAATAAAACAAGACACAGAAGTCAAAAACTATAACACCAACGGGGTTGTCTATTTTTGAAGGTGAAGGTTTCACTGGCATTCTAAAAGCTGGTGAATAAGTCAGAAAACTTTAGGGATAACCTCTTCTGGTTTATTGCATATAGCGACGTTTTTATGTAGATATTTACATCGTTATGAAGCTGGATTGACAACAACCACGTTATGGTGAAACAACAACCAAGTGATGGAGTGACAACAACCAAGTATTTAACATTCTTCTGCAAAATGACGTAAATACCCAATGAGTGTAAACTGATTTTCTAAAACATTTTTTTGGTGAATTCGCGTTTTTGTAACTCGTTGACGTCACATGGTCATTAACAAGAAGGTATACTGCAGATAGACACATCCACGTTTAGACAAAGACTGGATAATGGCGTCACATGAAACCTGTAATGTCAGTAAAGCAGGAATGCTTCCGATTTCATTTGTTGAAAGATTAGGACGATTACATTATATTCACCAAACAAATCCTTAAAAAAACATCTTTGCTAAAACAGGTCCGTAATATAAACTTCAAAGGAAAACATATGGATTTCAAATTCTATATTCGTTTAGGTACGTTTAGGTATTGACACTTGCATCTTTATGAACAGTTGGGTAGGACATGAGTATATTATTTAGTCAAATCATTAACGAATTATTACATAGACATCGATTAACAAAGAGAAATTAGGTGACAAGATGATGACAGACAGGGGTAATGCCTGACAAAGTGATGACAGACAGGGGTGATGCGTGACAAAGTGATGACAGACAGGGGTGATGCCTGACAAAGTGATGACAGACAGGGGTGATGCCTGACAAAGTGATGACAGACAGGGGTGATGCCTGACAAAGTGATGACAGACAGGGGTGATGCCTGACAAAGTGATGACAGATAGGAGTGAAGCCTGACAAAGTGATGACAGACAGGGGTGATGCCTGACAAAGTGATGACAGACAGGGGTGATGCCTGACAAAGTGATGACAGACAGGGGTGATGCCTGACAAAGTGATGACAGACAGGGGTGATGCCTGACAAAGTGATTACAGACAGGGGTGATGCGTGACAAAGTGATGACAGACAGGGGTGATGCCTGACAAAGTGATGACAGACAGGGGTGATGCCTGACAAAGTGATGACAGACAGGGGTAATGCCTAACAAAGTGATGACAGACAGGGGTGAAGCCTGACAAAGTGATGACAGACAGGGGTGATGCCTGACAAAGTGATGACAGATAGGAGTGAAGCCTGACAAAGTGATGACAGATAGTGGTGAAGCCTGACAAAGTGATGACACACAGGGATGAAGCCTGAGAAAGTGTTAACAGATAGAAAGAAGCCTGACAAAGTGATGCCAGATAGGGGTGAAGCCTGACAAAGTGATGACAGATAGGGATGAAGCCACACAAAGTGATGACAGATAGATGTAAAACCTGACAAAGTGATGACAGATAGGGATGAGTGCTGACGAAGTGATGACTGGGGCGACAACAAACAGGCGGGTTGCAGTGCGTAGCTGCAGAGTGAGATTCTAGCTGACGAGATTGCCCGATGGATGAAGTAACCTTGACCTCTCTTAAATGTCGGCATGAATCTTGTGATGTGGATGATGTGGATGTTCCGGATGGTGTTGTCACTTGGCAGATAAAGGTACGGTTTTTGTACCTAAACGACGCAGCGAAAGAACAAACAAATAAAAGCCAGTATGTCTGCCTCCATTCACACGACACCTTTTAAATGTCATCTAAAGATATTTAATTCATCAACATGAGATGATGGACAATCAATATATTTTTTTACTTGCTGTAAAAAGTATTTCAAGCAACAACGAAACGATGAAAGTTACGGCATTTTGTTTCAATATCATCTGGCAACCTCGTCGTATGTATATTATCTTACAGTCATGACCTGCACACGCCTATACGTCAACCTATACTAGATGACGTGGTGCGTACTGTAAACATCCTGCCCTCACAGGGGAAGAGCCTTTGAAGTGTTCCAGGGCAGGGCCGAATGGAGGCAATGACGTCATTGACCCCCTCTCCACCCCGCCCCTCCTCCTCCTCTCTGTTTCTTCTGGTCAGCTGATGAATATGAGAACCAAGATGAAACATCCTCACAAGTATTGGCATCGTTCTCCGGATAGCTGATGACGTCTTTGACCCAGTGGTGTGTTTATGCTCCACAAATATACATCTGGAATCCAAACTAACAACAGGTCGGAGCGTCTTAAGTCAAAGATATATTTCAACGAGTACTAATTACGAACGCCGTCATAAAGCTGGAATATTGCTGACTGCGGCTTTAAACAACAAAACAACCAACCAATTAATTACGGGACTGCATTTATTCAGCTGTGTGATATCACCATAACTGACATCACAGTATCAGCTGATTTTACGAAGTGCGTAATCCCGTCGGTAGATATTAGCATTGGGTGAGCGACAATATGACAGTTTTGTTGAACAGGGTCAATACTTTAACTCCTTATTTATAATTTAAGGAGTCTCCAAAGATTTTTGATAACAATATATCAAAGGATATATACAGACATTACAACAAGTGATAAATGTTCTTTTCCATTGTGAATTCCGTGAGTGAGTGAATTTGGTTTTACGCCGCTTTTGACATATTATATATTGGGCACACAAGAAATGGGCTTGACACATTTACGGCAAGTAAATTATTTACCAAAAAAAAAATACGTGAAGATATTGTACAAGTCGAAATAGGAAATTCCATCGGAAATAAGTTGGTAACAGATACTTCATGTTTTGAAATGGCCTTCACGTGGCCTTACGAAGCTTTGCTAAGGTCATGCATGTTGTAACCCAAATAAAACAAGTTTAGAGCAAGAGACGTGTGACGCTGTTCGAAACCTTCGTAGAAAGAGCATGCTCAAATTACCTAACAAGTTGTTAAATTAAGACATCAAGGCTGAGCTGATAAAATATTGTTCTACACAAAGGTGAAGTTGACAATTGGAATATTACATGCTACCTTTGCTGTCATCGTTCGTGCTGAATAACAATTTAACATGGCGTCATTGTTATTTACAAAAAAACCAGAAGAAATATGCGGCTCCAAATTGTCTGACATGAATAAATATAATTTTGAAACCAACGTCCTCTTATGAAAACGTTTATGATTACATACACGTGACGATATATTAAACCTGTCGTGCAAAATTGCTGAACTATTTTGAGACACAATATAAGAGTACCAAACAAATGCTAAATGTCAATGGCCAATAAAACAAAACACAGAAGTCAAAAACTATAACACCCACGGGGTTGTCAATTTTTGAAGGTCAAGGTTTCACTGGCATTCTAGAAGCTGGCGAATAACTCAGAAAACTTTATTGATAACAACTTCTGGTGTATTGCATATAGCGACGTTTTTCTGGAGATACTTACGCCGTTATGAAGCTGGAGTGACAACAACCAAGTGATGAGAGGTATATATGCATGTGTGATATCACCATAACTGACATCACAGTATCAGCTGTTTTTTCGAAAAGCGTAATCCCGTCGGTAGATATTAGCATTGGGTGAGCGACAATAGGATTTTGTTAAACAGGGTCAATCCTTGAACTCCTAATTCATAATTTAAGGAGTCTCCAAAGATTTTTGATAACAATATATCAAAGGATATATATAGACATTATAACAAGTGATAAATGTTCTTTTCCACTGTGAATTTCGTGAGTGAGTGAATTTGGTTTTACGCCGCTTTTGAAATATTCCAGCAATATCAAGTCGGGGTACACCAGAAATGGGCCTCACACATTGTACCCGGGTATTCGACAAGACGAGGAAACGCATTACCCAATGGGCTACCCCACCGTCCATGCATTTCATGAAAAGATCGTAGTATCAAATATGATTTATTAATAAGTATGATTAGGGATAATCTCTACCTATTAACGTAAATCTTTCATATTAACGTAACACTATACTCAAATACTCAGAATATTGCTACAAGCGGCGTAAAACCAAACTCACTCACTCACCTTGTATCTCATTCTTATAAATAAAAACATTTACACATTCATAACTTTCTCATTCTTCAGTACATATCGTGGGAACGGGTGGCCAAGTCGTCAAGGGTGCCGGTATTCGAGGTGCGGAGTTGTCGCCCTTATTCGTGCCAGAAACGTGATCGAGAGTTCGAATCCAACTTTTATCCCTGTTTATCCCCAACACCTGATCTCACACCTCCATCACTTCTAACGTTCCTGCGCCATCAGAGACTGGCATGCCGTATTATAATATGACTGAAATGCTGATTAAAACGGTATTAAACAATACAGTGCATATTCTGCTAAGTCGTAGTGTCATCACGTATTCAGTTTACTGTGTGGTCTCAGCTAACGGATCGATGTACATTCATTTTGTAACCTCAGCTATTTATATAAATTACAATATTCGAAACCTTCTTCTTCCTATTTTTCGATCACTGCAACCCAAATCTAGTCCCCTTCTTTCAGAATGTCAAATGATGAAATCAAGAGGATAAAAACAAAAACAAAACTCTTACCATCGTCATAAGAAATGTAAAAAAGTCAGTGTCCTTTGTACAATTCTATCTATATTACAAGCACGTGTTTATGAAGCACTATCAAGTATATCAGGTGTTCGTAAAAGGGTGAGCGTTTCTTCCCCCAAGGGCGTCTCCCGTCACAAACACATGCAACGGCAAGTAAATTGTTTACCAAAAACAAATAAGTGAAGATATTGTACAAGTCGAAATAGGAAATTTCATCGGAAATAAGTTGGTAACAGATGCTTCATGTTTGGAATTGGCCTTCACATGGCCTTACAAAGCTTTGCTAAGGTCATGCATGTTGTTACCCAAATCAAACAAGTTTAGAGCAAGAGACGTGTGACGCTGTTCGAAACCTTCGTAGAAAGAGCATGCTCAAATTACCTTACAAGTTGTGAAATTAAGACATCAAGGCTGAGCTGATGAAATATTGTTCTACCCAAAGGTGAAGTTGACAATTGGAATAGTATATGCTACCTTTGCCCTGTCATCGGTCGTGCTGAATAACAATTTAACGTGGCAATGACAATGACATAAATATAATTGTGAGACCAACGTCCTGTTATGAAAACGTTTATGATTACATACACGAAACGATATATTAAACCTGTCGTGCAAATTGCTGAACTATTTTGAGACACAATATAAAAGTACCAAATGCTAAATGTCAATGGCCAATAAAACAAGACACAGAAGTCAAAAACTATAACACCAACGGGGTTGTCTATTTTTGAAGGTGAAGGTTTCACTGGCATTCTAAAAGCTGGTGAATAAGTCAGAAAACTTTAGGGATAACCTCTTCTGGTTTATTGCATATAGCGACGTTTTTATGTAGATATTTACACCGTTATGAAGCTGGATTGACAACAACCACGTTATGGTGAAACAACAACCAAGTGATGGAGTGACAACAACCAAGTATTTAACATTCTTCTGCAAAATGACGTAAATACCCAATGAGTGTAAACTGATTTTCTAAAACATTTTTTTGGTGAATTCGCGTTTTTGTAACTCGTTGACGTCACATGGTCATTAACAAGAAGGTATACTGCAGATAGACACATCCACGTTTAGACAAAGACTGGATAATGGCGTCACATGAAACCTGTAATGTCAGTAAAGCAGGAATGCTTCCGATTTCATTTGTTGAAAGATTAGGACGATTACATTATATTCACCAAACAAATCCTTAAAAAAACATCTTTGCTTAAACAGGTCCGTAATATAAACTTCAAAGGAAAACATATGGATTTCAAATTCTATATTCGTTTAGGTACGTTTAGGTATTAACTCTTGCATCTTTATGAACAGTTGGGTAGGACATGAGTATATTATTTAGTCAAATCATTCACGAATTATTACATAGACATCGATTAACAAAGAGAAATTAGGTGACAAGATGATGACAGACAGGGGTGATGCCTGACAAAGTGTTAACAGACAGGGGTGATGCCTGACAAAGTGATCACAGACAGGGGTGATGCCTGACAAAGTGATGACAGACAGGGGTGATGTCTGACAAAGTGATGACAGACAGGGGTGATGCCTGACAAAGTGATGACAGATAGGAGTGAAGCCTCACAAAGTGATGACAGACAGGGGTGATGCCTGACAAAGGGATGACAGATAGGAGTGAAGCGTGACAAAGTGATGACAGAAAGTGGTGAAGCCTGACAAAGTGATGACAAACAGGGGTGAAGCCTGAGAAAGTGTTAACAGATAGGAGTGAAGCCTGACAAAAGTATGACAGATAGGAGTGAAGCCTGACAAAGTGATGACAGACAGGGGTGATGCCTGACAAAGTGATGACAGATAGGAGTGAAGCCTGACAAAGTGATGACAGATAGTGGTGAAGCCTGACAAAGTGATGACAGATAGGGGTAAGCCTGACAAAGTGATGACAGATAGGGATGAGTCCTGACGAAGTGATGACAGATTGGGATGAGTCCTGACGAAGTGATGACAGATAGATGTAAAACCTGACATTGTGATGACAGATAGATGTAAAACCTGACAAAGTGATGACAGATAGGGGTGAAGCCTGACAAAGTGATGAAAGATAGGAGTGAAGCCTGACAAAGTGATGACAGATAGGGGTGAAGCCTGACAAAGTGATGACAGATAGGAGTGAAGCCTGACAAAGTGATGACAGATAGGAGTGAAGCCTGACAAAATGATGACAGACAGGGGTGAAGCCTGACAAAGTGATGACAGATAGATGTAAAACCTGACAAAGTGATGACAGACAGGAGTGAAGCCTGATAAATTGATGACAGATCGGGGTGAAGCCTGACAAATTGATGACAGATAGGGGTGAAGCCTGACAAAGTGATGACAGACAGGTGTGAAGCCTGACAAAGTGATGACAGACAGGGGTGAAGCCTGACAAAGTGACGACAGACACGGGTGAAGCCTGACAAAGTGATGACAGACAGGGGTGAGGCCTGACAAAGTGATGACAGACAGGGGTGAAGCCTGACAAAGTGATGACAGACAGGGGTGAAGCCTGACAAAGTGATGATAGATAGGAGTGAAGCCTGACAAAGTAATGACAGACAGGGGTGAAGCCTGACAAATAGATAGATAGGGATGAAGCCACACAAAGTGATGACAGATAGATGTAAAACCTGACAATGTGATGATTGATAGATGTAAAACCTGACAAAGTGATGACAGATAGGGGTGAAGCCTGATAAATTGTTGAAAGATAGGAGTGAAGCCTGACAAAGTGATGACAGATAGGGGTGAAGCCTGACGAAGTGATGACAGATAGATGTAAAACCTGACAAAGTGATGACAGATAGGGGTGAAGCCTGAGAAAGTGATGACAGATAGGGGTGAAGCCTGACAAAGTGATGACAGATAGGGGTGAAGCCTGACAAAGTGATGACAGATAGGGGTGAAGCCTGACAAAGTGATGACAGATAGGGATGAGTCCTGACGAAGTGATGACAGATAGGGATGAGTCCTGACGAAGTGATGACAGATAGGGATGAAGCCACACAAAGTGATGACAGATAGGGGTGAAGCCTGACGAAGTGATGACAGATAGATGTAAAACCTGACAATGTGATGACAGATAGATGTAAAACCTGACAAAGTGATGACAGATAGGGGTGAAGCCTGAGAAAGTGATGACAGATAGGAGTGAAGCCTGACAAAGTGATGACAGATAGGGGTGAAGCCTGACAAAGTGATGACAGATAGGGGTGAAGCCTTACAAAGTGATGACAGATAGGGATGAGTCCTGACGAAGTGATGACAGATAGGGATGAGTCCTGACGAAGTGATGACAGATAGGGATGAAGCCACACAAAGCGATGACAGATAGGGATGAAGCTACAAAAAGTGATGACAGATAGATGTAAAACCTGACAAAGTGATAACAGATAGGGATGAGTCCTGACGAAGTGATGATTGGGGTGACAACAAACAGGCGGGTTGCAGTGCGTAGCTGCAGAGTGAGATTCTAGCTGACGAGAATGGCCAATGGATGACGTAACCTTGACCTCTCTTAAATGTCGGCATGAATCTTGTGATGTGGATGATGTGGAAGTTCCGGATGGTGTTGTCACTTGGCAGATAAAGGTACGGTTTTTGTACCTAAACGACGCAGCGAAAGAACAAACAAATAAAAGCCAGTATGTCTGCCTCCATTCACACGACACCTTTTAAATGTCATCTAAAGATATTTAATTCATCAACATGAGATGATGGACAATCAATATATTTTTTTACTTGCTGTAAAAAGTATTTCAAGCAACAACGAAACGATGAAAGTTACGGCATTTTGTTTCAATATCATCTGGCAACCTCGTCGTATGTATATTATCTTACAGTCATGACCTGCACACGCCTATACGTCAACCTATACTAGATGACGTGGTACGTACTGTAAACATCCTGCCCTCACAGGGGAAGAGCCTTTGAAGTGTTCCAGGGCAGGGCCGAATGGAGGCAATGACGTCATTGAACCCCACTCCACCCCGCCCCTCCTCCTCCTCTCTGTTTCTTCTGGTCAGCTGATGAATATGAGAACCAAGATGAAACATCCTCACAAGTATTGGCATCGTTCTCCGGATAGCTGATGACGTCTTTGACCCAGTGGTGTGTTTATACTCCACAAATATACATCTGGAATCCAAACTAACCACAGGCCGGAGCGTCTTAAGTCAAAGATATATTTCAATGAGTACTAATTACGAACGCCGTCATAAAGCTGGAATATTGCTGACGGCGGCTTTAAACAACAAAACAACCAACCAATTAATTACGGGACTGCATTTATTCAGCTGTGTGATATCACCATAACTGACATCACAGTATCAGCTGTTTTTACGAAGTGCGTAATCCCGTCGGTAGATATTAGCATTGGGTGAGCGACAATATGACAGTTTTGTTGAACAGGGTCAATACTTTAACTCCTTATTTGTAATTTAAGGAGTCTCCAAAGATTTTTGATAACAATATATCAAAGGATATATACAGACATTACAACAAGTGATAAATGTTCTTTTCCATTGTGAATTTCGTGAGTGAGTGAATTTGGTTTTACGCTGCTTTTGACATATTATATATTGGGCACACAAGAAATGGGCTTGACACATTTACGGCAAGTAAATTATTTACCAAAAAAAAATACGTGAAGATATTGTACAAGTCGAAATAGGGAATTCCATCGGAAATAAGTTGGTAACAGATGCTTCAAGTTTTGAAATGGCCTTCACATGGCCTTACGAAGCTTTGCTAAGGTCATGCATGTTGTAACCCAAATAAAACAACTTTAGAGCAAGAGACGTGTGACGCTGTTCGAAACCTTCGTAGAAAGAGCATGCTCAAATTACCTTACAAGTTGTGAAATTAAAACATCAAGGCTGAGCTGATAAAATATTGTTCTACACAAAGGTGAAGTTGACAATTGGAATATTACATGCTACCTTTGCTGTCATCGTTCGTGCTGAATAACAATTTAACATGGTGTCATTGTTATTTACAAAAAAAAACCAGAAGAAATATGCAGCTCCAAATTGTCTGACATGAATAAATATAATTTTGAAACCAACGTCCTCTTATGAAAACGTTTATGATTACATACACGTGACGATATATTAAACCTGTCGTGCAAAATTGCTGACCTTATTTTGAGAGACAATATAAGAGTACAAATGCTAAATGTCAATGGCCAATAAATCAAGACACAGAAGTCAAAAACTATAACACCCACGGGATTGACAATTTTGAAGGTGAAGGTTTCACTGGCATTCTAGAAGCTGGTGAATAAGTAAGAAAACTTTAGGGATAACCGCTTCATGTTTATTGCATATAGCGACGTTTTTATGTAGATTCTTACACCGTTATGAAACTGGAGTAACAACAACCAAGTGATGAGGGGTATATATGCATGTGTAATATCACCATAACTAACTTCACAGTATCAGCTGTTTTTTCGAAGAGCGTAATCCCGTCGGTGGATATTAGGACTTGGGTGAGCGACAATATGACAGTTTTGTTGAACAGGGTCAATCCTTACACTCGTAATTTATAACGTAAGGAGTCTCCAAAGATTTTTGATAACAATATATCAAAGGATATAAACAGAAATTATAACAAGTGATAAATGTTCTTTTCCATTGTGAATTTCGTGAGTGAGTGAATTTGATTTTACGCCGCTTTTGAAATATTCCAGCAATATCAAGTCGGGGCACACCAGTAATGGGCTTGACACATTTTACCCAAGTGGAATCGAACCCGGGTATTTGGCATGACGAGGTAACGCATTACCCACTGGGCTACCCTACCGTCCATGCATTTCATGAAAAGATCGAAGTATTAAATATGATTTATTAATAAGTATGATTAGGGATAATCTCTACCTATTAACGTAAATCTTTCATATTAATGTAACACTGTACTCAAATACTCAGAATATTGCTAAAAACGGTGTAAAACCAAACTCACTCACTCCTCTTGTATCTCATTCTTATAAGTAAACAAAATCTACACATTCATAAGTTTCTCATTCTTCAGCACATGTCGTGGGAACGGGTGGCCAAGTCGTCAAGGGTGCCGGAATTCGAGGTGCGGAGTTGTCGCCCTTATTCGTGCCAGAAACGTGATCGAGAGTTCGAATCCAACATTTAGCCTTGTTTATCCCCAACACCTGATCTTACACCTCCATCACTTCTAACGTTCCTCCGCCATCAGACTGGCATGCTGTATTATAATATGACTGAAATGCTGATTAAAACGGTATTAAACAATACAGTGCAGTGCATATTCTGCTAAGTCGTAGTGTCATCACGTATTCAGTTTACTGTGTGGTCTCAGCTGACGGATCGGTGTACATTCATTTTGTAACCTCAGCTATTTATATAAATTACAATATTCAGAACCTTCTTCTTCCTATTTTTCGATCACTGCAACCCAAATCCAGTCCCCTTCTTACGGAATTTCAAATGGTGAAATCAAGAGGATAAAAACAAAAACAAAACTCTTACCATCGTCATAAGAAATGTAAAAAAGCAGTGTCCTTTGTACAATTCCATCTATATTACAAGCACGTGTTTATGAAGCACTATCAAGTATATCAGGTGTTCGTAAAAGGGTGAGCGTTTCTTCCCCAAGGGCGTCTCCCGTCACAAACACATGCAACGGCAAGTAAATTGTTTACCAAAAACAAATACGTGAAGATATTGTACAAGTCGAAATAGGAAATTCCATCGGAAATAAGTTGGTAACAGATGCTTCATGTTTGGAATTGGCCTTCACATGGCCTTACAAAGCTTTGCTGAGGTCATGCATGTTGTTACCCAAATCAAACAACTTTAGAGCAAGAGACGTGTGACGCTGTTCGAAACCTTCATAGAAAGAGCATGCTCAAATTACCTTACAAGTTGTGAAATTAAGACATCAAGGCTGAGCTGATGAAATATTGTTCTACACAAAGGTGAAGTTGACAATTGGAATATTATATGCTACCTTTGCCCTGTCATCGGTCGTGCTGAATAACAATTTAACGTGGCAATGACAATGACATAAATATAATTGTGAGACCAACGTCCTGTTATGAAAACGTTTATGATTACATACACGAAACGATATATTAAACCTGTCGTGCAAATTGCTGAACTATTTTGAGACACAATATAAAAGTACCAAATGCTAAATGTCAATGGCCAATAAAACAAGACACAGAAGTCAAAAACTATAACACCAACGGGGTTGTCTATTTTTGAAGGTGAAGGTTTCACTGGCATTCTAAAAGCTGGTGAATAAGTCAGAAAACTTTAGGGATAACCTCTTCTGGTTTATTGCATATAGCGACGTTTTTATGTAGATATTTACATCGTTATGAAGCTGGATTGACAACAACCACGTTATGGTGAAACAACAACCAAGTGATGGAGTGACAACAACCAAGTATTTAACATTCTTCTGCAAAATGACGTAAATACCCAATGAGTGTAAACTGATTTTCTAAAACATTTTTTTGGTGAATTCGCGTTTTTGTAACTCGTTGACGTCACATGGTCATTAACAAGAAGGTATACTGCAGATAGACACATCCACGTTTAGACAAAGACTGGATAATGGCGTCACATGACACCTGTAATGTCAGTAAAGCAGGAATGCTTCCGATTTCATTTGTTGAAAGATTAGGACGATTACATTATATTCACCAAACAAATCCTTAAAAAAACATCTTTGCTAAAACAGGTCCGTAATATAAACTTCAAAGGAAAACATATGGATTTCAAATTCTATATTCGTTTAGGTACGTTTAGGTATTGACACTTGCATCTTTATGAACAGTTGGGTAGGACATGAGTATATTATTTAGTCAAATCATTAACGAATTATTACATAGACATCGATTAACAAAGAGAAATTAGGTGACAAGATGATGACAGACAGGGGTAATGCCTGACAAAGTGATGACAGACAGGGGTGATGCGTGACAAAGTGATGACAGACAGGGGTGATGCCTGACAAAGTGATGACAGACAGGGGTGATGCGTGACAAAGTGATGACAGATAGGAGTGAAGCCTGACAAAGTGATGACAGACAGGGGTGATGCCTGACAAAGTGATGACAGACAGGGGTGATGCCTGACAAAGTGATGACAGACAGGGGTGATGCCTGACAAAGTGATGACAGACAGGGGTGATGCCTGACAAAGTGATGACAGACAGGGGTGATGCCTGACAAAGTGATGACAGACAGGGGTGATGCCTGACAAAGTGATGACAGACAGGGGTGATGCCTGACAAAGTGATGACAGACAGGGGTAATGCCTGACAAAGTGATGACAGACAGGGGTGATGCCTGACAAAGTGATGACAGATAGGAGTGAAGCCTGACAAAGTGATGACAGACAGGGGTGATGCCTGACAAAGTGATGACAGATAGGAGTGAAGCCTGACAAAGTGATGACAGATAGTGGTGAAGCCTGACAAAGTGATGACACACAGGGATGAAGCCTGAGAAAGTGTTAACAGATAGAAAGAAGCCTGACAAAGTGATGCCAGATAGGGGTGAAGCCTGACAAAGTGATGACAGATAGGGGTGAAGCCACACAAAGTGATGACAGATAGATGTAAAACCTGACAAAGTGATGACAGATAGGGATGAGTGCTGACGAAGTGATGACTGGGGCGACAACAAACAGGCGGGTTGCAGTGCGTAGCTGCAGAGTGAGATTCTAGCTGACGAGATTGCCCGATGGATGAAGTAACCTTGACCTCTCTTAAATGTCGGCATGAATCTTGTGATGTGGATGATGTGGATGTTCCGGATGGTGTTGTCACTTGGCAGATAAAGGTACGGTTTTTGTACCTAAACGACGCAGCGAAAGAACAAACAAATAAAAGCCAGTATGTCTGCCTCCATTCACACGACACCTTTTAAATGTCATCTAAAGATATTTAATTCATCAACATGAGATGATGGACAATCAATATATTTTTTTACTTGCTGTAAAAAGTATTTCAAGCAACAACGAAACGATGAAAGTTACGGCATTTTGTTTCAATATCATCTGGCAACCTCGTCGTATGTATATTATCTTACAGTCATGACCTGCACACGCCTATACGTCAACCTATACTAGATGACGTGGTGCGTACTGTAAACATCCTGCCCTCACAGGGGAAGAGCCTTTGAAGTGTTCCAGGGCAGGGCCGAATGGAGGCAATGACGTCATTGACCCCCTCTCCACCCCGCCCCTCCTCCTCCTCTCTGTTTCTTCTGGTCAGCTGATGAATATGAGAACCAAGATGAAACATCCTCACAAGTATTGGCATCGTTCTCCGGATAGCTGATGACGTCTTTGACCCAGTGGTGTGTTTATGCTCCACAAATATACATCTGGAATCCAAACTAACAACAGGTCGGAGCGTCTTAAGTCAAAGATATATTTCAACGAGTACTAATTACGAACGCCGTCATAAAGCTGGAATATTGCTGACTGCGGCTTTAAACAACAAAACAACCAACCAATTAATTACGGGACTGCATTTATTCAGCTGTGTGATATCACCATAACTGACATCACAGTATCAGCTGTTTTTACGAAGTGCGTAATCCCGTCGGTAGATATTAGCATTGGGTGAGCGACAATATGACAGTTTTGTTGAACAGGGTCAATACTTTAACTCCTTATTTATAATTTAAGGAGTCTCCAAAGATTTTTGATAACAATATATCAAAGGATATATACAGACATTACAACAAGTGATAAATGTTCTTTTCCATTGTGAATTTCGTGAGTGAGTGAATTTGGTTTTATGCCGCTTTTGACATATTATATATTGGGCACACAAGAAATCGGCTTGACACATTTACGGCAAGTAAATTATTTACCCCCAAAAAAATACGTGAAGATATTGTACAAGTCGAAATAAGGAATTCCATCGGAAATAAGTTGGTAACAGATGCTTCAAGTTTTGAATAGGCCTTCACATGGCCTTACGAAGCTTTGCTAAGGTCATGCATGTTGTAACCCAAATAAAACAACTTTAGAGCAAGAGACGTGTGACGCTGTTCGAAACCTTCGTAGAAAGAGCATGCTCAAATTACCTTACAAGTTGTGAAATTAAAACATCAAGGCTGAGCTGATAAAATATTGTTCTACACAAAGGTGAAGTTGACAATTGGAATATTACATGCTACCTTTGCTCTGTCATCGTTCGTGCTGAATAACAATTTAACATGGCGTCATTGTTATTTACAAAAAAAACAGAAGAAATATGCGGCTCCAAATTGTCTGACATGAATAAATATAATTTTGAAACCAACGTCCTCTTATGAAAACGTTTATGATTACATACACGTGACGATATATTAAACCTGTCGTGCAAAATTGCTGACCTTATTTTGAGACACAATATAAGAGTACAAATGCTAAATGTCAATGGCCAATAAATCAAGACACAGAAGTCAAAAACTATAACACCCACGGGATTGACAATTTTGAAGGTGAAGGTTTCACTGGCATTCTAGAAGCTGGGGAATAAGTAAGAAAACTTTAGGGATAACCGCTTCATGTTTATTGCATATAGCGATGTTTTTATGTAGATTCTTACACCGTTGTGAAACTGGAGTAACAACAACCAAGTGATGAGGGGTATATATGCATGTGTAATATCACCATAACTAACTTCACAGTATCAGCTGTTTTTTCGAAGAGCGTAATCCCGTCGGTGGATATTAGGACTTGGGTGAGCGACAGTAGGACAGTTTTGTTGAACAGGGTCAGTCCTTACAGTCGTAATTTATAACGTAAGGAGTCTCCAAAGATTTTTGATAACAATATATCAAAGGATATAAACAGAAATTATAACAAGTGATAAATGTTCTTTTCCATTGTGAATTTCGTGAGTGAGTGAATTTGATTTTACGCCACTTTTGAAATATTCCAGCAATATCAAGTCGGGGCACACCAGTAATGGGCTTGACACATTTTACCCAAGTGGAATCGAACCCGGGTATTTGGCATGACGAGGTAACGCATTACCCACTGGGCTACCCTACCGTCCATGCATTTCATGAAAAGATCGAAGTATTAAATATGATTTATTAATAAGTATGATTAGGGATAATCTCTACCTATTAACGTAAATCTTTCATATTAATGTAACACTGTACTCAAATACTGAGAATATTGCTACAAGCGGCGTAAAACCAAACTCACTCACTCACCTTGTATCTCATTCTTATAAATAAAAACATTTACACATTCATAAGTTTCTCATTCTTCAGTACATATCGTGGGAACGGGTGGCCAAGTTGTCAAGGGTGCCGGTATTCGAGGTGCGGAGTTGTCGCCCTTATTCGTGCCAGAAACGTGATCGAGAGTTCGAATCCAACATTTAGCCTTGTTTATCCCCAACACCTGATCTTACACCTCCATCTCTTCGAACGTTCCTCCACCATCAGAGACTGGCATGCCGTATTATAATATGACTGAAATGCTGATTAAAACGGTATTTAACAATACAGTGCAGTGCATATTCTGCTAAGTCGTAGTGTCATCACGTATTCAGTTTACTGTGTGGTCTCAGCTGACGGATCGGTGTACATTCATTTTGTAACCTCAGCTATTTATATAAATTACAATATTCGAAACCTTCTTCTTCCTATTTTTCGATCACTGCAACCCAAATCCAGTCCCCTTCTTACGGAATTTCAAATGGTGAAATCAAGAGGATAAAAAACAAGAAAACTCTTACCATCGTCATAAGAAATGTAAAAAAGCAGTGTCCTTTGTACAATTCTATCTATATTACAAGAACGTGTTTATGAAGCACTATCAAGTATATCAGGTGTTCGTAAAAGGGTGAGCGTTTCTTCCCCAAGGGCATCTCCCGTCACAAACACATGCACCGGCAAGTAAATTGTTTACCAAAAACAAATACGTGAAGATATTGTACAAGTCGAAATAGGAAATTCCATCGGAAATAAGTTGGTAACAGATGCTTCATGGTTGGAATTGGCCTTCACATGGCCTTACAAAGCTTTGCTAAGGTCATGCATGTTGTTACCCAAATCAAACAACTTTAGAGCAAGAGACGTGTGACGCTGTTCGAAACCTTCGTAGAAAGAGCATGCTCAAATTACCTTACAAGTTGTGAAATTAAGACATCAAGGCTGAGCTGATAAAATATTGTTCTACACAAAGGTGAAGTTGACAATTGGAATATTATATGCTACCTTTGCTCTGTCATCGTTTGTGCTGAATAACAATTAAACGTGGCAATGACAGTGACATAAATATAATTGTGAGACCAACGTCCTGTTATGAAAACGTTTATGATTACATACACGTGACGATATATTAAACCTTTCGTGCAAATTGCTGAACTATTTTGAGACACAATATATACAAAGCACATGTTAAATGTCAATGGCCAATAAAACAAGACTCAGAAGTCAAAAACTATAACACCAACGGGGTTGTCTATTTTTCAAGATGAATGTTTCACTGGCATTCTAAAAGCTGGTGAATAAGTCAGAAAACTTTAGGGATAACCTCTTCTGGTTTATTGCATATAGCGACGTTTTTATGTAGATACTTACACCATTATGAAGCTGGGTCGACAACAACCAAGTGATGGAGTAACAACAACCGAGTGATGGAGTGACAACAACCGAATGATGGCGTGACAACCACCAAGTGATGGCGTGACAACAACCAAGTGATGGAGTGACAACCACCAAGTGATGGAGTGACAACCACCAAGTGATGGAGTGACAACAACCACCAAGTGATGGAGTGACAACCACCAAGTGATGGAGTGACAACAACCAAGTGATGGAGTGACAACAACCAAGTGATGGAGTGACAACCACCAAGTGATGGAGTGACAACCACCAAGTGATGGAGTGACAACCACCAAGTGATGGAGTGACAACAACCAAGTGATGGAGTGACAACAACCAAGTGATGGAGTGACAACCACCAAGTGATGGAGTGACAACAACCAAGTGATGGAGTGACAACAACCAAGTGATGGAGTGACAACCACCAAGTGATGGAGTGACAACCACCAAGTGATGGAGTGACAACCACTAAGTGATGGAGTGACAACAACCAAGTGATGGCGTGACAACAACCAAGTGATGGCGTGACAACAACCAAGTGATGGAGTGACAACAACCAAGTGATGGAGTGACAACCACCAAGTGATGGAGTGACAACAACCAAGTGATGGAGTGACAACCACCAAGTGATGGAGTGACAACAACCAAGTGATGACGTGACAACAACCAAGTGATGGAGTGACAACCACCAAGTGATGGAGTGACAACAACCAAGTGATGGAGTGACAACAACCAAGTGATGGAGTGACAACCACCAAGTGATGGAGTGACAACAACCAAGTGATGGAGTGACAACCACCAAGTGATGGAGTGACAACCACCAAGTGATGGAGTGACAACCACCAAGTGATGGAGTGACAACCACCAAGTGATAGAGTGACAACCACCAAGTGATGGAGTGACAACCACCAAGTGATGGAGTGACAACAACCAAGTGATGGAGTGACAACCACCAAGTGATGGAGTGACAACCACCAAGTGATGGAGTGACAACCACCAAGTGATGGAGTGACAACAACCAAGTGATGGCGTGACAACAACCGAGTGATGGAGTGACAACCACCAAGTGATGGAGTGACAACAACCAAGTGATGGAGTGACAACAACCAAGTGATGGAGTGACAACAACCAAGTGATGGCGTGACAACAACCAAGTGATGGAGTGACAACAACCACCAAGTGATGGCGTGACAACAACCAAGTGATGGAGTGACAACCACCAAGTGATTGAGTGACAACAACCGAGTGATGGAGTGACAACAACCAAGTGATTGAGTGACAACCACCAAGTGATGGAGTGACAACAACCAAGTGATGGCGTGACAACACCCAAGTGATGGAGTGACAACAACCAAGTGATGAGAGGTTTATATGCATGACATGTTGTGAGAAGCCGTAGATCAACATTGACAGCAACAGGTAATAGATTACAAGTAGCATACAGCTAATTGGATGAAGCCAAATGTTCAGTGAGAATAACACATATATATTGAAGGTCGTTTCACTCATTCAAACTAAAATGGACCGCCCCCGTGGTCTCGTGGTAGAACGTCCGCCCGGAGAGCGTCATACCAAAAGACGTTAAAAGATGGTACTTGTTGTTACCCTGTCTGGTGTTCGGCATTAAGGGGGTAAAACAAGGACTGGTCGGCACGGAGTCAGTAAACTGTGTCTGAGTGGGGTATTCATGTTAAACTGCAGCATGGTATCTCAGTGAGCAGGCACTATAAATCGGCATCAGTCCGGACTAGTACAAGCAGCCACACACACGTGTTGGCACGTCGCTATGTGAGTGCAATAATCTTGGACGCGACGTTAAACCCAATTTCACCTCATCACCTAAAAATAAAATGTCGAAAAGGCACTCTCGCTGGGATGTAGTGAACATTCTTAGTTCTTGTTATAAAGATAGAAATCCTTCAACAGCCACACAGTTCCATCTTACCATCCGAATGGTGAGTGAGTAAAAATTTAACGTCGCATCGGCATTATTCCAGCCATATGGCGATTCCATTCGAATGGAATGAATACATATGGGTGCACGTCGCTTTTAGCAATATTCCAGCAATATCACCAGAAATGATCTTCACACATTGTACCCATGTGGCGAAACGAACCCGGGTCTTCGGTGTGACGAGCGAAAGCTTAAGCCACTAAGCTAACCCACTGCCCCCTATCGAATGGAACAGTAATGTGCTGAGTTATGTCCCCTTTATCCGCTCTCCCTGGAGCTGAGGGTAGGGGTTGTCTGCAGAGTTGCGTCCCCTTGGCAAACCGGAAACAAGATCGTGGGTGCGAATCTAAAAGTACCCTCATTATGATTTTGGGATTGCCAGCACCATACCCTTGCGCATGAGCTTCATGAAAAGTCCAAGTGTCTACTCATTCCGAGTTCGAATCCCACATGGAACCCAGTACAGGACTCGTGGTCTGATAGCACAACACAAGCACTATGACTTCCACACATTTACTAAATGTTAACCTCAAGTGGATAATGTTGTTCTCGCAAATAACTAACTTAAATGTAGTAAATACTTTTCCGTGTATGTTTATGTAATCCATAGAATAAAGAATAAGAAAAGTTTGAAAATTTCAATTTAGGAGCTTTAAGAATTATCTGTGGGGCCGGCCACGTATTGATATTTAAATTATTGCTGTTCTATGATTTTTTACCAACTTAACAATGAATTGTTTTAGCCTTATATTTTTTTTCTTCTAACTTAATGGAGTATTTACAAATTGTATCTAACTAATGTACAATACTAATGTTTCCTTTACTATCAAAGCTTTAACGAAAACAATCTTAAACATTGTGACAAGAGAATCCTATCCTAACGGCGAGAGGATAAATGTTACAAATATCCGAGGGTGAAATTATATTCAAAATCCAAAACCTGTTCCTTCTTGTAATAACCAGTAATATAGACAGTAATAACCAGTGTTTTTAGTGTAAAAATGTCAAATATAACGTCAGTGGCAGAGAGATTAATGACGTCATTTGGTTGTGACGTCATGGAACTGAAGACGTCACAATCGTATGAAAAGCATTGTGGTGCAATTTCATTTTAATGGTATCTCCTAGAAGATATCGTTTGATCGCCCCGAAGTGATATCAATCGTGGAAGCCGGGGCCTTGTGTCATAAGGCGCTCTTAGCGCTGCGATGATGTTAAAACATGTGAGTTACGATAACTTTAGCGTTAAGATCGCTTTGTGGAACGGTACCAAGTATTGGATGATAAAATAATGTATTCATAAATAAAAAATGAAAAAAAATGATTATTATGATAGGGATTATATGGAATTAGAGATTCAATAATCTTCTAACTTTGTAAACAACTTCACACGTGTAAGCTTTCTCGTGTTTGTAGGAGTTTGCTTGTTTATTGTTTATTATAGTGTCATGCATAAAACTGCATGCAGAGATACACAGTAACACAATGTGGTATATTGTATGCAGGGCCTTATTGGGCCGATGAGACACTTACAAATGTGCATATTCGGATAAATTGTGTCGTATCAAAACATGTTTATTAACTCTTTAAAACTTAGGTAAGAAGGTATACAAACAATCATATACAGTAAACTATGGTTAAAGCGAACACGCTTATAACGAACTGACGGATATAACGAATTTACTTTTTTGGTCCCGACTATTTGCTGGACTACGGTTATAACGAACTAAAATTAGTAGTCCCTTTGAGTTCGTTATAACCGTACTTTACTGCATATAACTTTAAGACATTTACGACGACAGATCAACTTAAAACACATTTCACCCAATGTTTCTAAAAAAACATTATTTTGTAGTAAACGATTCATTCTAACATCTTCGGAGTTATTGACAAATGTTGGATTATTAAACATATTGGGTAAATCAGATAAACAGATATCATACAATGGACAGTGTAAAACAAAATGTTTTTCATATTCGAGAAATTGAAGACAACATCTACATACTCTTTCATTTGTTTGAAGAAGGGGATAAAAATATCTGACCGTTTCTATTTCTCGTTTTAAAGAGCCACACCTTAAAGAAGATAAAATAGAACGTTTGTATCTGAAAGAGATGCGGGTCTCTGACTTACACAGCTGCTCATACAGTTAATGTATTGTGCGTACATTTAACTCTCTCAAAAATGCACCGAAATCATTCTGCGTGTTTCAGATGCTGCAAACCATCCATGGCACAAGATTGAAATTGTAAATAATAAAATGAAAACCTACACAAAGTAAACTGTTAGTATTGTCTGTTTGTTTGTTTGTTGTTTAACGCCGCACTCAGCAATATTCCAGCTATATGACGGCGGTCTGTAAATAATCGAGTCTGGACCTGACAATCCAGTGATTGACAGCATGAGCATCGATCCACGCAATTGGGAAACGATGCTGCTAGTATCAATTCAGCACGGTTGAGAATGTATTATTTAGCTTGTGGTAGTTTTTTTGAATTTGCTTTCAAGGTCTAACAATCTCTTTTTTCATTTTAACAAAACTGCTGAGCAACAGAATGTCTACGGTCATGTTTGATGGTGTCTAAAATGACACAAACAAGGCATGGATATTTGATGGTTATGTATTTGATAGTTGTGTTTCGAAAACATTTAATTTACCCCAGAGAGACATAATGAACAGTGTCATGTCATTCATCAAATGATTGTGAAGGTTGACAGTTTAACGCAGTAATAGCTATACTCCTTAATGAATCCCATTCTTTCTCCGTGTCCGGTATGACATTATAGACCAATTCTCGATCCTGGGAATATATGTTTTTGCCATACTTACCTAGATTTGACATCTTTATTTGTTTGTAATTAACATCTATCAATTCTGGTATGGACTTGTCTTAATAGTCTTATAGATCAAACCACATTCCTTATGAAGTGCGACAATTTATCCTATTCTGTAGCTGCACTAATTAAATCCATGTACAAACGTAGGTTATATAACAACGTGTCATAAACCCATTCCAGTATTGTATGCCTCTGTATATTTTATATTTGATAAAACATGTCATTGTATGGCAATGCTTGTCATAAATGTACGAGCATTATACTTTTATCTCGTATTTTGTGCACCATTAACAAATAAACCACTGTCCACTATAACTATTTTAGCACTTGCGGTGCTTTTAAGAACATTAGTGTCTAATAGGTCCACGTTGGCCGGGTGATGTATATCTTTTAATATATTTTACCTCTTGTATAAATTGAAGTAATTTTATGTATACACCGCTGGACACTTAAATAAACTATTTTTCTTCTTCCTTTTCTCTTCTTATAAGCAACACGTGTGTCCACGTAATTAGTCAACTTCATAGTCATGATCTGCACGTGAAGAACATGCGTACATCATCTACCTGCAACAAACCAAATATGTTTGCGTGAATTCTGTACACCGCCTACATGTCTCAAACACTTTTTGTGAGTTAGTTCAACAAATCCTGGATTACCAGTAGGTCATCATATGCACCGCTAGTCAGTCTTACTTTTCGTAGTAATTAATGCATATTTGTTTCCATCAAATCGCCAACAAGAAACGACAAATAGAAACTATATGCTTGTGTAATCATATATCGCTATCATGACCTCGTGGCCTACAAGTGTGCACTCCGCGACGTTTCAAGGTCAATGTCACGTTGTCTCGTGGCACGTGAAGCACAGACTTTACTCATCTCGCAGACACCCGTGTGACTCAAGTTCTAATAATTGCCTTCCATTGTTATAAGTATAGTTATCATTGTTATCACGATCTATATATGTACAGCCGGGACGAGAATAGCACGGAGCACTTAATCTGGTTATCAAGTCGTATTCTTAACATCACATATAGTCTGTTTCTTACGACAGAGAGAAGGGGCGGGACTAGAGGCAGATAAGATCAATTTTTACAGCTAATCGGCGGGATACACTCAGTTTATGTGTTGGTACATGAATAGTAGCTACAATATTCACAAGGAGAATGTACTTTAATTTAATTTACAATAATTCTTGTATTATATGCTCTGAAAAAATATTAACCAAGGTTAAAAAAATGTTTAACATTTTGGATACTTAAGAGTTAGACAAGTTTGAAAACTGATGGGTTATTCCAGTTGTATGCGTTAATGTACATTTTCCTCAAATTTGCATACAGGGGACATTTTTATACAAAATCGAATTCATCCTCAATATCACTGGGACAGGATAAACATGTTCATGATTTACATTAACATTATGATATCTTTCGGTTTCAAATGACAAATTATGTAAAGAAGTCTAGTTTGTTTTTTGCAAATAACATTGTAAGGGACACGTATCAATGATATGTCACAGACTATATATTAAGAAAAAAATGGACAATTGACTTTTTATGCGCTGATCAATAATTCTTTGTTTAAGTACAATAAAATACCTAACATTCAGCTCTAGCGTATACCACACAGTCGAAATTGGATGTGTCGAATTCACAATTGTCTCGAACTCATTTGGTAGTCCAACGTATCCAACTTAAGCATAAAATTCCCCTTAAGTCTCGAACCCCGGATAACGCGAACTTTGTTCCAGGTCCCCAAGTAGAGAGAGAGAGAGAGAGAGAGAGAGAGAGAGAGAGAGAGAGAGAGAGAGAGAGAGAGAGAGAGAGAGAGAGAGAGAGACGACTCAAATACAACTACTGACAGACACAGAATGGGATAGAGAGCGAGAGGGATATAGACAGAGAGAAACAGAAATAGAGAGAGAGAGAGAGAGAGAGAGAGAGAGAGAGAGAGAGAAACAGAAATAGAGAGAGAGAGAGAGAGAGAGAGAGAGAGAGAGAGAGAGAGAGAGAGAGAGAGAGAGAGAGAGAGGACTCAAATACAAGAGAGAGAAAAGCAAATGGATAGCGGGGTGAGGGGTGGAGTTGCATGTAAAACGATATGACATAAAATCGTAATAGCGTGAACAAAAGGGAAAAAAAGACACCAAAGATAAACGCCCAGTCAAAAGTCTAAGGTGACGCAGTAAAAGCTGAATACAGTAAAAAATACATAGAATATATTGTTTATTTACGGATATTTATTGTTGTAACATACGATAATAAATACGCAATATATATCATTTGGATCGAGGAAAACCTGTCCCCAGCATCCCGTTGATGGTCGTGCGAGGCATTTAAATGGGCCTTGGTGGTCACGCGCAGAGACCTGGCTTTTTACAATGCCCCGTTAGCATAGATCGTTGCTCTTGGAGCAGTCACTTGTTCACTTGTCAAGAGTCGTTCATTTACACGCCACCGTAATTCGACATAATAAGCGCCCAATGCGCTCTCAAAATTAGAAATAGGGGGCTCTTATTAGAATATTTTTTTGCTGAAAAACAACAGAGTTGAAAGATCGTAAATTCCGTGGTTTATGCTGACAGCCTGAAATGTTTACATACGACAGATATGTCTTTCCAGAATTTGATTTCCCATAATTAAGGATGCATATAACACACGTATTATACACGAAGAAATAAGTCTTGTGTACATTGATCAATCGGAAGGGGTGCTAATTGGGATTGGTCACTAGCCAAAACATTAGCAAACATCGCCGTGGGCACTTATTAGAGCTGGGCGCTTATTACGTCGAATATGGTAACTGGAATACTGCTTACTGCGGCGTTAATCAATATCACTCTCTGTGTGATAAAGCAGATAACGCTATTGTCTTGAGAAATGATGAGTCAACGCTTTGTCCTATCTTAAAGAGCTGAATGTATTTATAGATGTGTGACTATTTATGATATATAGATATCAATGACTTGATAACCCGATAACTATGTCTTGGATCCACGACGAAGATGACGGCTAGCCATGTGACAGATACTTGTCAATAGCCTCTGTCAGTGCATGTACTTTTAACTTCACCACATCTTGATAACCAGGACAGTCTGTACTGATGACTAAGGTGCGGAGGCATAGGGGTTATCTCGTTGTCTCGTCACTTTTTGTCTAAGGCGCACCGATTTCTTGTGTCGAGTTAAACGATCGATGGTTCGAATCCCAGATTTCCCTCTATAATGTTTCCAAGTTTGTCAGCATCATTCCCCTGCTTGTGAAGCCTTTCACTTATATCACGGCGTGTCAGCTTTATGGCGGATTTGGATATTGTCCCGAAAAAAACAAATCTTATTAAAATCAAATCCTTAGTTCCGCTAAGATCTGAGGACATCCCGTTGCAGGTCATGTCAGAACGACCTATCATCCGACCAATCAGAGCATCGCTTACCAGATCGGGGAAGTGACAGTCTGAATGTGTTTTCTAATAATGCAACGTCGAAAAGTGGAATCCCAGACGACAGTTACGGCCTGTAAGACTGATTCCAGACTGATTGGATGAGTTAAAATGGGAATTAACGTTCAAGCTTATTGCACTTATATAGCGACGTGAATGCACGCTTGCGTGTGTGGCTGCTTGTACTAGTCCGGACTAATGCCGATTTTAAATTTCCACTGAGATACCATGCCACAGTTGAACATGAATACACCACTCAGGCACAGTATACTGACTCCGAGCCGAACAGTACTTGTTTTAGCCCCTTAATGCCGAGCACCAGACATGGTAACAAGTACCATCTTTGAACGTCTTTTGGTATTACACGGCCGGGGATCGAACCCCGGACCTTCTGCTCTCCGGGCAGACGCTCTACCACTAGACCAGGGAGGCGGTCGATAAACGTTTGAAACGGAAGGGACTTACCCTAGCCTGTTGAAAGTACTGCTATACAATTTCGTCCATTTATTAGACATTCCAGAATTTTATTTTGTTCAGTTTTCAAATTTGGAATTGTTTTCTTTTTCAGAGTGTTTTCTGGAATGGAAATCACCTGTTTAAATAGTGCCGTAACGCTTTAGATTGCTGATTTCTGATTGGTTAATGGCGATTTCTTGTTAGTCATTTAATTGGTCGGTCGAATTAAAGGTCGTTCTAACGTGACCTCTGTTAGGATGTCCTCAGATTTTTGTGTAGCCTGGCCAGAATTGATGTCTGATTTTAATGAGATTGATGAGGCGCGCACGCGCACGCACATAATAGTGCGTACTATCAATAGTAGCCTAGTGGATAATACGTTCTACACATTAATGCCATCACGTTAATACAATCGATAGCCTAGCGGATAAAGCGCACTATACATTCGTCCCGTCCAAGGCAAGGGAACGAATTATTAATCCTCCGCATTTCATGGTAATAACGGGGACATGGGTGGCCCAGTCGTCTAAGGCGCCGCGATTCTCTGTGCAGAGTTGCGTCCCTTGGGCACGCCAGAAACCTATGATTGTGGGTTCGAATCCCGGTTCGCCTCGATTATGTTTCTAGGTTTGTCAGCACCATACCCGTGCTCATGGGTTTCACCGAAGTGGTAAACGTCTGAGACCTGCATCACTTCGGGCTTTCCTCCCACTTTTAGCTGACACGCCGTGATATAACTGGAATACTGTTAAAAGCGGCGTTAAACCCAACTCACTCACTCACTCACTCATGGTAATAACAAAATCACATGACAGGTTGAAAGATGTAGCAAACGTACATTCACACTCGTGTGTCGACCGGACGTTGCCACTAGGGTGACTGGTTTATGAATTAATAAATGTCGTTACAAATGAGTGTACGCATAATTTGGCATAATATTTACATATCTAACGCTAAGAGTACTTGAATTTAACTTTACAGGGGGCTTTTAATGAATTCCCATTCTCCATTATACCTACAATGTGGAACGAAACGTATGCGCTCAAATCGTGTTGTTGAATCGCTCTCTGGCCCACATTAAGATATTTGAACTCCTTCTGAGATGGGTAATTTTAAAATTTAGATAAATTAAACCTACCTTTGCGGTGAAGGAAGAGGAATCTCAGAGTGCGTGTTGACATTTCACATCATGCTGCAGAGGAAAATAGGACATCGGTCACCGTATTATCAGTTTGAAATTAGCATAATAGTATACCCAGTTTTAATTAACTGTTTGAAATAGTTTAACAACATTTGGATAATATTCTGTCTGTATGTTGGTTTAACTACTTGTTTTGTAAATTGTTACAAGCGTGTGCACTTAATACTTTCCCTCAATCGACATTGCATTTATGACGTCATGAAATGCTGTCTATGTTACGTGTCTGGGCATGTTTTGAAGGATACTGAAAAATAATAAAAGAAGAGGGGTCGAATCTCCGACCTTCCACTCACCGGGCGGACGCTCTACCACTAGACCACGGGGGCGGTCTCCTCCCATGTATGCGGGTGAAGCAATTAGATGTTAAATAAATAACCAACTTTAAAATTATCATCGATGTCTCCTGATTTGAAATCGACAATCCATTTAAAAGAATGGACAATATAAAACGACAAAAAAAAAAAAATATTCATAGTGAGTGAGTATGGTCTTACGCCGCTACTGCTTCTTATTCTATTACTTCTACTGTTTCTTTTTCTATTACTTCTACTGTTTCTTCTTCTATTTCTTCTACTGCTACTTCTTCTATTTCTTCTACTGCTACTTCTTCTATTTTTTCTACTGCTACTTTTCTATTTCTTCTACTGCTACTTCTTCTATTTCTTCTACTGTTTCTTTTTCTATTACTTCTACTGCTACTTCTTCTATTTCTTCTACTGCTACTTCTTCTATTTCTTCTACTTCTTCTATTTCTTCTACTGCTACTTCTTCTATTTCTTCTACTTCTTCTATTTCTTCTACTGCTACTTCTTCTATTTCTTCTACTGCTACTTCTTCTATTTCTTCTACTTCTTCTATTTCTTCTACTGCTACTTCTTCTATTTCTTCTACTTCTTCTATTTCTTCTACTGCTACTTCTTCTATTTCTTCTTCTCCTACTTTTTCTATTTTTCTACTTCTTCTATTTCTTCTACTGCTACTTCTTCCATTTCTTCTACTGCTACTTCTTCTATTTCTTCTATTTTTCTATTACTTCTACTGCTACTTCTTCTACTGTTTCTTTTTCTATTACTTCTACTGCTACTTCTTCTATTTTTCTACTGCTACTTCTTCTATTTCTTCTACTGCTACTTCTTCTATTTCTTCTTCTGCTACTTTTTCTATTTTTCTACTGCTACTTTTTCTATTTTTCTACTGCTACTTCTTCTACTGCTACTTCTTCTATTTCTTCTACTGTTTCTTTTTCTATTACTTCTACTGCTACTTCTTCTATTTCTTCTTCTGCTACTTTTTCTATTTTTCTACTGGTACTTTTTCTATTTTTCTACTGCTACTTCTTCTGCTGCTACTTCTTCTATCTCTTCTACTGTTTCTTTTTCTATTACTTCTACTGCTACTTCTTCTATTTCTTCTACTGCTACTTCTTCTTTTACTCCTACTGCATCATCTTCTATTTCTTCTATTGTTTTTTTTCTCTATTTTTCTACTGCTACTTTTCTATTTCTTCTACTGCTACTTCTTCTATTTTTCTACTTCTTCTATTTCTTCTACTGCTACTTGCAGTGAGATATATATCGCTCCTTCTTCTATAGCCTGTACTTCTACTTCTTCTATTACTCCTGCTGCAATTGCTTCTATTACTTCGACGTATGTTGTTTATGATACTGCTACTTGTAGTGATACTTCTCCCGTTACTACTCCTTCTACGACTGCTGATACTTCTACTGCTACAACTACTTCTACCACTACGACTCTACTGCTACCACTATATCCAAAATACGAATGCTAGTAATGCTACCATTACTACTAATGCTACTGCTGCTACTACGAAAAAGGGTGTTCCTCACAACCCTCCTTTAGAGTCATAGTGATGCACTTCATCTAGTCAAACTGATATCGAATGTCCCCTTACCCTGTTGTAAGATGGCCAAGGTAGATCATTATGTCAAATCATCTTAAACAATACAATTGCGAAAATGGAGTTTGAGTTAACAATCTTGGCCATTTTTGGCCATTTACATCAACCCAATTAAAAACATCTTTATACAACACTAGGTAATAAAAGTAGGCGAACTATACCTTCTTACAACCAAATGGTAATAAAAGTCTACAATTCTACAACCCTTGGGTAATAACAGTGGATAGAATATACATTCTGTCAACCAAGTGTAGTAATAATAGATTAATATACCTTCTTACAGCCTGCAGTAATAATGGTAGAAAATATACATTCTAATAAAGTATTGTAATAATGGTAGAAAGTATACAGTCTTACAACCAATGGAAAATATTACTAGAATCATATATTTTCTTTCAACCTATGGTAACACTAATAGAATAATATTCCACCTTGCAACATATGGTAACACTAATAGAATAATATGCCTTCTTACAACCTATGGTACCACTAATAGATTAATATGCATTCTTACAACTTATGGTAACACTAATAGAATAATATTCCACCTTGCAACATATGGTAACACTAATAGAATAATATGCCTTCTTACAACCTATGGTACCACTAATAGAATAATATGCCTTCTTACAACTTATGGTAACACTAATAGAATAATATGCCTTCTTACAACCTATGGTAACACTAATAGAATAATATGCATTCTTACAACTTATGGTAACACTAATAGAATAATATTCCACCTTGCAACATATGGTAACACTAATAGAATAATATGCCTTCTTACAATCTATGGTACCACTAATAGAATAATATGCCTTCTTACAACTTATGGTAACACTAATAGAATAATATTCCACCTTGCAACATATGGTAACACTAATAGAATAATATGCCTTCTTACAACATATGGTAACACTAATAGAATAATATGCCTTCTTACAACATATGGTAACACTAATAGAATAATATGCCTTCTTACAACCTATGGTAACACTAATAGAATAATATGCCTTCTTACAACCTATGGTAACACTAATAGAATAATATGCCTTCTTACAACCTATGGTAACACTTATAGTAGACTAACATATAGTCTCTGAAATGAACATATCATACAGAAAAAAACAGTTGTTCAGTTATCTTAATAAAAATCTAATAAAAAGGGAGCCCAGTGATTCTCTTCCTGATACTGCAGTACCCTAGACTTGCCAAACATTATAGACTTGCATGGGCTGTAGTTGATATAAATGTATCAGGGTCTGTAAGACAGACTACACTTATAGAATAATATGCCTTCTTACAACCTATGGTACCACTAATAGAATAATATGCCTTCTTACAACTTATGGTAACACTAATAGAATAATATGCCTTCTTACAACCTATGGTAACACTAATAGAATAATATGCCTTCTTACAATCTATGGTACCACTAATAGAATAATATGCCTTCTTACAACTTATGGTAACACTAATAGAATAATATGCTTTCTTTCAACTTATTCTGACACTAATAGAATAATATTCCATCTTACAACCTATGGTACCACTGATAGAATAATATTCCATCTTGCAACATATGGGAATAAAAATAGAAAGAAAACTTACAATCTAATCGTAATAATAGTTGAAACAAATATACCTTCTTACAATTTATGATAGAAATAGGGGATAAAATAAACCTTCTTACAACCTATGGTAATGACAGAAAAGGCACAGTGGTCTAGTGGAAGTGTGTTGACGTATTGTGGAGAGGGTGTGAGTTCCCCAGATGGGAACAAAATATTTACTCCGAGTTTACAATACTGTACTAAATATAATCCAGCTCCTATCGATAGCATGAATCACACCTTCTCATTTAATTCGCGAACCGTGAAGATCTGGGGTAGAACAGGTCTTCAGCAACCAATGCTTGCCGTAAAAGGCGACTATGCTGGGGGTCCTCGCCGTGGACTGGCTATAGTCAGTTTCAGCAAAGTCCCGTGACCGCATTGTTTGACAAACGATATCCGTAATTGCGCCGAGCTAAGAGCGGGGTATATGTGCGTCGTGCTAGTTAAAAGTACATTTGTGGGTGGGAATTGATTCTTGACTGAGGTGGTGTCAGATGGAACCTGATAACATTCCCAAAAGTACATGTCCTTTAAATGGAGCTGATGTGTGACGAATATTTGAAATGATGAAATGGCCTATTGGGATTAAAAGTACATTGTTTCTCAAAGAACATTAATGGATGTCAACTTCTTTATTATAAGGAGCAAACCGTTTCGGAGTATATACTTACTCCTTCATCAGGTGAATAAATGCTATGAAGCAGAGAACATATATATATACCTGTAAGAACAACAAAAGTAATGAGATGACAAAGGTGGCCATGCTTGCCGTAAAAGGCGACCATACTTGTCGTAAGAGGCGACTAACGAACCGGGTGGTCAGGCTGGCTGACTTGGTTGATGCATGTTATCGTATCCCAAATGCGCGGATCGATGCTCATGATGTCAATCACTGGAAGACAAGTGCGGCGTTAAACAACAAACAAACAAACAAACATTTAATTCTCTAGTTTCATACCAATCATTTGTATATTTTTGTTGTTTTTAATTTTCTTAGCATCATACCTTATTGATATTTAACCGGAAATATTAATATATATGAGCTGTTTAATGAATTATTTAGATATTGCTTGAAAAGCTGAGTCATCATTTCCTTGTGTACATCACTGTCTTTGTAGCGCAATCATATTGAATAATTCATGAACCTGTTGACTTCATTCAGTGTTGGACTGATTTGATAATTCAGTATTACACGGGCACAAGTGAACACCCCACTGTGGCTTTGTCCACTGAATTCCAAACGCACATCAATGCAGGGAAATACACCAATAATGTCAGATACCAGCGTTCGAAATACCTGCCTGCCCGACCGTCCGAGACGGGTTGATTTCAACTCGGGCTGAGAGATTTTCAAATCCCCCTGCCCGACGGTCGGGTTATATATCAGAGGTGAAAATATTGTAAATATTTCCCGATGATAAGCATTAATTCAGATGTAAAGATGAATGATAAAATGTAACCAAAAAGAAACCCCGTTAGCTTTTAGACAACCTAACATTTAGCGATGCGCTTATGCTACAAGCAATCAGTTTTCATATTTTTAATTAAATTATCCTGAGAAACATATGATTATAGTGGGCAGGCAGGTTTTGGTCAGGGCGGGCAAGTATTTCAGCCAGCCAGTCCTGTGGTCTGGCTGAAATTTTGGGAGTTTCATACCCTGCAGATACCACCCACGCTTCCAATACCCACACTAAGCACGTCTGACCTCCTTACTGTACTCCTGCCATGCGACGAATGCCGGTAAATAATCGAGTCTTTACCGGACAATCGAGTGCCATGATAGTGCATTTGCTGATTTTGTTGACACTCAAATGATATGTTAACTTTGAATTACGTCTGTTGCGTACAAAGTATAGTGTATGCTATGCCGCCATGATTGCACACAAGTTTGTTTCTAATGCTGCTGAAGCAGTACAATTTTCGTGACCTGGTGATTTTGAAAATAGGAAAAGTTAAACTTTCTTGGGGATATTCCAGGCCTCTGCAACGTGTTATGTAGTTTATAACTACCTTCGTCTTAACTACCCTGTAACAAACTACGTCTTAACTACCCTATAAGTACCTACAAATAACAACCCTGTAATAAACTACGTATTATCTACCTTATAACCACCTACGTCTTAACTACAATATAACTATCTGCGTATTAACTACTCTACAAATACCTACATATTAACTACCCCAGACCAACCCGCATATTAACTAACATATTGATACCTACATATCAACTACCCTATAAATACCCGCATATTTACTAACATATTGATACCTACGGATTAACTACCCTATAAGAAAGCTACGTAACTACTACCCTATAAATACCTAGACATATTAACTATGCTATAACTACCTACGTATTAACTACCCTATAAATACCAAGACATATTAACTATGCTATAACTACCTACGTATTAACTACCCTATAAATATCTACGAATAACTACCCTATAAATACCCGCACATTAACTAGTCTATAACTACCTACGAATTAACTACCCTATAAATACCTACGTATTAACTACCCTATGAATACATACGTATTCACTACCTTATACATACCTACGTATTAACTACCCTATAAATACATACGTAGTAACTACCCTTATAATACACATTTTTTTCACAAGTGGATCTTGATAATGGCGGCCTGAAGTCATAAGTGATATGCTTCAGGATGTAAGAAATGAGCGGGTGTCTGCAATACGGCAGCTTGATTTCCAACTTGCCGTAAATGTTAAAATTTCATTATTCGAGGAAGTCGTAAATTACGCGTAAGCAGCCAAAATAATCAGCGAGTGAAAGCAAGTGAAATTTCCAGCAATATGAGTGAGTATGGTTTTACGCCGCTTTTAGCAATATTCCAGCAATATCACGGCGGGGACACCAGAAATGGGCTTCACACAGTGTGAACACACATGTCGGGAATCGAACCTGGGTCTTCGGCGTGACGAGCGAACGCTTTAACCACTGGGCTACCCGGCCGCCCTCCAGCAATATGAGAGTTGGTGCACCAGGAGTGATTTCCACGCAATGTATCCACCATAACTCTGCACAGTCCCTACATATGTGGCAGAGAAGTAGGTCAGACTAATGAAAGGCCTCATTCTTGTTCAGGTGGACAAATTGTTGTCAGTATTCTACTATAAAAAGCATCTATCAAAGGGTATTTCGGGTGGTAAACATACGGAACGAACATTCACCTCCACCTGCCCTGCCATGCAGCAATAGGAATCATTATCATACCTCCATGTCAGATTGGTGAGATCTGATTGGCCCACGTGATTTTGATAAAATACCAATGCATGTATCCCGCTTTGGAGGAAAATATATTTCTCAGCTAGAGAATAAATCCCTTATACCCGCTTCGAAACAATTAGCCGTGTGCCTTCATCTACCCCGGCCCCCCCTTGCCTCTGGGTCAGGCCGGCGGTGGACCAGCCCGCGGGATGTACTTTAGTCTGCCCCTTAAACATGCTTTGTCGCGAAATCAGACCGAAGACAGTATCTGTTACGGTGAAAGGTCAGACGCACTTTTAGCGTCTAATATTATTGCCTGTCACAGGAGACAGGTATTTGTGATCAATCTGGTAGTCCAAGGACCGACATTTTATATACGTAGTATGACGCGTGTACTTTAAAGTAGAAATCGAAAGCTGCATATGTGACAGATGCGGGTAGCGAGCTTTAGGTACCGAGCTGTTAGTACAGAGCTTTAAATGCAGATCTGTAAGTACAGAGCTTTAAGTAAATAGATTGATGTACAGCGCTTTACATTTCATTGTTCATTTTGAGATTCAAATAAAACTACCTTTAATTTGTGGTGAGTGAGTTGGGTTTCACGCCGCCGCTGTGAAAAGCATTCCAGTTAGGCGGGTCAGCTTAATGTGGGAGGAAAGCCCGAAGTGATGCAGGTCTTAGACGTTTACCACTTCGGTGAAACCCACGAGCACGGGTATGGTGCTGACAAACCTAGAAACACATGTACAATCGGGGCGATTCGGGATTCGAACCAACAATCATAGGTTCTTTCGTGCCAAAGGGACGCAACTCTGCACAGCGACAACAGAGCAAGAAATAACTGTGTGTGTGTGTATGAGTGTGTGTGTGTGTGTGTGTGTGTGTGTGTGTGTGTGTGTGTGTTCCCCAACCGTAGCGTTATAAACCGTCAGTAAATGTATTATATAATGGACATCACTCTACTTCCGATTCCGTTAGTCGCCTCTTCCGACAAGCATAGGTTCGTGAAGGCCAATTTTAACCCAGGTGTTTACTGGGGACGCTATACAATCAAGTAAACTAATATCTTTAGCTGTATACACATCCCGCATAATTAATACTAAACTGCTTGTACGATGTTCGTCACGGATATAACGTGGAAATTCAGCCAGAAGCGGTAAACAACATTCACTCATCGCATATTGATTCATATCTAATAAGCACCACGTAAGCACAACCTGAGGAGCAAGGATGGCTTCAGATTCCTCATTTAGCGATATGAAGCGCCAAATATCAGTTTCACACTTTGCCTGGAGAATCGAACCCGGATTATCAACACGAGGAACGAACACATTAACCACTTGACTACCCCACCACATGCAAACTCGCCATCCCTTCCTTGAAAACATACCTTTTATGTTTGATAAAGTGTCCGAACTAATAGCTTCGTGATTTCTCTTGAAATGTTTGAACCTACGCGACGTTGTGTTAGCAAGATTTCCCGCGAATATGAAGATCATGGACGAGTGTTGACCCTTCTTAACGGGTATGCTACACAAACACACTCCCTTCGTAGGAATGCACTTCCTTGTTAACACACCCTTGAACACAAACACGCAAATAGGACGGTAGTTGAATGTTAAAGCATCTTTAAAAAAAGTGTCAATCGTGTGAATACGTGTGAATTAAAAATGTGTATTTGTACTGTGGATAAAAGCGCGCACTCGAAGTCGCTGCGAGGTGTTTGGTTTTACAACAATGTACTTTAAGCTCATATACCCGTCCAGCCGACTCACTGTGTAAACTCGTGCTGCGCATGTCGGCTGTTAACCGGGGTGTGTAAACATGAGGCTGATATATTCATATGTCGGAGGTCGCCCGATCACAAGGAAGAAAGGTCAAGGTTATGTTGTGAAATACGTTTGTACTTTCCTGCAGTATTACGAAACGAGACCCATGGCTGTTTACTTTGACCGGGTATTAACTAACATAATTTTGAGTTATACACTACTTGGCATTGACTGAGCTTTCGTATCGATGACTTTGATGGTATTTGTTTGTTTGTTGTCAAAGCCGCATTCAACAATATTCCTGCTGTTTATGACGTTGGTCTGTAAATAATTGAGTATGGACAGAGAATCCAGTGATTGACATCATGAGCATCGATCCACATAATTGGGATGCTGTGAAATGCATCAACCAAGTCAGTGAGCCTGACCACCCGATCCCGTTGGTCGCCTCTTAATTCAAGCATAATCGCCTTTTACGACAAGCATGGGTTGCTGAAGACCTATTCTACACCGGATCTTCACGGGTCGACTTTGATGAAAGAACAATTTAACGAAAAACGTTTGCCGCGAGCGGGATTCGAACCCTTACCGACGGCTAACGAATGTAATTTTGTGCCGCAGCGCTATGGAAGAAATCGTGTGGAAGTAACTATTTACTTACATGCTTACTTTCATCGAGACTAAGTTAACCAGTTTGAGAATGGAGATGCATGTGGATGTTAGTCTATATATTAAAGGGGGCACGGGTGGCCCAGTCGTCTAAGGTGCCACAATTCGCTGTGCAGAGTTCCTGATGATTGTGGGTTCGAATCCCGGTTCGCCCTGATTATGTTTCTAGGTTTGTCAGCACCATACCCGTGCTCGTGGGTTTCACCGAAGTGGTAAACGTCTGAGACCTGCATCACTTCGGGTTTTCCTCCCACATGAAGCTGACACGCCTAACTGGAATGCTGTTCACAGCGGCGGCGTGAAACCCAACTCACTCACCACACATTAAAGAAAGTTTTATTTGAATCTCAAAATGAACAGATAGAAACATACATACTGTTTCAAAAAAGGATTTCAAGCTTTCAATTGAACCGTAGAATATTTTTAGATCGCCAACATTTACAATAAAATTGATTTTTAAATACTTAATCATACGAGTTATAGATCGAAAATGGGTAATAGTACAACATTGGATAGCTATTGGTGCCCACACCTGTTGCTGGGACAGGAATTAGCTTAAAGAAATGGTCGTTTTGTCGGCATTGTGTGGCAAGTACCTACTGAATAAAACAATAATCGTTAATCATGTAGGTTTAATGTGTTTGTCTAACGTTTTGAAAATTGTTGAACGGGAATAGTACAGTTTGACATGACGTGCGTCCTCAGCATGTAAAAGCAAGTGTCGTTAAGAGGAGTCTGTGAGTTTCGTGAGTCTAAAGGGGGATCACAGCCGTTTTCTGTCACCTCCGTATCCCTGACACGCATCCGTATGTACGTTTACACGTATCCGTAGTTTTTCTCACACGTATTCATTCGTAGCACATATTGCAGACGTGCGAAAAGGAAATTCCTCGGGCTTCACAATAGTGTGACGTCACAACAGCGGCCATTCCATCCGCAGGTCATTTCATGTCCAACCAAAAGAATCTTGGATAAAAAAAACCCGGGTGCGGACGCGTATCCAACATGTACGGGTTCAGTGAAGATCCGGGGTAGAATAGGTCTTCAGCAACCCATGCTTGCCGTAAAAGGCGACTAACGGGATAGGGTGGTCAGGCTCGCTGACTTGGCTGATGCATGTCATCGCTCCCAATTGCGTGGATCGATACTCATGATACCAATCACTGGATTGTCTGGTCCAGACTCGATTATTTACAGACCGCCGTCATATAGCTGGAATGTTGCTGAGTGCGGCGAAAAACAACAAACCAACCAATCAGATACAGATAGGTGTAGGTGACCCAGTGTATGTTCTACTTTGGGGAGTAAGTGTGTCCAGTTGTAATACGATTCAGTCTGTGCCATCAACTCACTGCCCTCAGCCCCCTGCTATTCTCCAACCATCGGTGCCAAGCCTGTTCCCATGGTAAGCTATATGGTTACTGTTAACTGATGAGGGAAGGGAAGGTCGCTCTGTCCATCTCTATGGTGCCTTGCATGTTGAGAATGAGTAGCATTGCTGGCTTTAAACATTTTAAAACAATTTAAAAAACTTTGATTTGTAAACAGCAAATATAATACAGTTTTATGGCATCTTAATGTTTAGTTTAATTTTACGTATTTTGGGGGATACTATAAAAAATAAATAAAGGTTTCCGTTGAGCATGAATATTATGAAATACTTAGCAGGTACATAATAAATTACATACTTTCACTCTTCTCCCGCTGAAGGGGTTGTTGTCGGCACGGATGGTACACATGTGTACCCCAGGTACGATCGTGTATGTACTCTAGCCAAAACCAGAATACAGAACGGTACCCTTGGACGAGTCTATTCCGTATTGCCGACTATCTCGCCATCTCTGTCTCTCTCGTTTATCTCTTTTCATCTATCTCTGTATCTCCATCTATTTCTCTCTCAGGGGGCACGGGTGGCCCAGTCTTCTAAGGCGCCGCGATTCGCTGTGCAGAGTTGTGTCCCTTGGGCACACAAGAAACCTATGATTGTGGGTTCGAATCCCGGTTCGCCACAATTATGTTTCTAGGTTTGTCAGCACCATACACGTGCTCGTGGGTTTCACCGAAGTGGTTATAAACGTCCAATTCACTCACTCACTATTTCTCTCTCCATCGTTCCATATCACTCTCTCTCTCTCTCTCATCTCTCTGACACTCTCTGTCTCTCTCTCTCCTCTTTCTCTTCATCTATCTCTCTCTCGCACTCTCTGTTACCCCATCTATCTATAACTGTTTCGCGTTACTGTCTCTCCATCTGTCTCACCTTATTTACCTGTGTACATCTTTCTCTCCTTCTCCCCTTCTGTTTCTCTGTCTATCGTTGGGGCGATCGGGTGGCCTCGTGGTTAAAGCGTTCGCTCACCACGCCGAAGACCCGGGCTCGATTCCCACCATGGGTACAATGTGTGAAGCCCATTTCTGGTGTCCCCCGTCGTGATATTGCTGGAATATTTTAAAAGCGGCGTAAAACCATACTCACTCACTCACCGTCTATCGGTCAACCTCTCTCTCTCTTCATCCCCCTGTATATCGCTGCCTCCCCCTCTCTCTGTGTGTTTCTCAATGTCTGTTTCTATCTCTCCTTCCCTCCCCCCTCTCTCTATTGTTGTAGTACCAGTAATGATATCCCATACCCCATCACTTTCTCCCCAATATAAATCTATTTCCATTTAAGTATGTCAATGGGAACTTAAATGAAAGCAATGACTATTTACAGTCAATCATAATCACAACCGCGAGCACTTAGAATCACATACGTATGGTGACAGATATGTTCAGTGTTGCCAGAGAGGAAGTATTTTCCGGTTGGTCAGATGATTCACATATTTATTTATTCTTAGCTTATTACTAATTTCATTGATTATGACTAATTCATTTTCTACTCAAATTTGGTTTCCTGTATTATTTAATCAAGGAAATATGCGGAATGATAAAAATCAATTTTTTGATTGAATCGTCATATATTTAATAACATAAATATATATCACAACGATCTTCAACTATTTGTTTCATGTTTTCATTAATTGAAATAGAAAATATTAAATTGATAAGTGATTCGATACAGAAACAATGAAATGCCTTTCAGCGCCAATTAACTGTTGGCTTCCCTTGTAGTGTTCCCTCCTATGTTTTTGTTTGTTGGTTTACGCCGCACTCAGCAATATTCCAGCTTTACGGCGGCGGTCTGTAAATAATCGAGTCTGGACCAGACAATCCAGTGATTTACATCATGAGCATCGATCCACGCAACTGGGATCAATGACATGCATCAAACAAGTCAGCCAGCCTCACCAGCCGATCCCGTTAGTCGCCTCTTACGACAAGTATGGTCGCCTATTACGACAAGCATGGCCACCTTTGTCATCTCATTACTTTTGTTGTTCTTACAGGTACATATATGTTCTCTGCTTCATAGCATTTATTCACCTGATGAAGGAGTAAGTATTTACTCGGAAACGGTTTGCTCCTTATAATAAAGAAGTTGACATCCATTAATGTTCTTTGAGAAACAATGTACTTTTAATCCCAGTAGGCCATTTCATCATTTCAAATATTCACACATCAGCTCCTTTGAAAGGACATGTACTTTGGGAATGTTATCAGGTTCCAACTGACACCACGTCAGTCAAGGGTCAATTCCCGCCCGCAAATGTACTTTTAACTAGCACGACGCACATATACCCCGCTCTTAGCTCGGCGCAATTAGTGATTGTCGAACAGCGGAGGTCACGGGACTTTGCTGAAACTGACTATAGCCAGTCCACGGCGAGGACCCCCAGCAGAGCTGGTGTATAAATCTTGTAGGAAGTGTGACACATGCGGCACATCGAATGACAGCCTTCTGAGTGACAGTGCAATCGACTCGATATCACCTTGCCGAGCAATATATATACAACTTACACCGCTATGGTAACCTTCGTTCTACTCGTCTGCGCTCTGTTTATGCTATACCGGTGAGTTAAAGATTTTTTTTCCTTTTCATTTATTTATTGCCCTTTCAAAATGTTCTTGCCGCATTTGCTATGTATAGCGTATTTTTAGGAATGTACATGTGCGATTGGCCATGACGTCGTTAAAAATCATTTGGTCAGTGAAAATTGGTTGGTACTGATCAAAGAAATATGTATATATATTGGAAAAATGTTGTTCGATTGTGTCGATTATATTTAAAAGTTTTATATCCCGTGATGGGCCTGCAAATAATTTTATTAAATTATAAAAATAGTGATATTCATGTGAATTTGTTTCATATTTGCGTATATCAAGATGAAAGTTGTGTATTTTATCAGCAATTAATATCGCAAGTTATAAACATGACATGAGTGGACACATTTGTGGACGATTTACATTCAAGTTCATCATTTCATCTAATACCCAAAGGCTTGCGTATTTCATGTCACGTGTTGTTATGAAAATAAGATCTGACAACGACATGCAATTCCCGTCCTTTAATTAACGCAGTGGCATATAGAAATATGCTCTATGGATCTCATAAATATCGTGACATTGTATTTGCAGCGTCATGCACTCTAGAAATAACCTACATGTGTATATTATACAATATGTATTTTTTGTATTATAGAAATTTGCATTTATTAACCAATACAACCTGTAAACATGTGTTAAAGAACTTTAAATATTTTTAATTAAATTAATTTATTATTTAAAAAATAATTTAATCACCTGACGGCTACGTAACCAGGCTTACTGAACTGAACTTAAAAGGTGGTTTAAACGATACTCTATACATTGCCGGGCAAAAGAAAGTACACACTTAAAAATTGGATTTGACAAAAAAATTAAATTACTAGGCTGAAAACAGTCGCCGAAACACTACAAACTTCGTCCGAACCTCATCTGTGATCCCCGTATAAAATACATCACCATCGAGTAACCATTTCTGGTTTGTTAATTGTAAAGCCACAATCAAACATGGTGTATGCTGTCTTGTGTCATCTACCTTCACGACAATTCAATCCAGTGGTATAACTGCTACTCAAGCATGCTATAAAGAGATGCTATGCCCGCTGCCAGGTGTTCCGTCCCGCATCCTTAATTGCTAAAGAAGTTTAAACATTCTAGGACTGCGAGTTAGCTAGTTTAGTTGAAACACTTTAACTTTAACTTAAACTAAGGTCTACCACAAATTCCAGATATTGTTATTTTTACAAAATGGTTTAATTTTTTGGTACACGCGATGTGGTGTAGTTTATCAAACTGGTCGTTTTGCAGTGCGGCGCGTACAAATCAGCTCCTAATATTAATAATTAAGGCCCTGAGCTGATGACTGTGCCAGGATCACCCAAACCCTCTTTGTTGCATTTATGTATTTTAATATCTGTATATAATAATGACAATAATAATAATAATAATAATAATAATAATAATAATAATAATAATATCATGCTACTTCTACTACTACTACTACTACTACTACTACTACTACTACTATTGATCCGACTGCCACACCCAAGGTCGGTCGCCCAGTACGACAGAACAGGCCTACTTTTGTGTCTCGTTCTAGTGACCGATATTCGTGAGGAAGGCGATGTTTGAATTGCCGGGCTATGTCAACTCTCAGGGGCTTACGACCGTCTCGCTCCCTGTTTAACCTGGTCTCGGTCCATGTCGGCCGCCCGCGGTACTCACAGTTTAAGGTCAATATTCTCCAGCAATAAGTGTGTTTTGACGGTGAGTGTCGATCACTAGACCTCTAGGTCAATCGACCACTATGTCACTAGACCTCTAGGTCAATCGACCACTATGTCACTAGACCTCCAGGTCAATCGACCACTATGTCACTAGACCTCTAGGTCAATCCACCACTATGTCACTAGACCTCTAGGTCAATCCACCACTATGTCACTAGACCTCTAGGTCAATCGACCACTATGTCACTAGACCTCTAGGTCAATCCACCACTATGTCACTAGACCTCTAGGTCAATCGACCACTATGTCACTAGACCTCTAGGCCGCTCGATCAATAGACCATTAGATCTTTATATCACTAGACAACTATAACGCTTGACCATTAAATCACTAGACCAATATATTATATCTCTCGAACACTAGTCCGCTATTTCACTCGTCCGCTATACCGCTAGTTTCTTTGAGAGGCGTTTAGAAGTTGGAGGTCTAAGTAAGGATAAGATATATGGATGAACAACTTCTTTATAAAAAAATAAGAGCGACGTTTTGGTGTAGGTTCTAACGCCGTTATCAAGCAGGTGATGTACAGAGTATGGTTGACAAGTACAAGTTCATTCATTCATTCATTCATTCATTCATTCATTCATTCATTCATTCATTCATATATATATCACGGTCCACTGGATCACTGGAGTGACTATGCCTTCACCTGTCAGTTGATTGTAAACATATAAACTTGTAACATATGTGTTAACATAGTGTTTACTTTATTCAAACCAAAGCTGTAATTAATTATTCATGTATCATATCACTAGTTCACCCCCTTTGTAAATATTACATCTTGAAAATGTAAGGGTATATTTGTATGTGAATACGCGATATTATCGCTTTGCACGCGTATCATCCGATTTACGTTAAATTCGCCCGCACTTCTCTTTCATAAACCCTTTCCTTGAGCCTTTAAATTCGAAATCATATCTGGTATATAATGTCATGACATTATAACGTTATAGGTGGGTATGATGGGCGGGGGTGACGGGAGTTGATAAATGAGTTCAACGCATCCAAATTGATCTGATCAAACCCTCGGGATCGATAGCCACTAGACAAGACTCAACATTTGTCTCCGAGTGACGGATCGCGCCATGATTATATGCACTGTGTAGGGTACACGCATAGACCGGGTAGGTCACTGCCCTCGCTTGTGTACCGAGTGACCAGGAGACACAGCGGATCCTGTACCACCATATCATTCAATTTACATGTTGATGTTATAAGACAGGGGCGTCAAACTCGAGCATAATTCGGTTACCAGGAACTCAAAATAACTGTACGGAAAACAGTTCGTCACTTACTTCCGGGTATTGACTAGCCATTTTGTTTAACCATTACATATGGGGGTCGAACCCGGGTCCTCGGCGTCGAAAGCGAACACAAACCAACAGACTTTCGCTTTAAGTTCGAATATCAAATGTGTTAATCATATTTGCTGGAACATCGTAGTTAGTGTGTGAGTGAATATTGTTTACGCCGCATTTTGCAGCTTTCGTGGTAGAATGTTTTACCTAGGTTCAAAACTAAACAGATTTCCAGTACCCATTGTAGGGTTATGTCCCGTGGAGATCCGGGGTAGAATTATGTATATTACACTTGTATTATTAAGAAGAAGAATCATAATGTATAATAGACACGTATGATAGACCTATAACCATTATGTATATTACACTTGTATTATTAAGAAGAAGAATCATAATGTATAATAGACACGTATGATAGACCTATAACCATTATGTATATTACACTTGTATTATTAAGAAGAAGAATCATAAGGTATAATAGACACGTATTGTTTTGAAGTATTATCGTACGGTATGGGCCACACACTTAACAAGCTTGCTGTAACCACATCGTGCCCCGAGTCTGTGAGCCCACGGGAATTTGGGAGTAAAATGCAAATAGCTACGAAGATCGATTTGACTCAGACATCTTCAACTAGATTGTTCTCGGTGCTGAAAGGTGAAGTTTGCCTTGAATTTAGCGTTTCGTGTCCTGTCTGACAGCGATGGTTAAACGGAAAAAAAACCTTCATCCCCCAAATCACTCCGTCTTATTGTTAAATATTCACATGTTAACGGGACTGTCCCTTCTCACCCCACCCCTACCCTCCGAAACCACCCCTATCCGGGAAATCCGACCCCTCCATCCCACCCCTTCATAAATAAAGTTGGGCCTCGTTTGAATTTTTTTAACTTATACTTGTAATTTTGAAAGAATGTTTCCTCAGTTATTGACCTTTGGTCTATGATTGGGGCAGTTTTCAATTTGCAATTGTAAAGGGGTTATGCATGGGATGTTATCGAAAAAATAAATTGCGTAACTTTGGTAACTGTAGTGTGTTATATTTCAGGTATCTGAAGCAGTGCCATTCTGTCTTTGAAAGGCTTGGCATCCCAGGACCCAGACCGTCTCTTCTTTTTGGTAACGTGGCCGAGTTTAAATCCAAGGTAAACATGTCAAAAGCTTTGGGGTTAAATGTTGCCGCGTCAGCACATTTAACGGGGCCAAACAAGGAGGTAGCTCAAACAAGGAAATAATTTCGCTTCATTTTGAAACAAAATAAACTTGACAGATTTCTGGGGAAATGACGATGTTGTAAAACAATGTTAGTGTACACGTGGAGACCTTCTTTCGCTTTTATGGAATAAACATTAAATATTTTTGACCGAATAATGCGAAAAGCCATCCAACTACCAATGTGTTCGGATGGGGATAGTAGCTTTTTTATGAGAAGGGGGTGAACAATTTGTCTATTTTCCTAATGTAATTGTGTAATTTTGTTGAAAATAATTACCAAGGGAGTAAATTATATTTTAATTTTTTTTAAAAACTTTCTTAACTAACTTTTTTTAAAAATATTTTTTATTCAATTCAGTATACAGTATGTATAGTCATTTTCTTATATTAGGTTAAAAGCCAAACGTTTCCAGTGTCAACATGGTAAATTGTTTTGAAACAGTATCAAAAGCTTTTTCAAAATCAATAAGTAATAGTAAACCAGGCTTATTTTGTAATTTTGTCTCTAACAAAATATCATATAGCAGTCGTAAGTTTTCGCTCATACATCTTCCAGGGATAAAGCCAGTTTGGATTTCGTGTACAAGAGTGTATTAAGTGTTGTTTTAATTCTGTTTGATATTATCGCCTCCGTGGTCTAGTGGTAGAGCGTCCGCCCGGAGAGCGGATGGTCCGTGGTTCCATCCCCGGCCGCGTCATACCAAAAGACGTTAAAAGATGGTGCTTGTTGTTACCCTGTCTGGCGCTCGGCATTAAGGGGCTAAAACAAGGAATGGTCGGCTCGGAGTAATTATACTGTGTCTGAGTGGGGTATTCATGTTAAACTGCGGCATGGTATCTCAGTGAGCTAGCACTATAAATCGGCATCAGTCCGGACTTGTACAAGCAGCCACACAAACACACACACGTACATGCACGTCGCTATATAAGTGCAATAATCTTGGACTTAAACGCCAATTTCACCTCACCTCACCTCTGTTTGCTGTATATGTACTCAAAAGTTTATTCAATGAATTTAAGAGAGAGAGTAAATTTTAAAATTGTAAAAACGTTATGCTGGTGGATCAGGTGTGGTGTGGCGGGATGCGGCATATGTTCCAGGCACACCCCCCCCCCCCCCCCCCCCCCCCCACACACACACACACAAAGCCCCCCCCCACCCCTCCCCACCCCCCACCCCCACCCCCACCCCACCGTGCATATTAACTGTACAGCCGCGAGTGATCTAGTATTACACGCATGCCCGTGCAGGGACCGCGTTGTGTTGGTTGTGGATGGCACTGCAGGCTATTGTGTTTAACTTTGAAGCCAACGCTTGTCATGTTAAGTTATATGCAAATATAGAGCAAAGCCTAGTTTCTGTGTCACCGAGTTTCGGAGACCGCATAACACTGAGCGCCGGTGTCAATACATAGGACGGTTCGCCAGTTTGTCGTGAACGTCGATGAAAACGGCTGTCGTCATATATTTGTGAAAGTTTCAACTTTTTAAATCACAACATACAGCGAAACTCGGCAAAGCTTTCGTTGACAGATCTCATAATATTTTTTAGACTATTAACTTTGTTTCAAATATGTTTCAAGGAAACATATACATGAAAACCTTCATTACTCGAACTCGGTACTGCTTTTTGTTGATAGAAGGGTAATGTAACATTTGGTCAATATTTCTGCACGTAACATTTACTCTGAAACAAAATAATAAAGTATTTCGAGAGCACGTAAGCATCACCAATGTCATTTACAACGTTAAGAAATTGACATGACAGGCACGTTAGCGACGGTAGGACGTGCACGATTTGCACGTGTTCCCCGTGGAAAACGAAATGATACCGATAGATAGATAACAGCAGTCATTAAGAGTCTTGTGAGACACAAATTGTCTTTTATGCTGTATTTATTAAATCAATTGCATTAGTTTTAAGAGTAAGTGAATGAATGAGTATGGTTTTACACCGCTTTTAGCACTGTTCAAACAATATCACGGCGGGGGACACCAGAAATGAGCTTCGCAAATTGTACCCATATTAGGAATCGAGCCGGGTCTTCGGCGTGGCGTGCGAAAGCTTTAACCACAAGGCTACCCCACCGCGCCCGTCAGTACAGCGTCAATCTTTCTATTTCAGTTTCCACTTGACGTGTTTAAAGACTGGAGCAGACAGTATGGAAAAGTCTTTGGGTGAGTTTTATTAGCTAACAACAAATACGGCTTAATCCATTCGGTTATGAATGACACATTTAATTTTGACTTACAACTAAACAACTAAATAACTTTACTGATCGTCATCGGATCCAGGTGGCCTCGGTCGGTGCTCATTCTATCAATCACTGGTTTCAGTAGCCCAGATTTGACTTTTTACTGGCCGATGAAAGACGTATGGAATATATCTGAACATTAAACATTTGCTCTCTGGTCAAAGGGACTATGTTATCACTCTCTCGTTATTCGGTACGTATTGACGCGACTGTTGTAACCGCGAGTGTGTTGATGTATATTTATCTCTGACAGTTTCTACGAGGGCCTACACCCAAGTATTGTCATCTCTGATCCATGGCTGACACAACAGATTCTGGTCAGAAGATTCGCCTGCTTCAGCGAAAGGCCGGTACGTACCTGAAAATTTCTATTTGAATAAAACATGACCGACTTAAGTCTTCCCTCTAAATACCTATGTATAACTATATATATATAACTATATATAACTATATAATATATATAAATATTATAATAATAACTATAACTATATAACTATATAACTATATATATATATATATACATACATATATACCGACCATTTGATATTTGAAAGATGTAATGAAACATGTGGGTGTTCCCTAGAACTTAAAATCTCCTCCTTCCAAAGTAAATATGCTGCCTTGTGGCAGTGACAGAAATCCACCCCAAACCACCCCGTACCAAACCAAATCCCAAAATATTAAACGGGTCGGTTTCTAAAATCAAGCCGATTTGCGCTGAAACATTTCAGCTGAAACCAACAGAAAAACACAAATGAAATATAAGCGTCCAAATACAACTAAGTCATTTCTAAAAGAGTATTTTGCTTCGTGTGTGACCACGTGTTGTATTCTCGTCACAGCCGTGCACCCCTTTCCTAAACTCCTTGGATGACATGAGCATTCTAAACGCTAATGGCGAACTGTGGAAACGACAGAGAATGGTGGTTGCCAAGGCGTTCAATGCCAAATCTGTGAAGGAGGTAAGTAGAATAGCTTGTCCGTGTTTGTTTCTGTGTTTCCCATCTCCAACCCGCCCTGAACTTTCTGCCAACATTCAATCCAATGATAGTGAGTGAGTGTGTGAGTTGGGTTTAACGGCGCCTTTAACAGTATTCCAGTTATATCGCGGCGTGTCAGCTTAATGTGGGAGGAAAGCCCGAAGTGATACAGTCTCACGTTTACCACTTCGGTGAAACCCACGAGCTGACAAACCTAGAAACATAATCGAGGCGAACCGGGATTCGAACCCACACTCATAGGTTTCTGGCGTGCCCAAGGGACGCAACTCTGCAAAGCGAATCGTTCCACCCGTGCGCCCTATTCAAATAATAGAAAATATTCTTATCCAAATTTTCCCGGCCGCTGTGAAAATTTATGCGCCGATGTTACAAAAATGGTTACACTGTCACCATTGCACACTTATAAAAAAAGCCAGGTCAGCAGGATCTGGCACTCAAAGGGACGCAACTCTGGCACGCCGAAGGGACACAACTCTGGCACGCCGAAGGGACACAACTCTGGCACGCCCAAGGGACGCAACTCTGGTACGCCGAAGGGACGCAACTCTGGCACGCCGAAGGGACACAACTGCACCCCGCGAATTGCGTCGCCTGAGATGACTAGGCTACCTGTGTTACGTCTGCCTAGAGACGGGCTTCAAGCAAAGAAGGGCGGTGGGGTAGCCTAGTGGTTAAAGCGTTCGCTCGTCACGCCAAAGACCCGGGTTCTATTCCCGAATGGCCCATTTCTGGTGTCCCCCGCCGTGATATTGCTGGAATATATAAAAAACGGCGTAAAAACATACTCACCCACTCAAGCAAAGAGGAATGTCAACTGTGATAGGGAAAAGCCCTAAAACACCCACCGTTCAGTCAGTATATCGGGCGGGACCTCACGTGATACTTGGTGTATAATGTTGGTGTTTGTTTACAGATTGTCCCCGGCGTAACCCGGACATCAAGGAAACTACTACAACGACTTGAAGCTGGAGTTCAAGATGGCGTGGAAAGTTTGGACATCGCCGAGTGAGTAATTGAATAGAGTCAGCCTGACATCGACCACCTCCCATCACCCTCCGATAGTTCCATGTGTAGAGTCACGTCCCTTCGGTGTGCTAGAAACAGTGGTTCGAATCCCATTTCGTCGTGATTATATTCTCGTGGTCCCTCACCACCATTACCGTGCTAGGCGGTGGCCATTCGTGACCGTCTCGTGTTATTCCGGGACAAGCCGAATTGCGACCGGGTTCCGTCTTAGCGCAAACGGGCATACCTAAAACAATTGTCAACTCGTTGCGTAATGGTTCACATATATTTCCCCATATATCATATATATTTCAGATGCAATTTAAAACACATCTGGACATGCGGAATAATACAGTATGATTGAACACATTTAACTGTGTCGTGGGTATATTTTTAAATGCAAGACGTGTAAAATCAATAATTATTTCTGAGGGATTCTTTGACGAAGAACTTGAATGCATACGCGCTTTCTGATTGGTTTGTCGTATTATTGCGCATAACATTCATCGATAGGGGGACGAGTCTTCTTGCAGGTTACGGAAATGGGCGAGTGGTGACGAATTGGGCGGTGGGGTAGCCCAGCGGTTAGAGCGGTCGCTCGTCACGCCGAAGGCCCAGGTGGGATTTCCACATGGGTACATCACTCGATGTCGTTACCCAGACTATGCGTTCTGTTTCAGTCTAACGGAGCGATACACCCTCGACGCTTTCGCCAACGCAGCGTTTGACTACAACTGTGACAGCCTCAATAACGACCAGGAGCTTCTCTATAGATTCATGCTGGCATTCAACAAATCAGGAGCCGCCGAGAACCCACTCGCGGGCTTTGCACGTACGTTTTGGAGAAATCATAACGATCATAGCTTCATGTACAGTAAACTACGTTTATAACGAACACGCTTATAACAAACTGACCGATATAACGAACTTAGTTTTTAGTCCAGGCCATTTGTTGTTTATATGCTGCATATATGCTTATAACGAACTACGGTTATTACGAACTAAAATTAGTGGTCCCTTTGAGTTCGTTATAACCGCAGTTTACTGTATTTTAAAGAACACTTCTCTTCACCCAATCCATTAAATGTCCAAGGTAAAACCTCATACGTTACCAGGGTCCTGTTCCGAAAGCGACCTCAGCGCTTAAACGATGAAACTCCCATACGATACATTGTCATAGAACAATCGTAGCGCTGAGATCGCTTCGTGGAATGGGGCCTTGACCCCGTTGGCATGACGGAGTAGAATAGATCCCTTGTATCCCATGCCTAAGGCAGCGGTTGGGTAGGCTAGTAATTAAAGCGTTCGCTCGTCACGCAAAAGGTCCGCGTTCGATTCCCCTCAAAGGTACAATGTGAAGCCCATTTCTGGTGTCCCTGGTCGCGATATTGCTGGAATACCTGCTAACAGCGGCGTAAAACCATTCTTACTCCCACATGCTTGAAGTGAGTGAGTGAATTGAGTTTAATGCTGCTATGAACAGTATTCCAGTTATATTTTGGCTTAATGAGGAAAGAAAGCCCGAAGTAATACAGTTCTCAGACGTTTACCACTTTGGTAAAACCACCGAGCAAGGGTATGATGCGGACAGACCTAGAAATATAATCGGGGCGAATCGGGATTCGAAAAAATAAAAGACAAACCCCTTTCCATATTCATAAGGAACCTCTGCCAAAAAAACCTCGGCCATAAGTTTGAGGCGTGTCTAAGAGACGCAACTCTGTTCTGTATTTCGGCGACACGGACGACTGGGCCACCTGCGTCCCTTATGCCTGAAGTGGATCGGGTGGTGAAACGTGACGTCATGGCTGATTGTGTACCCTGATGGCACCCGTCATTGATCATGGTACCAACAGTTTGTCTACCTGGCCCCAACCCTATCGTATTAACAGTCCGACTAACAGCTGGACGATCACTGACTGCGGCGTGACACAACATACATGTATATTATGTTTGAACAAATTGTGCTTATATGTTTGAGCCATTTACTTGAACATTATGTTAACTTGCCCCTTCTCCTTACAGGGTTGTTCCCGTCACTCACGTCGTTTCTGCAGTTGTTTGACACGGAACATCGTCAGCTCCACGCACTGCACTTAAAGAATATGGGAAAACTCATAGAGAAAGAAAAACAAAAGGTACTTATTTCAGCCGATTGTCTATCTATTTGGAAAGAAGCTTTCAAATAAGTGTAATGCCGGCCTTTTATTTTAGTTTATGGATTTGGATAATACAAAATGTGTTGGGTAAGTCGGAATTTTTAAAATAACAAAATGCATTGTGATATATGTTTTTTAGTTATCTGTAAGTTTGATTTTGATTGGTAGGTTATAAAAGTAATAACCTTGTCTTGGTTTGTGTCTGTAGATATATTATGTATATAAAATCTGACAGCGCAGTTGACTCGAAATGATTATTCATCAAATTATCTGGAACAAATTGTTTCAGTAATATAAAAATCCGTACGCGTGGATTATTTATATTGTCAAAACGATCTTTACCTTTGGCGGTATAAAAAACCCTTGTCATTCATTTTTTTTAATGTTGGATTTTAAAGGTTTGGGGATCGGCGAACCAAGAAAAACACATGCAAGGTTAATTCAATATCCGATGCTGTTGTTGTAATGGGACAATGGGTGTTGAAATAATGTTTAAGCAAATCGAAGCTCCTGGAGTAGGTTATGACGTAATATTATTAAAAAGATCTAGCCTCGGGTCATTTGACCAATCAGCGTCATGTTGACAGATGGAGGACTGCCCGGAAGACAAATCAACCAATCTCCTACGTCGTCTCATAGAAGGGTACTCACTTTCTATTGACGAAGATAACAACGAGGTAAAGCGCCACCTATCGGACGAAGAAGTCCTTAGTCAGTCTACCAGCCTTGTTGGGGGCGGCCTTGGTCCTACAAATTCCATTCTGTCGTTTGCTCTCTACCTCCTGGCTACCAACACAGACGCTCAGAGCAAGTTGGTCGAGGAAATAGATGAAAGACTTTCACAAAATGAGGTAATGTAACATCTTAGCTGTCAGAACACGTATACGATTGCTTCAACTTCAGCGACCAAATTCTATTTTGTGGCAGTGATGCGGTCATTGATTTTCAATGAGGTCAAATGAACATAATTGACTTGTATACAATTAAGAGCCCCAGCAGCAATAATACCCCTGGCTTGCGAGGATGGTACCTTTACTCATTGTTGATTTCAGTCAATCGACTACGAGACGCTTTCGCAGATGGAATATCTGGATATGGTCATAGAGGAAACCAGTCGAGTGTTCCCCGTGATTCCTGGGTAGGTACCTTGATTGTGTTCATTGTATACGCACACACACACACGTAGACTAACATTTAGTCTCTTAAATCTTATATTACACAATATCCTTATAAAAAAAATTCGCCATGCTGATGTGGAATAGAGCTAGCTTGAGCTGGCTAGACTTGCTTTTGTATGCATTTCTAGATTTTTTTTTTCATAAAATAAATATATTCCACGGTCATGGTGCAGGACTAACACACACGCAAACATGAATGCAAGGTTTTTTTCAAATACATGTACGTTTACGCGCGATGTACAGTTCATACTTCTAAGAAAGGGTTGTGGGGTTTTATTTGTTTGTTTGTTGTTTAACGCCGCACTCAACAATATATATATGACGGCAGCCTGTATACTTAGCCAGCCTGACCATCCGATCCCGTTAGTCGCCCCTTAAGACAAGCATGGGTTGCTGAAAGCCAGTTCTATATACCCGGAGTTTGCTAATCACGCCGAAGTCCTAGGTTCGAATCTCCACCTTGTTACTGTGGATAGGGCGTCTGTCGCTTCATGCCAAAATACTTCAAAGATGGTACTTGTTGTTACCCAGCCTGAAATTAAGGCGATAAAACCAGGACTGGTCGGCTCGGAATCCCTGCACTGAATTTGGTATCCATGTTAAACCGCCGTATGTATTTCAATGACCTAGCATTATGAAACCACCACGAGTCCGGACTAGTACCAGCAGTCATATACACTTGTATGCACTTCGCTGAACTCTTTAACGTGGACCGCCTCCGTGGTCTAATGGTAGAGCGTCCGCCCGGAGAGCGAAAGGTCCGGGGTTCGATCCCCAGCCGCGTCATACCAAAAGACGTTAAAAGATGGTACTTGTTGTTACCCTGTCTGGTGCTCGGCATTAAGGGGCTAAAACAAGGACTGGTCGGCCCGGAGTCAGTATACTGTGTCTGAGAGGGGTATTCATGTTAAACTGGGGCATGGTATCTCAGTGTGCTAGCACTATAAATCGGCATCAGTCCGGGCTAGTCCAAGCAGCCACACAAACACACACACGTACATGCACGTCGCTATATAAGTGCATTAATCTTGGACGCGACGTTAAACCCCATTTCACCTCACCTCACCTCTTGAACGCGACTTTAAACCCCATTTGGGGCTGTGGGGTAGCCTAGTGGTTACGCGTTCTCTCGTCACGCCGAAGACCCGGGTTCGATTCCCACATGGGTACAATGCATAAAGTCAATTTCTGGTGTGCCCGCCGTGATATTGCAAGAATATTGCTAAGGGCGGTGGAAAAACATACTCACTGAAACCCCATTTCATCTCACCTCGTTTAAGTGCGTACAATATATTGTTTTTCTCCCTTCAGCGTTGCACGGACATGCAATGAAGACTGTGAAATCGACGGGATTCCTTTCCGGAAAGGGATGAAAGTCAGAGTGATGGCGATGAGCATGTACACTGATGAGACGCTATTCCCCGAACCAGACAGATTTATCCCAGAAAGATTCAGCAAGGAGAACAAGGAGAAGAGACCTTACTACAGTTATCTCCCCTACGGTCACGGGCCTCGCATGTGCGTAGGCTTCAAGTTCGGCCTCGTTCTAATAAAAGTTGCACTTGTCCAGATACTACGTCATTATATCCTCACATCATCATCCAAAACACAGGTGAGTTATCGCCCTCTGTACACAACCCGTCCACGCTCGGAATCAGTCCAGAGTATTTACATTCTATAAGCTTAATGTGGGTGGAAATCCCGAAGTAATGTAGGCCTCAGACGTTTATCACTTTAGTGAAACCCACAAGCACGGGTATGGTGCTGACAAGCATAGAAACATAATCGTTATGAGCCGGGATTTGAACCCACAATCAGGTTTCTGGCGTGTCAATTGGACGCATCTCTGCACAGCGAATTGCGGCGTTTCAGACAGCTGGTCCACCTGTGTCCCACAAAAAGATAAACCTAGTTGCGCATGACATAATGACAAAAACACATACCATCTGTTACGCGGTCGCGTTCAGTAGGACAACCAAGTTTCAAACTATAAAGAAGTACACGAGGAGATTGGTCATAGATGATACATCCTATGTTGATCCTATCCAGGAGTTTGTCAACGTAACGAGGACGTTAACTGACGTTGGTAATACTGAGATGTACCGAAGCGGGACACCTGTATAGAGTGAGACCTCGTCAATCCAGAACACATTAATCCTTGAGACGTTCCCCATCCTCTCAATATCACGGACTTTACTGCGTTACAATGATTCGTTCATGTGAACAGGGTTTCACAACGTATTGGTTAAGAAAATATTACTTGTGAAAAAAATAACTATAACAATCGATTTCGGAATCTGTTGCTCCTCGTTAGACGTTATTAGTTCTTGTATTATGGGGTGTGTATAGCTTAGTGGTGTAAGCTGGTCACGCGAAGGACCTAGTTCGATTTTCCACTGTGTACAATGTGTGAAGCCAAATGTCTGGTTCCCAACACCTTGATCTTGCTGGAATATTGATAAGGCGGCGTAAAACCATATTCACTCTCCCTTCCATAATGTTTTACATGCAGATAAACAAAAACTCAATGGTTGATTGACACCACACGAATATGTTGACAAAAGAGGTCCAGATGCGAGTCTTAAATGACTGTATTCCTTCTTTGACATCTCCCCGAGGTAAGGGAAGTTAACTGACTATAAAAGTCCAGTTTCCACCCTTGCCGAACTAGGGTGGTATTATGGAGTTACATTTTGGCTGGACTAACGAGTCTATGCATAGTCCAATCAAATTCGCACACCGAAATCGAAATCCGGTTCGTAAAGTGTCATGCAGATTTCGGTCGACTGCAGGATTTGCAAAGCATGTGCACCGCTAACTCGTTGTCAACAGATATTTTCTATATCTTTTCATGTTTTTAATCAAGGTGCTCACGTGATTTGATGCAATTCGCGATGTAAGACTCGTTTTGTCTTGATTATCGATCAGATCGTCTTGACTGGGCGCCACCGTTTTGTTTGAAGCAAATGCAAGTGATACGACAGGTTGAATCTGATTGGTCAATAGGAGAGGCATAGAAAGCACATAACTCGTAATAGCCACTGGTGGCGCTACGATCGAGCCCATGAATTCCAGCCTAGTTCGGCAAGGGTGGAAACTGGACTTTTAAAGTCAGTTAACTCTTTTGCCTCGGGAAGATGTTCTTTGACAAGGTGAAGGACTTTAACATTGCTGTTCAGATAACGGGGCGGTGGGGTAGCCTAGTGGTGAAAGCGTTCGCTCGTCACGGGAAGGACCAGTTCGATTTCCCACGTGGATACGATGTGTGAAACCTATATCTGGTGTCCTCCCGCTGGATGTTGCTGGAATATTGCTAAAGGCGGCGTAAAACTATACTCATCGGTTCACTGTTACCAGAATAATGGTAACGACAGCGAACAACCCAACTCATTCCCTAATTCGGGCTATATGACGTCAAGGACATCCTTGATACCACTGTGCCACACTTCATGAACACACCATCATTTTCAAACCATTACATCAACATTCACATTGCTAAAGTACATCTTCGCTAGGCTTGCACGCTGGGAACATAAAAAGACATAACTTTAGAACACGGCATTAAAGTAGGTCACACAAAAACATTAATAGCCCAAGCTTCGTTGATTATGCGAGTCAGACGGTATTAACAGGACAATTATCCTCGGCTTTTCTAGACGCGTCACAGGGTTATTGCGCTTTTGCATTGTACTACATCGCGTCCTTCACCTTCACATATCACTGCCTTGACGTCAAGAGCGCACAGGGCTTGACGTGAAATAACGCGTCTAAAGATTCCTTTGTTGTAGTGTGCGTAGTTCATTTTGTCTGCTGGATATATTAGTCTTGGGCCATTAACGCGACACTGACATCTTCTGATTTTTATTTTTTATATAAGATCAGACACTTTGCAAAATAAAACGTTGGACATTATCTTTGCTTCGAAGCGCAATCCTTAAATGTATTTCATGATGTTTTACTATTCAGTTAGCTACAGACAGAACCAAGTTCAAATGGCTCTGAAAACGTTTGCATTATCTAACATGTTTTCACATGAACAAGTTGTTATCATGCGATGGTGTCGCTCTATTTGATATTAATGGTGTTTCAAGTTTCCTTTCATAGAGTTGCGTCCCTTGGGCCCTGCAGAAACCTGGGGTCGTGGGTTCGAATCCCGGCTCACCCAGATTATGTTTCTAAGTTTGTCAGCACCATACCCCTGCTCGTGGGTTTCACCGAAGTGTTAATCGTCTTAGACCTGCATCGCTTCGGCCTTTCCTCTATTATTAAGCTGACACGCTGTGATATAACTGGAATACTGACCGTTCAAAGAGGCGTTAAAACTCGACTCACTCACTCACTCCTTTCACAGTTGTTGCTTTGTTTATTTCCAACAGTATATGATGTGCTTTTTGAAATACGAATGACAAACCGGAAGTGTATTTGCTATTAGATGTATTCTTGATACATCACCGGATTCTTTGGTAGAAACCTATGATTGTGGGTTCGAATCCCGCTCCGATTATGTTTCTAGGTTTGTCAGCACCATACCCGTGCTCGTGGGTTTCACCGAAGTGGAAAAAGTCTGAGACCTGCATCACTTTGGGCTTTCCTCCCACATTAAGCTGACACGCCGTGATATAACTGGAATACTGTTAAAAGCGGCGTTAAACATAACTCACTCACTCACTCACTCATTCTTAAGACACACCTTTATTACATATTGATATCCAGATTTAACTCAGCTTTAACTCACTCACTCTGTATGCGATAGAATAGGCTGTATCCATCTATCAGGTTGTCCGTATGGGTTTCTGTGTTTCCCAACTCGATCTACGTCTGAAATCTATTTACAGACCAAGTGTTCTAAATTTTACAATTTCGTAAAAGTTACACAATTAGTGAAAAACACTGTTTTCTTTTCTTTTTGTATTGATAATTTTCGCGCATCCGCTCTCTTGCAGGTTGAGGTTGGAATGAGAAACACATAAAGATTACGGTTGACCTTAAGTGTGTATTATTTGTTAAACATTTTGCGCAAAAAATATGAATCTTTGTCGTCTGTTTCAGGTTCCATTGCAAACAGCCCTGAGGCCATTCTTAACCCCTCGCGGACCTGTCCACATTGGTCTAGTGAGGCGAAACACGTAAATGAACTATGCGATGTCAATCGAGGCCTTAGTTTTATTGCAAATCTTACGCCAGGTCGCCAAAATCTGTGATATGTGATACTTTCACCTCTGACGTCATAACCAAGATGTGACGTCATCATTGTCTGTGCGAGATATCGACGTTTAGCGCTGCAGCAATTGCGCTTGGAAAAATGATCTGAACAGTTGGATGGGATGCATGTGACGTCACCATGACGTGGTGGCGTGACGAACACAGTGACGTGATGGCGTGACGAACACCGTGACGTGGTGGCGTGACCAGTTCGACGTCGTGTTGCCGTGATCAGAGCGATAGTAAAGACTCTATCCATGGCAAACTCAACAGGATTTTATGTAATATCAGCTGTGTCATGTGATCGCCACAGATACCACGTGATCATCACAAAGAGATTTTCAGCCATTTCCACGTGTGTTCATTGTACATAATGAAAAGCAAAATTCAAATCGGGTTCCAGTACACACAGTATTCTTTTGTTGTATGATTAACGAAATCCATTCGTCACCGTTGATAGATAAATTTATCATTTATAAAAAAATATTTATGTTTATGTGATTTGATTTAAACATATTTATTCACAAGGAGTGAACGGGATTGGAGGACACCTTTTTCATACTTAGATTGCCCTCTCCCTGGTATTTACAAAATTTCACATTTTCAAAATCAATATATATGCATACATCACTATAGAGGAGACATAAAATGGAGAGAGAGAGAGAGAGAGAGAGAGAGAGAGAGAGAGAGAGAGAGAGAGAGTTTGAAGGGGAGACATGCATTGTTGAATGAACAGTTCTTTACACAAATCTTTTAGTTGTACAATTATAATGTTGTACTGCCTTAAATATAGCTTCATTTTCTGTAACAACGTGATCTGCATTGCCGTATATCAGTAAGTGTACATCAACAGGTATGTTATGATCAATATTTTAAAGGCTGTTAAACATAATTTCACGCTGTTGACTAAACAATGTACATTCCATGAGATAATGATATGCATTTTCACCTGTATTTGAACATGTACAGTTCGGGTGATGTTTTATACCAATTCTATATAAATCATAATTCAACTGACGTGTATCTCAGTTTTGTGTGTAAGATATTATATTTTCTATTTCCATATGCTAAGGTAACGTGGGGTGGTGCTTTTGTAAAGAATTTGTAAAACAAGAAATCGTAGAAGTTCGATCTGATATCGGAATAGAGTTCCACAATCGGATAGTCAATGGGTGAAAGGATTCACGCGAATGTCTTAGTCTTGTGAGAGCAACACTGATGTTTTCTGAGACTGTATGAGTTTTTTTGTAGCAACGGAAGGGGCCATATTATGATTAATTTTGAAGAAAAGACAAAGTTTACGTTTCTTTTTACGCTCAACTAAGGGTTCCCAATCGGTTTCGTTATATAATGAATGCCTGGGGGCATATTTAGGTAGACCAGTTACAATGCGTGCAGCTTCTAATTGTAATTGTTCTAATTTCTCACTTTGTCCTTCGGTGCAACCATCCCAAACCTCACATCAAAGTGTGGTCTTATGAACATTTTATATATATTGCTAATAGTCCTTCTGTGAAGTAGATGTTTGAGTTTTCTCATTGAGTAAATCATCTTGGAAGTTGTTTTTATTATGGTATCTATGTAAGACCATTTGCCACTGGCTCCAAGTATAACACCCAAGTGCTTATGACAGTTTACAGAGCTGATGTCATTTCCGTTAAAATATAGTTGTAGACCTCCAATGTTGTCTTTGAGAGAGAATAGAACAGATTAAGTCTTTTCGGGATTGTACGTTATGAGCCAAAGTTTCGCCCATTCACTTAAGATTCATTGCTAAATTTGTGCTTAAGGAACGTTCCAGTACACTGTTATCATTGGATGACATGCCAATCGATGTATTGACGGCAAAAAGTCTTGTCATACAGTCTAATTTATCAGCAATGTCATTAACATTAACAATAAAGAGTAAAGGACCAAGCACGGATCCCTGTGGCACGCCAGCCTTCATGTATCTTGGTTTGGATATTTCCCCATTCACAAATACGCTTTGGCTACGATTACTTATGTAACTCGTAAGTCATTTGAACAATTGGCCTTTTATACCATACCTCTCTGATTTATACACATCCCCACTGTGCAATACACGATCAAAGGCTTTTGATACATCACAGAATACAATACAATAGTTTGTGTTATCTCGCGCTGTACACATTTGATGAGAAAGTTCTATTATTTGATGGACAGTCGAGCTTTGTTTGTTTGCTTAACGCCGCACTCAGTAATATTCCAGCTATATGACGGTTGTCTGTAAATAATCGAGTCTGTACCAAACAATCCAGTGATTGACCTCATGAGCATCGATCCACGCAGTTTGGATCGATGACATGCATCAACCAAGTCAGCGAGCCTGACCACCCGATTCCGTTAGTCGCCTCTTACGAGAAGCATAGTCGCCTTTTACGGCAAGCATGGGTTGCTGAAAACATATATCCGAAGGCACATTCTACCCCGGATCTTCACGGGTTGTTTCATTATTCAACTAACAACCAGTAATTACGACCTTATCATACCAACATTATTAACCATCTTAGCATACATTGGTACAATGTGTTGAAAAATACGGAGAATATGAATTTGACTTTGGAAAATGTATATTTATTCTAATAAATAATGATCAATCAAATACTGCAAAAATCATCATTAATAAGCTACGTATAATCCGGGGTATTATCTAGCCTGCGTCACGTGTACATACACAAAACATTCAATACGCAATTCTCCCTTGCGCTGCGACGTGTACATCTAATTTTTATTTGGATTGAAGCAGTTTCTGAAAATTTGTTTATGCTTATAATTTTATTGAACTATATTAAAATGTGTCTATTATGTAGATCTGGGCCTTATTTCCAATTCATAGCTTACCAATTGAATGTTTTCGTGGCATTTAACGAAACTATGAGTAGACACCACCCTGGAGTATCCAGAATGTTTTAACTTAAACCACATACAAACTACGCATCAAAACGACTGTTGGCGTTTATTAAGTTAACGTCAAGATTAGTAACTTCCAGTCTTGGAGGCAGTATTAATATATCCCAAGACACTTCCTTAATTCAGACGGTACCACAGTGCAAGTCAGCTAATCAAGATGTGAGTGAGTGAGTGAGTATGGTTTTACGCCGCTTTTAGCAATATTCCAGCAATAGCACGTCGGAGGACACTACAAATTGGCTTCACACATTGTACCCATGTCGGGAATCGAACCCGGGTCTTCGGCGTGACGAGCGAACGCTTTAACCACTAGGCTACCGGACCGCCCCTTATCAAGACATAACTAAGGAAGCTGTCTTGGTGGCAGTGAAGACCTTCGACCACTTCGGATTGTTGACTGACTGACTGACTGACTGACTGACTGACTGACTGACTGACTGACTGGCTGGCTGGCTGGCTGGCTGGCTGGCTGGCTGGCTGACTGACTGACTGACTGACTGACTGACTATTGCGGACTGCGACGTAAAACAACATGCACACAGTCCGTTCAGATTTCTGTCTGTTCAGATGAACTTTTCCGAACACACACTGCTATAATAAACCGACACACCAGACAACAAACGACCAGATACATCCTGACCTTGAAGCGTCATCACATAAAAAGGACCTTGTCTTTTACATCCTTAAACATCATAATGCATCACACATGGCCGATTTCAGGATGTGTGTTGCATGTCAGTGTGACATAAATGTAGGTCAAGTCTTTTATCTACACTGTATCTGGGATAAAAAGAAAATTGAAAATATATACAAAGCATTGGTGGCTTAAGGCTTGAAAACAAGCGATCCTTCAGACGTCATACTTAAGAATGTGACCTTGTCATTTTTTCAAATTTCGTTTTCGCTTTGAGGGTCCTGAATACACCCATGAACGTCAGACGACAGTAATTGTTCTTGAATTCAACTATTTACGACATGTTATACAACCTCTGCCATCCTACCAGGTGTTAGTTCCGGTGTGGGGGCACGGGTGGCCCAGTCGCCTAAGGCGCCGCGATTCGCGGGTTGCGTCCCTTGGGCACGCCAGAAACCTATTATTGTGGGTTCGAATCCCGGTTCGCCACGTTATGTTTCTAGGTTTGTCAGCACCATACCCGTGCTCGTGGGTTTCACCGAAGTGGTAAACGTCTGAGATCTGCATCACTTCGGGCTTTCCCTCCACATTAAGCTGACACGCCGCGATATGACTGGAATACTGTTAAAAGCGGCGTTAAACCCCACTTATTCACTCACTCACTAGTTCCGCTGTTGCGTTGTCACCGAGACAAGTGTCCCACACCATGGACAGATAAGGTTGTATGGGGTTACCATCCAGGACTCGTAAGCTTAACTAGCAGGAGGTTTGAAAGGGGTGGCCATCTTTTGTTTCTGCAGTTACACGACCGTCTTCCATGTTTCATTACGTTTGCTAGCAGCAGAAACATCCATACACGTGGCATCATTTGAATATGGACTTAGGATCCGTCCTGAATTAGGCTTTACCTGCACGCCAGTATCCAAGCAGGGGTCGGTTCTAAGACAAGGGGAATTAGTTCCATGTGGATTCTCAAAAAACTCAAAGGATTTGATGGAATGCTTGCAATCTCAGAAAAGCGTTCAGTTATGTTAAGACCACAAAGTCTTTCCATAACATTAAACAATCACCTCTAACTCTCAAACCATTTGATTTATTTCTGTCAGGATCGCTGACTTGGTTGAAGCATGTCATCGATCCCAATTGCGTGGATCGATGCTCATGAGGTCAATCACTGGATTGTCTGGTCAAGACTCAATTACTTACAGACCGCTGTCATATAGCTGGAATATTGCTAAATGCGGCGTAGAACAACAAACAAACAAACAAACCTCAATACAAAACTTAACGAAAAACTTCATATCAATATGAGAATTGGCTAATACACCTAATTCACGACAACGTTTTGTTTAGAAAGCTTGTTGTGATCGCTATGCATCGACATCTCTGTCAACCATCAACCATCAACCATCAACGTAAGGAATTGGCTGGAGGGGATAGGAAAACAGTGCTCGCTGCCAAAAGCCACGAAATCTCACAAACAAATGTCCCGATATCACAGCACGGCACTTGCACAAAACAGCTCATCAAGCATGAAGAAATCCATTTAAACAAAACTCACACGAATCACTGCGTCAGGCCGCAACTGACAGGGCGAAACTACCATTGTAGCAGAAAAGCAATAATTTTTTATTGCTTTCACCTAAAAAAACCTCAGTTTTTGTTTACACATAAAAACATCACATTTTTAAAAACCCTTAAACCTCAATTTACCATCTATGCAGTAAATTATTAAAAATGATTAATTCAAACTCGGACGAACGTTATATATTTATTTTCTAACCTGAAAATCGGAATCTTTACGCACTTTAGGATTTTACTGGTATATGGTTTTGTGAGGAAAGCTAACCGCGCTCACACATTATAATAGGGGCGGTCGGGTAGCCTTGTGGTTAAATTGTTCGCTCGTCACGCTGAAGACTCGGGCTCGACTCCCGACATGGGCACACTGTTTGAAGCCCATTTCTGGTGTCCCCGCCGTGGAATACGGCTGGAATATTGCTAAAAGCGGCGTAAAACCAAACTCACTCAATATAATGATAGATCAGCTCGCGTTAAATATGAGAAAGTAAATAATGAACATGTAAAAACACATAAAAGTTTTAGTATCGTTGTAATAGTTATAACATTCGTTCAGCATTTTTCACACGATTTCTACAACCTGTCACCCCTACAATGGGAGATTTCATGTTCGAAGTTTGTTTGTTTGTTGTTTAACACAACACGGCAATATTCTGCAAATTATAGAATCTGGACCAGACAATCCAGTGATTGATGTCATGAGCACCATTCCGAGCAATGGGGATACGATGACATTCATAGAAGCAAGTCAGCGAGCCTGACCACCCGATTCCGTTAGTCGCCTCTTACGACAAACATGGGTTGCTGAAGACAAATCCTAACCCGGATCTTCATGGGTCAGTTCATCTTGTGGTTCACAGGATGTTAATTATTCAACAAGTGTGTATTTATTACCTCTGACCCCTTTTCGGAATGGTATAATAAAGCGGACTCGTGTACCTGTGCCCCGTTTTAAAAGTGTTGTTGTCGTCATGGCGCCCGGTTCCAAATTGAAATATGAGGTATCTACTCTAGAGTGGGAATATACCAAATTTCAAAACAGAGTAGGCTAAATCGAGCATTAACTTTCAACGAAGAATTCAATTTGCGTCATTCGGCTCTTGCTCAGAGGATGTTTGATCAACTATTCAAGGCCTCAGCATAGCCTTAAAAAGTGAACAATTGCTTTGCCCTTGCATGTGTTTGTGTCTGTGTCACCGGTGGGACAGTATACGCTTACTTTTTCGCGAATACCTGGTATCATTACTATTTGATAGTGATTTATAAACACAAACTCACGCCATAGTCCGAATCGTACAATGGACTCGACAGTTTTCTTGTGATTACGGAAATGGTTTTGTTGCTTTTATTTTAATGGGATCGAATCCTACGCCGTGGTCGGGGTTTGAGAGTCAAGGCGATGTGGCATGCCCTCCAGAGCCCTTTCTCTGAGGAGATTCGATTTCAACAATACTTTTATTTCAAATAATTATATGAAATATGGATTGATCACGACAGTTCCAGATTGAAATTCACTGCTGATAAATTAAATAAGCTCAAACCCAATCTCGTTAAAATCAGATCTAAGTTCTCGCTGCCGCTTAACAAAGATCTGAGGACATCCCAATACAGGTCACGTCAGAACGACCTTTCGCGAACTTTGACCGACCACTGAAACGAATAACAAGAAGTCGATATCAGCCAATGCGAAAGCAGCTTTCTCGAGGTTAATGGCACTCGTTTGAAACAGACTACGCTTGAAAAATATGTTGACACAGTTCTCGATTTAAATTTTGAAAACTGAACAAATGAACATTCTGAAATGCCTAATATATTGTTGCGCTTGTATGACAGTGCTTCCCACGTACTGTGCATCGCCTCCTTCGTTCAAATGTGTATCCCGCGGAAACGAGAGTCGTTACGGGCCGTAACTATCGTTCGGAATACCCCGTTTTAACGTTTTCGAGGTTGCATGATTAGAAAACACCGACTGTCACTTTCATGATCTGGTAATCGATGCTTTGATTGGTCGGATGAAAGGTCGTTCTGACGTGACCCGTAATGGGATGTTCTCAGATCTTTGTTTAGCGATAGAACTAAGATCTGATTTGAATGAGACTGGCCTAAACCTGTTCTAACATGCTCTGGACATCACGTGTGGCCCAGTCGTCTAAGGCGCAACAATTCGCTGTGCAGAGTGCGTCCTTCAAGAGTGCCAGAAACCTATGATCGTGGGTTCAAATCTCTGTTCGCCCCGATTATGTTTCTAGGTTTGTCAGCACCATACCCATGCTCGTAGGTTTCACAAAATTGGTAGACTGAGTCTGAGACCTGCATCACTTCGGGCTTTCCTCCCACATTAAGCTGACACGCCGCGATATAACTTTAATACAGTTAAAAGCGGCGTTAAACCCAACTCACTCACTCACCCACACGACATCTAAGTCCAACACCAAACTGACAAGTCGTGGTAGAACTGAAACAGTGTCTAAAGAGGCGTGTTGTATGTCAAAAGAATCCTTTTTGGTTCCGGTCTGTCGATCCTATAATGCGATTAACTTTCCTAGAGCAGGTCCGTGACCCAAGGTGATTTATTTGCTATATGTTCGTACTGTTTTCATCAACATGTCCTTCAAATGTCAGCTTTGATGAAACAAATATTAACAACGCATCCATGAAAACCTCTAAAATTACACTTTTTAACACTTGTTACATAATGACCATCCCGTGAACACGTGAAGATCCGGGGTAGAACAGGTCTTCAGCAATCCATGCTTGCCAAAAGGCGACTGAACTTGTCGTAAGAGGCGACTAACGGGATCGCTGACTTGATGATGCATGTCATCGTGTCCCAATTGCGTGGATCGATGCCCATGATGTCAATCACTGGATTGTCTGGTTCCAGACTCGATTATTGACATATAGCTGTAATATTGCTGAGTGCGGCGTTAAACAACAAACAAACAACATTCTGTGAACCACAAGGAAAACCTGACCCATGAAGATCCGGGGTAGAATAGGTCTTCAGCAACCCATGCTTGTCGTAAGAGGCGACTATGCTTGTCGTGAGAGGCGACTAACAGGATCGGGTGGTCCGGCTCGCTGACTTGGTTGAAGCATGTCATCGTATCCCAATTCCTAAGATATCAATCACTGGATTGTCTGGTCCCGATTCAAATATTTGCAGACCGCCGTCATATAACTGGAATCTTACTGGGTGCGGAGTTAAACAACAAACTTGGGAACATCATTGTATCAAGTCCTTAATTTTGCGTCGCAAAACAAGTACCGTATTCGACGTAATAAGCGCCCGGGGCGCTCTCAAAATTGGAATAGTGGGCTCTTATTAAAATATAATTTTGGTGAGAACAAAAACAGAGTTGAAAAATTGTAAATTTCGTAGTTTATGCTGACAGTCCGACATGATACAAAAGAAAAGTCTGTACGTATCATACACGACAGATATATTTTCCAGAATTTAATTGCCCACAATTAAGGATGCATGTAACACACGAGTGAGTATTATACACGTAAATATTATATACGTAAATCTTGTGTACATTGATCAATCGTAAGTGGTGCTAATTGGGATTGTTCCCTAGCAAATAAATTAGCAAATATCGCCATGGGCGCTTATTAGAGCGGGGCGCTTACTACGTCGAATACGGTAATACTTTTATAAGATATTGAGAGTAAACATTTGCTAAATGCCACCATTTCAATACATAAAGGGCAGATGAATTAAAATATATTATGGAAATAGTGGAAGACTATTTGTAATATTGAATAAACTTACAGTCGATGGCGAAGTTGCTTTGGGTCTTTGGTTCTATTAAATCAGAAGATCCGGGATAGAATAGGCCGTAAGAGGCCACTATGCCTTTCGCAAGAGGCGACTAACGGGATCGGGTGGTCAGGCTCGCTGACTTGATACCTGTCATCGTGACCCAATTGCGTGGATCGAGGCTCATGACATAAATCACTGGATTGTCTGGTCCAGACTCGATTATTTACAGACCGCCGTCATATAGCTGGAATATTGTTGAATGTGGCGTTAAACAACAAACAAACAAATTAAATCATGTGCACCTGATACAGCCTTTAAATGACCGGTCTTGAGAACAACGAAGAAACCGGAGGTCATAGCCTGCAAGACTGGACAGAGGAGGTGTGTTGATTGGTGACGTGTTAACCGCGGTGGGAGGTCGCCGGTATGTCACCATGCACCTGACGGAGGAAAAAAAACCTGTCACTGAAGACCCATTTACATATGGCGACTTTGTCGTATGAGTCACCTCGATGCTAAAATGGCTTGTCTGAGAGCATAACCACAGTATCACTGCTGACCTATTAATCTATATATGACGATGATGTCGTATGAATTACGTTCATTCATAAAATGTCTTGTTTGAAAGAATAACGACAGTATCACTGCAGACCTATTTATTTGCATACGACGACGTACAATATCGTATAGGACACGTCGGTCCTAAAATGTCTTATTTGAGAGAATAACGGCACAGCGACTCTGTGATGTAGGAAACGTGTATGTAATTCGTCGATCCTATCTCAGGGTATACAAGGAGAGTATATGATGCACGAATTCTTTTCAGTTGATACAAACGGTATGGCTAGTCATTCTCATTACATTACGTTTGAGCATATATCGCCAGCTATCGGTCAGACTGATCTTATATTTCCAAGATCATGTGAAAAATTAAGAATTGGGTAAGTTTACTATGTGATCAGCAATAACCTGTGACGATGTGGGCTTATATTTCGGCCAAAAGATTTGTTTGTTTGTTTGTTGTTTAACGCCGTACTCAGCAGTATTCCAGCTATATGACGGCAGTCTGTAAGTAATCGAGTCTGGACCAGACAATCCAGTGATTGACCTCATGAGCATCGATCCAAGCAATTTTTTGGATCGATGACATGCATCAACCAAGTCAGCGAGCCTGACCACCCGATCCCGTTAGTCGCCTCTTACGACAAGCATAGCCAGATGTTATTCGATGGGGGTACGTTGAAAGAAATGTTGCCATCAAGCACTTATTTCAAGCGCAGCTTTATGCCAACAAGAGCCTTATATGATGCAGCAAAGAGGGTTGGGGTGATCATGACACAGTCAGTCTGGTTAGGCCTAAATCGAGGTGATGTTGTTGTAGTTATAACACTGTTGACGTGTGAAAAAAGGAAAATCCGCTGTGACGTATTTAGGTCACGTGTTATTTCCGGTCTGCCAGCCATTGGGTGTCGATCGATGGCTTCCTTTAAGTGTGTTTTACCTCTGTGGATGTTCAGCTTGACAGGACAGGCGGTTAAAGAAAATGAAATGTAGTTCAAATTCCGAACAATGCACTGTCAGTAGCGCCTATCGTATGCTGAGTAACACGTCGAGAAAATGAATGATTTTTCTGAAAATCTTAAATACTTATTTCTCATTGGTGAAATTCAAACTCTAATGAACAAACGCGTAAGCTTTCCTTGTGCTATGTTGCAAAGCTCAATGCGGATTAAATAGACAGAAGAGTTCTAGCTGTTGATGTAGATCACACTGAAAAATGCATAGCTAACTTGACATCAATCGTTCTTGAAAAGATATGTCTGAAACAGAAATTGTAAATTCAATCCGTCACCATTAGTTGTCAAGTGTGGAGGAACGAATGCTTTTAATAGCCTTTGATATGAAAAAAAACAAGCATATCACTCTTAAGGTATTACCTACACGAACATAAAACAGTTAAGTCGATGTGGTAGATGCAGAAGCGTTCCATCGTCACAATAAAAGGCCTCAGTTCGCTTATCGCTTGTGAAGTATATTCGTGTTGTCGACCCCGATGTAAAGCTGAAGTCATTTGAATATGTCTTATTTAGTTTATAATCCTGCAATCCTCTTAATGTGTGTTGGTTTTTACTATGTATTGTTTGTATGAACCGTGCCATTTTAAATATATTTAATGATTGTTATGTGGTCGGCTCGCTCACTCACTCACTCACTCACTCACTCACTCACTCACTCACTCACTCACTCACTCACAAACCCACCCTACCACCCACCCAAACCCACCCACCCACCCACTCACTCACTCACTCACTCACTCACTCACTCACTCACTCACTATCTCACTCACCCACCCACCCACCCACCCACTCACTCACTCACTCACTCACTCACTCACTCACTCACTCACTCACTCACTCTTGTATTCCGTCACACTATACCAAACAGTGACACTTCTCAGTACAACCGTACCACGTGAAACCCATTCTGCGGGCGTCGGTATAACGCCTCGTAAAAGTCTGTCTCATGAATGAGCGATCTTAAGTCTTACAAACTTTCCTGTCAATTACATATGAATTATGTAGAAGTTAATGTCAATATGGGGAGACAGCACGCACACAATGTGAAATGTTTATGGTTATTCATCATTCTTACTTGTCGTAAACATAAAAAAAAGTAATTCTCTGATTACTCTGACAGTTAACATTAACAGGGTTAAAAAATCAATGTTGTCACAAAGAAGATTTATGTTTTGAATTATCACTTCTTAAGACATACGGGGGCACGGGTGGCCCAGTCGTCTAAGGCGCCGCGATTCGCTGTGCAGAGTTGCGTCTCTTGGGCACGCCAGAAACCTATGATTGTGGGTTCGAATCTCTGTTAGCCCCGATGATGTTTCTAGGTTTGTCAGCACCATACACGTGCTCGTGGGTTTCACCGAAGTGGTAAACGTCTGAGACCTGCATCACTTAGGGCTTTCCTCCCACATTAAGCTGACACGCCGCGATATAACTTTAATACTGTTAAAAACTACGTTAAACATAACTCACTCACTCACTCACTCGCTCTTAAGACACACCTTTATTACATATTGATATCCAGATTTAACTCAGCTTGTGTAACTTTAGGGACCACCGACTAATTACACCTGTCTCCAGCAACTCTCTGTATGTGACTAATGCATACAGTCACATGTAAGGGTCGAAAGCATAAAAGTTAAGCGCCACCATATTCATAGTCTCTTGATTTCACGTGTGGGAATCAGAAATACGAAATATGATGATGTATGAGTGAATTAGGCTTCCATAGTTTCATGAACCCAAATTTGTCCAGATACCACAAGGAAAGCGTGCTTTACGTGTTGCTGCAGTTCCCCTACCCTATAAATAGTGAAATTTAAGTTTCAGACACGTGGTTGCATTTTGCTCCTGTGTGAGATTACCCTTCCAATAGAGGTTGAAAATCAGCCATGGCGAGGAGAAAGTTAACGAACGCTGAAAGATGGCAAGTGATAGGCATGAAAAATGCTGGCATGTCATGCAGGGCCATTGCAAAACAAATGGGTCGTCATCACAGTGTTATCATTCGTTTGATTGTCAAACATGGTCAAACCAATGATGTCAATGACAGGCACAGGTCTGGTAGGCCAAGAATCACCTCTAACAGAGAGGATAGACGTCTTTTCAGGATAGTCAGACGAAATCCATTTGCCACTTCAACGGATTTAAGACTGCAGAGGAATACCCATCAGAGACTCTCGACGATGACCGTAAGGCGACGCCTCAGAGCGGCTGGTTATAACGCCAGAAGACCAGTAAAACGTCCTCAACTGACTGAGAGGCACATGCGGAATCGTCTGATATGGTGTCGTGCCCGTAGTCGATGGAACTTGGCCAACTGGAGAAGGATCCATTGGTCTGACGAGTGTCGAATGCTGCTACGAACTGTTGATGGTCGAATACGTGTTTGGAGGCAACGTAACTCTCGGTTTGCACCCAGGAACATCCAGAAGACCTTAGCATGTGGCGGTGGGTCTGTCATGATATGGGGTTGTGTTTCCTTCGGCTGCAAACATCCCCTGGTGACAATTCGTGGAAACCTGAATGGCCAACAATACCAAGATGCCGTTCTTCGTCCAGTGGTAGTCCCTCATTTTGACAACCATCCTCTTCAGACAAGACCTGTTTACATGGACGACAATGCTAGACCACACAGATCTCGGGCAGTTTTGGCTTATTTGCGTCAAGAAGCTATTGCCACTCTTCCTTGGCCGGCCTGTAGTCCGGATCTTAATCCGATTGAGGATCTCTGGGAAATTCTTGGCCGGAAAATCAGACATCGTGATCCCCTAGTTCAAAATCTCGCTGGACTTGAAGCCGAACTTCATGAAGAATGGATCCGTTTGCCTCAGAGAAGCATTCAACGACTTGTAATGAGTATGAGGCGTGTCTATGTGACACCTGATATTGTCTGCTGATATCATGACAGTTACATGACAAAAAAAGTTTTTCAATGTTTTCTAATCCTTCAATTTCTGGTCTTCGGTAAAATTCCTTTCTGCTCATATTCTTTTGGAACACAAGATAAACTTGCTTTGGGACAACTTTTGCATCACGTGAGGTTTACATTTACGGCTTATAACAATCGTACATCACGTTATAATAGTCATCATTAAGTGACAAAAGTAACAGCTCACAAATATGGTGGGTGGCGCTTAACTGTTTTGCATGTGTATAGTTATTCAAATAGTGTAGGTCAACACTATTTGAAGTCGGTAACCAATAGTTACCATAGGGCAATTGAAGAAATGGGTAACAAAATAGCTAATATAGGTCACAAATAGTTAAAGTAGGGCGTCATTAGTTAAATGTGCAACGCCAATAGTTAAAGTAGGGCCTCAATAGTTAAATGTACAACACCAATAGTTATAGTAGGGCGTCAATAGTTAAATGTACAACGCCAATAGTTATAGTAGGGCGTCAATAGTCAAATGTACAACACCAATAGTTATAGTAGGGCGTCAATAGTTAAATGTACAACGCCAATAGTTATAGCAGGGCGTCAATAGTTAAATGTACAACGCCAGTAGTTATAGTAGGGTGTCAATAGTCAAATGTACAACACCAATAGTTATAGTAGGGTGTCAATAGTCAAATGTACAACACCAATAGTTATAGTAGGGTGTCAATAGTCAAATGTACAACACCAATAGTTATAGTAGGGCGTCAATAGTTAAATGTACAACGCCAATAGTTATAGTAGGGCGTCAATAGTTAAATGTACAACGCCAATAGTTATAGTAGGGCGTCAATAGTCAAATGTACAACGCCAATAGTTATAGTAGGGCGTCAATAGTTAAATGTACAACGCCAATAGTTATAGCAGGGCGTCAATAGTTAAATGTACAACGCCAGTAGTTATAGTAGGGTGTCAATAGTCAAATGTACAACACCAATAGTTATAGTAGGGTGTCAATAGTCAAATGTACAACACCAATAGTTATAGTAGGGTGTCAATAGTCAAATGTACAACACCAATAGTTATAGTAGGGTGTCAATAGTTAAATGTACAACGCCAAAAGTTATAGTAGGGCGTCAATAGTTAAATGTACAACGCCAATAGTTATAGTAGGGCGTCAATAGTTAAATGTACAACGCCAATAGTTATAGTAGGGCGTCAATAGTTAAATGTACAACGCCAATAGTTATAGTAGGGCGTCAATAGTTAAATGTACAACGCCAATAGTTATAGTAGGGTGTCAATAGTTAAATGTACCACGCCAATAGTTATAGTAGGGCGTCAATAGTTAAATGTACAACGCCAATAGTTATAGTAGGGCGTCAATAGTTAAATGTACCACGCCAATAGTTATAGTAGGGCGTCAATAGTTAAATGTACAACACCAATAGTTATAGTAGGGCGCCAGTTGTTTAAGTAGGGCACCAATAGTTAAAATCGGTTGACAAACAGTTGAAAGTAGGGCCCTAAAAGATAACGTAGGGTGTTAATAATTCCCCTAGGTGATCAACGATCGTTAAACGAGGGTCCCAGTCGTTAACGTCGGGTGCTAATAGTTCCAGTAGGTGATCAACGATCGCTAAACGAGGTTCCCAGTCGTTAACGTCGGGTGCTAATAGTTCCAGTAGGTGATCAACGATCGTTAAACGAGGGTCCCAGTCGTAAACGTCGGGTGCTAATAGTTCCAGTAGGTGATCAACGATCGCTAAACGAGGGTCCCAGTCGTTAACGTCGGGTGCTAATAGTTCCAGTAGGTGATCAACGATCGCTAAACGAGGGTCCCAGTCGTTAACGTCGGGTGCTAATAGTTCCAGTAGGTGATCAACGATCGTTTATGTCGGGCACCACCATTTAATGTTGGCGTAATAGTTAGAGTCGTGAGAGGTTATAGGTTGATAGGTTTAATTCTACAGGTTAAAATAACGCTATCTGGGTAGGATGACAACCAAGCTGATCGTTGGTTGACGGCATGAAACATGATCCACGCTATCTGGGTAGGATGACAACCAAGCTGATCGTTGGCTGACGGCATGAAACATGATCGACGCTATCTGGGTAGGATGACAACCAAGCTGATCGTTGGTTGACGGCATGAAACATGATCCACGCTATCTGGGTTGGATGACAACCAAGCGGATCGTTGGATGACGACATGAAACACGACCCACGCTATCTGGGTAGGATAACAACCAAGCTGATCGTTGGTTGACGGCATGAAACACGACCCACTCTATCTGGGTAGGATGACAACCAAGCTGATCGTAGGATGACGACATGAAACACGACCCACTCTATCCGGGTAGGATGACAACCAAGCTGATCGTTGGTTGACGGCATGAAACACACTCCACTCTATCTGGGTAGGATGCCAACCAAGCTGATCGTTGGTTGACGGCATGAAACATGATCCACTCTATCTGGGTAGGATGACAACCAAGCTGATCGTTGGTTGACGGCATGAAACATGATCCACTCTATCTGGGTAGGATGACAACCAAGCTGATCGTTGGTTGACGGCATGAAACACGATCCACGCTATCTGGGTAGGATCACAACCAAGCTGATCGTTGGCTGACGGCATGAAACACGACCCACTCTATCTGGGTAGGATGACAACCAAGCTGATCGTTGGTTGACCGCATGAAACACGATCCACGCTATCTGGGGTAGGATGACAACCAAGCTGATCGTTGGTTGACCGCAAGACGCTATCTTGATAGGATTACCCAGTCTCCCATATTAACCAATGATAATTTGAAAACGAGTTTTTTTTAAAATATCTCATTTAAATCAGACCTCTCTGTACCACAAGCCTATTCAACTTTGTTGTTTCACGCCACACTCAACAATATTCCAGTTAAAAAATCAAGTCTGGAGCCTTTTCTTTACCAGTAGCCTTACGGTTAATGATAACCTTTTTTTAAAAGATATTCACGAGCTAAACAGAGGAGCAAAAACCCACAAAGACTCTCAGTTGATATTATCATATGTTTCCAGTTGAAAATATCTTCAGTTAATTATGTTATGTCGTACCTAGCGTTTTGGCGACTTGGAATTATGGAATGCATATATAATGCAAGCATACAATTCATGTAGGATCAACTCGAGAACATGTATCCCTCATCTAAATATTACTTGTCCACGTTGCCTATTATGAACCAACATCAAGATAAGAATAATGTCTAAGTATACGTACAATACAAAAAATAACAAAAACCGTATTGTCAAAAACACATATTTCACCGTTCCTAAACGAATAAACTGTTAGTCATTATGCAAAGTACATATTTGGTTGTTAAATTTCATCACGTTTCTTCCTTGTCGTGGCAGAGGACAACATCCGTTAACCTTCTGTGCGGACTTTGTGGATCCTGTTGGCGACACACGTTTTTCGCGAAATTCATCATCAAGGGATACGATAGGAGAAAAAGAAGTTCCGTCGTTGCCAGTGGTACTTAAAGGGGCAGTGATCTAAAGCAATTCCCCGGGACTGGTTGTTGACTTTGTTATTGTTTTTGTCCCCGTGAGTACCCGGATGATATAGCAGAAATCTAGACTAGTTCGCGACCTGTGTTGCGCCATTCGTAAGCGCATTTGTCACTTTTATTGAGAGTGTAAGGGCGTACGGTCACATTGATCAACAAAATAAAATACAGTTTTGGAAATAATAAGGAAAAGTAGGTATCTTTGTGGGTAGCATAAGTAATGGTGACGAAGTTTTGATAAGTCACTTGCTTGGTAATTGTGCGATTTACGTTTTACACTATTTTAACTTGCAACACAAAGTAAATATTTCACCTGAACATTGCTTATTTTATCGTGTTTATATTTTTACAGTCAAAATGTGCAAACGTTTCACTTAGGTAATTTATTAAACGCTTAGATAGTCAGATATTTTACAAACTGACTGAAAAATATGTCCATCTGTATAATTATGATAACGAATTCCAAACATTTTTATGTTTAATATCATCACCAAGAGACTGAAAATGTTAGGATTAAAAGTACATTTCTATATTGTTTGGCTTCGAATCCTAGCATAATTAATCGATTGTGATGTTTTTAAGCCCTTTTGACGTCTAAATCATTTTTAGTCAATCTGTTAAATAGATAGACAGATTTTTCAGACATTTTATTAATTGCCTGAGAGAATCACATTTTGCAAATTTACTGTAATATATACTCGCTTACAAAGGAAAAGGCTTGTGAAAACGACGTCTGTTGCGCATCGAAGAACTTCCCCACCAAGACGTAGAGGAACAAGAACGAAGCGGTTCAATGCTACAGCAAATGAAGGAAAACAAAATGCAAATATCATAATTACAACCTACCAAATTTATAGGTATAATTTTAGGCAGCTTCCTTGTTCGAGGAATGTATATATCCACATAAAGGCACAATATCCCACTCTTCTGCAGCTGTACAAAGAATTTATTCGATGTCATGTGTCTCTGTAACAATCAAATATTTTAAAATATATATATTGTTTCGGGATATTTTAACCCTTGTTCTTTTCTCAACTGATCACTTAGTTTGTTTCAGGTGTTTCACATAGGTGTCAAGTCTCAAATGTCAGCTGAGAAAGCCCACATGACAACTATTTTCATAATGTCCACAGTTCTTCAAAATAAATCCATTGAGTTAGATGACAATGAGCAATCAACAACGTATTATCAGTTAACCCTTTGAAAAAGTATGTTGTTTTTACATCGGCACTTCACGCCATGATATGAGTGAGTGTATTCCCTTTGTTTTAGTAAACCTAGACATGTAAACACTCACTTTTGACATATCCACTGTGCGAGATAACAGTGATTAACCAATCAACGTATTTTCTGTTTATCCATTGATGACTAGGAACGATCTGTTGATTTACAAAAAAAGTAAATCAACTGATCATTCATCTCTTGCTGGGCTGCCACGTGTATATTACATAACACACATTTCACCTCACTTCAAACCTGGATTTAGATTGAATAATTACCCCAGACACAATAAATGCCAAATGGGAACTTTTATCAGGTAATCTGAGTGGTTCTACCACTAATTATAACTGCAATAAATTCATTAACTGAGCAGGAAGTGAATGACGACAAATACACAAGTGTAGGATTATACCAGAAAACATGGATGACAACAAGGGACTAGTAATCGTATTATCTACGCAATCCGAAATCCGAAAATGCTTTCACTGCAGGGATACTTTTTTATTATTATTGAACTATAACCATCAGGGGTATTTCCAAATGAAGATATCCGATATCTGTTTGTTTAGGCTGAAGAAATAACTTAACATGCGTCCTTTGTCGAAATCTTTATAGATCACGAGTAACCAATCAGTGTTCAAAAACGCGTAAAATAAATATTGCCTCCAAGTTTTTTTACGCTGTCTTTACAGACGGTAGCCCAGTCTCTTGTCACTATCAGTTGCGCTAGAGAGACAATCGACTCACGTCAGCTAGTGAGCCCCAGCGGCCAGTGTCAGACAGCTGAGAAGAAGCCAGAGATTAGTGCCCCTTTAACTGACAATTCGGTTATTTATTGCTCTGAAAAGAGAGCCATGCTTAAACATGACCTAAACCGACCGACACTTCCAGTGATATCACCGTCGGAAACGGACAGAAAAGCGTTATACGTATTGCCACCGGTAAACGCTAACAATTTACAGTTAGTATTCATTGACAAATCCACGATGAGCAATAAATCCAACGGGTTTCTTGAAGTAAGCGGAATTGTGACAGCTGATTGGCTGCTATATAGAAGCGGCGATATCCTGTGGTATAACCCTTTAATTACAGAATGCTGATTGGTTGACGTGGGGACTTGCGTGTTGTAACGCTACACACCGCAACGACTTTGCGATACGTTTCCTCTTGATGTGGCGTGGACTATTCCTGTTTGTTTATAATTCGTTGATTGAGTCATCGTTATGATGACATATGTAGAATAAATATACCCTGTATCATATTCTAGTATTCACAGCCGCGAATAGCTAGACTGTTGGTGATGATTGCATACCGGGTATTGCATACTGTGGAGATATACAGGTTAATGTCATACTGCATACTGATGAGATATACAGTCTAATGCAATATTGCATACTGTGCAGATATACAGCCTAATGCAATATTACATACTGTGCAGTTATATAGTCTAATGCAATATTGCATACTGTGGAGATATACAGTCTAATGCAATGTTGCATATTGTGGCGATATACAGTCTAATGCAATATTGCATACTGTGGAGATATACAGTATAATGCAATATTACATACTGAGTTGTTATACAGCCTAATGCAATATTGCATACTGAGTTGATATACAGATTAATGCAATATTGCATACTGAGTTGTTATACAGCCTAATGCAATATTGCATACTGTTGAGATATACAGTATAATGCAATATTGCATACTGTGGAAATATACAGTCTAATGCAATATTGCATACTGTGGAGATATACGGTCTAATACCATATTGCATACCGTGGAGATATACAGATTAATGTCATATTACATGCTGTGGAGATATATAGTCTAATGCAATATTGCATACCGTGGAGATATAGTCTAATGCAATATTGCATACTGTGGAGATATACAGATTAAGGTCATATTGCATACTGTATATACTGTCTAATGCAATATTGCATACCGTGGAGATATACAGATTAATGCATATTGCATACCGTGGAGATATACAGTCTAATGCCATATTGCATACCGTGGAGATATACAGTCTAATGCATATTGCGTACTGTGGAGATATACAGTCTAATGCCATATTGCATACCGTGGAAATATACAGATTAATGTCATATTGCACGCTGTGGAGATATACAGTCTAATTCCATATTGCATACCGTGGAAATATACAGATTAATGTCATATTGCACGCTGTGGAGATATACAGTCTAATGCAATATTACAAACTGCGCAGATATACAGTCTAATGCAATATTACATACTGTGCAGATATTCAGTCTTATGCAATATTACATACTGTGCAGATATACAGCCTAATGCAATATTACATACTGTGCAGATATACAGTCTAATGCAATATTGCATACCGTGCAGATATACAATCTAATGCATTATTGTATACTAAGGAACACAACGTTTATATACAACGAGTATATACTTACTCCTTCATCATGTGAATAAATGCTATGAAGCAGAGAACACATGCACCTGTAAAAACAACAAAAGTAATAAGATAACAAACGTGGAAACTTAACAAGGGATTAGCCAACAGATAACTGGTGCTGACAGGTAATTAGCAATGGACAAATGGAAGCCAACACTTAACAGTTAATTACCGCGATAGGTGATAGGTGATAGAGATGGACAACAGACCCAGGACTTAAGTAATGTCATAATTTAAGTCCTGGCTTTCAGTTGCCCATGTCTATCACCCCTCAGGGCTAATTAAGTATTAAGTGAAGTGTTGGCTTCCGTTTGAACAATTACCAGTCGGCTCCTCTCGGGATGAGCCATGACTCTAGTGTAAGCGGCGTAACCGTTAGTTTAACCAGTGACAGAAATATTGCTCGCTGTATCGTTATACAGTGTAATGTAACTTCAATGCAGTTATATTTAGAAATAGGGGCGTAATGCCAAGGACAAAATATGTTTTCCATCACGACTACAAAATTCACAGACCCGTGAAGATCCGGTTAGAATTGTTTTTTCAGCAACCCCTGCTTGTCGTAAAAGGCGACTATGCTTGTCGTAAGATCCACTAACTGGATCGGGTGGTCAGGCTCACTGACTTGGTTTGGTGCATGCCATCATGTCCCATTTGCGTAGATCGATGCTCATGATGTCAATCACTGGATTGTCTGGTCCAGGCTCCATTTACATACCTCCGACATTTAGCTGGAATATTGCTGAGTGCGGCGTCAAACAACAAACAAATAATCAAACAAAAAACTAAATTCAAATTTTGTCTCTGAAAGGAGTAGCTGAACAATGTTATTTTTGTTGAAAAAAAGTCATTCTTGTCAACACATTCAGCCTGTCCAACAAACCTTGTTTTGCTAATTCTAAGGCAAATTTATTTTTTCCATGTTTTTTTTATCAACCCATCCGCGAATATCAGACAGTCCCTTAAAAATTGCGATGCAAACATATGATGCCTTTGAAAAATAAAACGTGCTTTGGGTAATAACAATGATATCTAATCTTTACTAATGTATTTTAAAACCTCAATGTGCCATGAATACCTTCCTCACTCTCGGCGGCCTCTATTATGAAGAATTTGATCCTCTTGATAATCAAATAGATCGAGCAATATATGTGATATTTCAACTTTATTGGTCCAGAGTTTCTGTAAGGAGCAATTTTCAGTCGCTGGCGGCGCCGAAGTCGGTCAACGTAGCCATGGTATAAGCTCACTTGGTTTTCATCAGCTGAGCTTGATGATATGCGATCATCCTGGATTTCTGGTTTCGAACCAGGAAGGGGGCGTGTCTTTTATGCCACACACCATTGAACAAAAGGGACCATGTCACGTTTCTGAACAATGTGACCAGTGTGGCAAAGGCTGACCCAGACATGGTGCAAATATTTTGAAGACATGAAAAAGCATTCATGTTTGTTCAGTGTGGTGAGCCAACTACGCCCTGTACAGCCCTATGTCTTTTTCACACCCAGTTACACATATTGAAAACAGTTGTTTTACTCATTTTTTCTGGATATTTGACACTGTTTGCCTTTTTATTACTGATGATGTCATTGTAATATCTCAATTTTAAATACCTTTTTTTTTTCTTTTTCTGTGTTTTAGCACTGATTGGATCTGGAAAAGTCAAATAATATATGTTATTGATAATGTGTATTAATCGCCAAATCAACCTCAAAGATGATCAAAGCCTTACACTATTAGCCCGGATCAGAGTGCACTCGAAATTCATTCTCAGCTCACTGGGGAATATACAGCCAGAGCTTCCTTCTGAGGCGCTTGAAGGTTGACAGTCATACATAAACAGAAGCATATGTCGAACAACGTCATTTGCCAAGGTCGATATCACATGTAACCTTGTTTCAGTGTGGGGCAGACCCGAAGCGCTTGGAACTCTTAGGAGACAAGCTGCCGTACACCGTCACCCATCCACCAACGTGGACAACGTTGCGTGTAGTATCCTGAACTATGTCCTGTATTAAGGGACCAGAGACGATAGATCTGGATGAACACATAATCTAAGCTGACATGTCCAAAACAGCTCCTCCAAATGAATATGTGGACAACTTGATATTCTTGTACATAGAGTGAGTGATCATGAGTGAGTTGGGTTTTAACAGTATTCCAGTTATGTCACGGCGTGTCAGCTTAATGTGGGAGGAAAGCCCGAAGTGATGCAGGCCTCAGACGTTTACCACTTCGGTGAAACCCACGAGCACGGGTATGGTACTGGCAAACCTAGAAACATAATCGGGGTGACCCGGGATTCGAACCCACAATCATAGGTTTCTGGCGTGCCCAAGGGACGCAACTCTGCACAGCGAATCGCGGCGCCTTAGACGACTGGGCCACCCGTGCCCCCTTGTACATGGAACATGGAACTTTTTTGATCCCCGTAAAGAATGTGGTGAATATTATAAGTTATCCACAGGTCTCGAGAGGGTATGGGTTGATCTACCCTCGCCATTCGGGTACAGTCTATACCACTCAGGGGACCGAGATCAACGAATTTATCTTCCCGCACACATGCATACTTTGGTCCACATCGGTACGAATACCACAGTTCGGCATTTATCGACTTCGTCCATGCATGAAGTGGAAAACAAACTTAGAGTTATTCCCCTAATTCTATTGACCGCCTCCGTGGTCTAGTGGTAGAGCGTCCGCCCAGAGAGCGGAAGGTTTGGGGTTCGATCCCGGGCCGCGTCATACAAAAAGACGTTAAAAGATTGTACTTGTTGTTACCCTGTCTGGCGCTCGGCACTAAGGGGCTAAAACAAGGACTGGTCGGCTCGGAGTCAGTATACTGTGTCTGAGTGGGGTATTCATGTTAAACTGCGGCATGGTATCTCAGTGAGCTAGCACTATAAATCGGCATCAGTCCGGACTAGTACAAGCAGCCACACACACACATACACGTGCATGCACGTCGCTATATAAGTGCAATAATCTTTGACGCGACGTTAAACCCAATTTCACCTCACCTCACCTCACCTAATTCTATTTCATTCGGAAACATCGCAAATATTTGGAGAATGGCGTCTTACCTATATTACGATATTGCGGTTGGTCGTGGTATATTGCAAATGTAATGCCAACAGTTCGGCAATTCGAGGGGGAACTTAAAAAACGTACCTCTCATGCTAGCGAGGTACATTCAAATTAACAGAATATGTCCCAGCCAATCAAAATCAGACACTCATGTGTAAGGTAAGATCATTTTAGTTCGGCTTTTCCTTTCAGAGTGAGTATGGTTTTACGCCGCTTTTACGCCGCATTTGGGGAATCGAACACGGGTCTTCGGCGTGATGAGCGGACGCCTTAACCACCAGGTACCCTATCGCCCCTCTCTCCTTTCAGAGTGAGTGAGTATGGTTTTCTCTCCTTTCAAAGAAGCAGTGACCAAAAATATATTCTCAAAAGAAATGTTAAATGGAATCTTAAATGGCTCATTGATTTGTCTGAAAAGTAAAAACCCGCGAGAACAGCTCAGGGTTTGACTGACTATTTCAACGAGGCAAGATAAAAATATAAATAAACTTTGTCAGTTAGCCATGTAAAAAACAGCGCGTTCATCGAATTTGGTGATTGAACGAGTTCAGTTGAACTACGGACTCAGCATGTGGCATGGATCAATGTCGCGCATTTTAACGCGCCTTTCCATTCATTTTTAATTGGGGGAGAAAACCTTGCAAACTGTCGAGCTGTTGCATTGTCGATGTGTCGAGTGAAAGATCATGTTTTTCTCATCGAGTGACTAGGGGCTACGCCACTCGTGAAAATATCTCCTTTCCCCCCGTACTCGATGAGAAACATGATATTTCACGAGACACATATGCATGGACTATCCTATTTATTATATACTTGTTGTGCAGTTGTCTATCAGAAAATTAAATAATTTCATAACCATTGTAAATTCTCCCAACCTAACACACATTGACGGTTCAAGCTAAAGAATACACGTCTTGACTGATGAGATAAAAATACCATCTGTCATTATTTTGCCTTGACAATGTGAAACTAAAAAGGAGGTCAACAGTTTGTGTAGTGGTTGGACACTTACGATAAAGGGAGACAATTTGAGGGAGGGTAACTCTTGTATGACAATCTTAACAGCAGTGAAATATCAAGTGTTATGTTCACTTTAATGAAAATGCCATTCATTTTCAAAATTCGTAAAACTCAATCACACTGAAGTATATAATAAATAACAATATCAAAATGTCGCGTTGTCTCATTGTAACGTTGTCGCGTTTGGTTGACCCATTTTGGTTGTTTTTGTAGGGCACTGGGTCAGTGTACCATGGCGTTTTTAATCCTGATGAAATATTGCTATTTGTAGAGGTCATCTGAACAGCCGGCGTGGAAAAAAATTATCAGAAGGGTCCACACACTGTCCGCCATTTTGAATCTGAGTGATGGCTGGGGCTGGCGTGACGGGTCACACTGGGCGGCGACATCACGGAGCGGACGGTGAAGTCACGTCGGGTGATTTATTCTGACCCAAAGTCATGCTCAATAAGAGTTAACCGTAGGTGACCGCCATATTGGGATTTCTCGGGGATTACGTGGCGACGGTGTGGCATACCAGGGGAAGGATGGCGTCGTCGTAGGGTGGGTATTGACGTGGCCTGGAGTTTTATTACAATATGTTTAGTACTGCTTGAGACACTGGAGAAAGATCTATCATAAATGTCCTTTCCAGACAGACATCTAGAACAACGGTTGCTGTCATTGATGGAGGCCATTACGTTATCTTACTGTTATGGGTTTTTGAACACGTAATAAACTAATATCTTATGTGCATTATCCAACTTAACAACATATCAGCAAATCGTACAATTATTTACCATTCAACAAGTCACTGGCTTCGCTTGTTAGTCTATGAAAACACTTGCAATGGTAATAACGTGAAGTTGTACTTGGGAAATTAGTTGCTTATAAACATAGCAATCATGATCAGCATTATGTAATTTTATTATTTAGCAATAACATATTATATTGTAGATAAGCCCTCATTAATGAAGGTTTGTAAATGACTTACCACCTGCTCCGATATCTACTTTAGCAGCCAAAACATTCTTGCAAGTTGCACATATATAAAGTGAGGTAAGGTGAAATTGGGTTTAACGTCGCGTCCAAGATTATTGCACTTATATAGCGACGTGCATGCACGTGTGTGTGTGTGTGTGTGTGTGTGTGTGTGTGGCTGTTTGTACTAGTCCGGACTGATGTCGATTTATAGTGCTAGCTCACTGAGATACCATGCCGCAGTTAAACATGAATACCCCACTCAGACACAGTATACTGACTCCCAGCCGACCAGTCCTTGCTTTAGCCCCTTAACGCCGAAGGCCAGACAGGGTAACATCAAGTACCATCTTTTAACGTCTTTTGGTATGACGCGGCCGGGGATCGAACCCCAAACCTTCCGCTCTCCGGGCGGACGCTCTACCACTAGACCACGGAGGCGGTCACATATAAAAGGTCTGTGAAAGGATACATCTTACCATACACAATTTCAGCACATACGTGTTGACTTTGATGCGAAGTTCCATTAAGGGCACACTAAAGATCATTCGTATTACCTTGTATATTTTAACGACCGCCTCCGTGGTCTAGTGGTAGAGCGTCCGCCCGGAGAGCGGAAGGTCCGGGGTTCGATCCCCGTCCGCGTCATACCAAAAGATTGTTCTTGTTGTTACCCTGTCTGGCGCTCGGCATGAAGGGGCTAAAACAAGGACTGGTCGCCTCGGAGTGGGGTCTGAGTGGGGTATTCATGTTCAACTGCGGCATGGTATCTCAGTGGGCTAGCACTATTAATCGGCATCAGGCCGGACTAGTACAAGCAGCCACACACACACACGTGCATGCACGTCGCTATGTAAGTGCAATAATCTTTGACGCGACGTTAAAACCAATTTCACCTCACCTCACCTTGTATATTTTAACCTTTTACTTACAACCTTCGTATAGTATTAACTATCCAATAGTGATGTATAGATTTAAAACTTACAAACACGCTTCAAGCTAAGGAAGAGAATGAGACCAGGGGTGAAGTTTAAGGTTGAAATATACTCAATTCCAAAAGAAACGCACACCTAAAGTATAGACGGCTCCACCCGAGACTAGCCGTTGATAATTGACGCACTGTGTTTACCGACACAGGTCTGTGGTGGGTTCTAGTTGTCTGTCTGACAGCAGATGACGCCGGTAGGTGGTGCTGACGCAAGATTGAGTGAGTGAGTATGGTTTTACGCCGCTTTTAGCAATATTCCAGCAATATCACGGCGGGGGACACAAGATGCGCAAGAGAGAACTGATCATAACCATGTCTTTACGTTGAAACGTTAGACGTTGACGTCCGCTTCTAGTGTGACCCTGCGCTCTGTTTGTCTTTGCATTACGTGCAATAAGATGTACATCGTACTGTGGTGAAGCTGTAGATCTGTGGCCATTAAAGTTTTGCAGCAGTAGTCATGATCAATACTCGATGATCATCTTGTGTGTCTCATCTGGTCTCCGTTCTTTCCGTGTCACTCAAAGAGTTGTTGTTGCTAGGTTGCTAGGTTTCATGGGTACCTTCAGCACCCAAAAACAATCCATGTTTCCCATTACAAACGTGCATGTTGCTCTCAGCACGTCCTCAGAAAGACGGGGACACGGGTGGCCCAGTCGTCTAAGGCGCCGCGATTCGCTATGCAAAGTTGCGTCCCTTCGGTACGCCAGAAACCTATGATTGTGGGTTCGAATCCCGGTTCGCCCCGATTATGTTTCTAGATTTGTCAGCACCATACCCGTGCTCGTGGGTTTCACCAAAATGGTAAACGTCTAAGACCTGCATCACTTCGGGCTTTCCTCCCACAATAATCGACACGCCGTGATATAACTTTTAATACTGTTAAAAGCGGCGTTAAAGCCAGCTCACTAATTCATCAGAAAGACACTCTGGCCAGTTGGTCTTATGGATATATGTTCAGTTTCTGTTCAGTGTTCGAATCTAAATACGATGCAGGGGACGTTTCTAGACATATTATTTTAACACTGGGTGTTGTGCAAATAGATTACTTTTAATGGATATCAGGGTGTTTGTTGCGCAAATAGATTACTTTTATTAGATGTCAATGAGATCGAAAATTACACCATGCTGTAAAGGTACAGACTGATAATTTAGTGACAGAACGCACACCGGGTCCTAGGTCCCATTCAACAAAGCGACTTTAGCGCTGCGACTATTGTAAGCCTATGTTAAGGTATGCGAATTACGATCATCTTAGGGCTAAGATCGCTTTGTGGAACGGGCCCCTGGGTTAAAAGACACATTCAGAAGTTGTTTGCACTATACACATGGCATACGGCTTCATCGCCTGCACGTTTTAAAAAATGCTGAATTTGGAACCATGAACAGAGATTGTTAGATTTCTTTTTCAAACCTTTATCTAATTATTTTAACGTGAAGATCGTTTTATGTAAAGTGACGTAGCATAAGATAATACATATTATTAGCTGAGCATTTAAGGATATTAAAATTTTATGAAAATATTTCATGACTATTTTCACATCGCACTGTAGGTTCGAGTCCGGCTGACGACACGTTTTACGACAACAAAAATCATGCGATTAAATTTCAAAAGCAAGTGTAAACTAAAGTGTTGGTTCATGATAATGGATAATTAACAACTAACTGTCTATTCTTGAAAAAAATAGTGGAGCTGTATCAACTAGACTATCTCACACGTGAATACAATCAGCATTCGTAATAGTGCATTGCCCCAAGACGGCTGCAGCCAAATAGAAATTCATTCATTCATGTGTGTACTTTGATCATCAATGAGGGTTAAAGTACAGTGAAGGACTTGCACGTACAAGTCAGAAGGCAGTATGACCGAATCAATTCCTCGAGACCACTTCCCGCTTGCGAGGAAAGGACATTACGTTGGCGTCACGAGTTATTGATGAATTCGTGAATAATATCATCGACATGGCTCTTTGAGCCATACTCCTGCTCGTACATCACTCCCGCATTCATTACACGCACTGACAGGTACTGTATTCACACACGTTTTATCTGCTATTAAATATCGGTGTGGACGGGGAATTCCCTATGCTGTGAATGAAGGAGTGAACACAGGAGTGTGAACAGTCACTCAAGAATCGTGACCAACCTTTGCAGGAAGTGACAAGCCATGCGGCGTGTTGTCACCGCGTGTACTCACACCCCCTCTGCACAGCGTGAATAGTACACTATACTCTCTCTTCAAGCTGCATTGTACATGCTTGTATTGATCTAAACCAACAACAAATTATGCGGAAATGTTAAACTCACAGTGAATAAAGTTGTGACTGAATAACGCTTTGTAAATACAAACAGGTCTTGTGTATGTGCAGTAAACTCGTCGGACAGCTGGCGTTAAACAGCATTTCTGGTAAATTTTAGATAACATGCGTGGTTTGATGGGTGAGCGAATGTTGTTGCACGTCGCAACCACGTATAAGGATGCTGTCTGTCTAGCTACCTGTGGAATAGGGATATTTCAGTTTGGTGTATAGGTAGTATATAGATTGTGTGTTTTCTTGTTGTAGCGGTATTCGGCAATATACCAGCTATATGACGGCTGTCTGTAAATAATCGAGTCTGGACCAGACAATCCAGTGATTGACATTCTGAGCATCGATCCACGCAATCGGGTCTAGCATAGTCGTATAGTCTTACAAGCATGGATTGCTGTAGATCTATTCCCTACTCGGATCTTCATGGTTAGTATAATGAGTTATGTAGTATAGCTAGTACGGGCAATGCGTATACTCAGTATAGTTAGTATATAGAGAAATATAGTATAGCAACGAGATAATGAGTATGTTTAGCATAAACTACCGGGAACAAGAAAGTATACATTTGAAAAGTGGATTTCAGCAAGACATAACAAACGTTATCAGAACGTTTCAATGTTGAAAACAGTCGCCGAAACACTGCAGACTGAAGGTCCAAACCACAACTGTGCTACCCGTTTCCGGTGCAATAAAACCACTGTTGCTCTTATGACTGTAAAAATAAACTCTGGAGTAATAAAACCACTGTTGCTCTTATGACTGTAAAAATAAACTCTGGAGTAATAAAACCACTGTTGCTCTTATGACTGTAAAAAAAAAACTCTGAAGTAATATAACCACTGTTGCTCTTATGACTGTAACCATAAATTCTGGAGTAATAAAACCACTGTTGCTCTTATGACTGTAAAAATAAACTCTGAAGTAATAAAACCACTGTTGCTCTTATGACTGTAAAAATAAACTCAGGAGTAATAAAACCACTGTTGCTCTTATGACTGTAAAAATACAAGTGTAATGAACTTGTTATATGACTTGAGTCATCTTTTTGAGTGAATGAGTGAATATGGTTTTACGCCGCTTTTAGTAACATTACAGCAGTATCATAGCAGGGGACACCGAACATGGGCTTCACACATTGCACGATGTTGGGAATCGAACCCGGGCCTTCGGCATGACGCGTTAACCACAAGCCTACCATGCACCCATTTATTTTTCTGGACTGATAGCTGTTTTAGTGCTACGATTGTCGCAAGTCTGCGTTAAGGTATGGGAGTTACGTTCGTCTTATAGCTAAGGTCTCTTTTTTAAGCTGTCCGGGGCACTAACTATCTCAGCGCTACGATTGTCGTGATTAAGTGTTAAAGTAGAGGTGTTTTATAGTTAAGGTCACTTAGTGTAAGAACGTTCATCATAACACCATTCTCCCTTTTTGTGCTCAGTGTCTAATCCTGAAAACATATTCACGATTAATTTCACATTTATCTATTATTAGCGCTATCATATGAAAACTATTATGTCCTTGTGTCATAACTATTTTAATCCGCGTATAAACGGAAAAATGAATCATTATTTTCAAATAACTTATTTCCTCTTCGGTGAGTCGTTATTCATGGGTTGGGAGTAGTATAAGTAATGATACCACATACTGAACGTTATATCCGTGTTTGTTAAACAACAAATACAGCACCCGACGTCGCGTCTCACCAATAGTTCTTCCACGAACACGAGTTTTATTGCGTGTGTGACCCGTGAAGATCCGGGGTAGAATAGGTCTTTAGCAACCCAGGCGTGCCGTGAAAGGCGACTATGCTTGTCGTAAGAAGCTATTAAAGGGATCGGGTGGTCAGGCTCGCTGACTTGGTTGATGCATGTCATCGATCCCAAATGCGGGTATCTATACTCATGATATCAATCACTGGATCGTCTGGTTCAGATTCAATTACTCACAGACCGCCATCGTATAGCTTGAATATTGCTGAATGCGGCGTTAAACAACAAACAAACAAATCAACAAGTGTGTGTGTTGGTGTGTGGGTGATGAATGGATCACTGAGCGTTTTTTTTGTAGACGTTAACTAGTCGGGTGAGAGAGTAGATGTTTTTCCAGTCATATGCTATACATGTATGTATCCCTCAGAGCAAAACTAGTCGGATGAGAGAGTAGATGTTTTTCCAGTCATATGCAATACATGTATGTATCCCTCAGAGCAAAACTAGTCGGGTGAGAGAGTAGATGTTCTTCCAGTCATATGCAATACATGTATGTATACCTCAGAGCAAAACTAGTCGGGTGAGAGAGTAGATGTTCTTCCAGTCATACGCAATACATGTATGTATCCCTCAGAGCAAAACTAGTCGGGTGAGAGAGTAGATGTTCTTCCAGTCATATGCAATACATGTATGTATCCCTCAGAGCAAAACTAGTCGGGTGAGAGAGTAGATGTTTTTCCAGTCATATGCAATACATGTATGTATCCCTCAGAGCAAAACTAGTCGGGTGAGAGAGTAGATGTTCTTCCAGTCATATGCTATACATGTATGTATCCCTCAGAGCAAAACTAGTCGGGTGAGAGAGTAGATGTTCTTCCAGTCATATGGACTACATGTATGTATCCCTCAGAGCAAAACTAGTCGGGTGAGAGAGTAGATGTTCTTCCAGTCATATGCAATACATGTATGTATCCCTCAGAGCAAACTAGTCGGGTGAGAGAGTAGATGTTTTTCCAGTCATATGCAATACATGTATGTATCCCTCAGAGCAAAACTAGTCGGGTGAGAGAGTAGATTTTCTTCCAGTCATATGCAATACATGTATGTATCCCTCAGAGCAAAACTAGTCGGATGAGAGAGTAGATGTTTTTCCAGTCATATGCAATACATGTATGTATCCTTCAGAGCAAAACTAGTCGGGTGAGAGAGTAGATGTTCTTCCAGTCATATGCTATACATGTATGTATCCCTCAGAGCAAAACTAATCGGGTGAGAGAGTAGATGTTTTTCCAGTCATATGCAATACATGTATGTATCCCTCAGAGCAAAACTAGTCGGGTGAGAGAGTAGATGTTCTTCCAGTCATACGCAATACATGTATGTATCCCTTAGAGCAAAACTAGTCGGGTGAGAGAGTAGATGTTCTTCCAGTCATATGCAATACATGTATGTATCCCTCAGAGCAAAACTAGTCGGGTGAGAGAGTAGATGTTTTTCCAGTCATATGCAATACATGTATGTATCCCTTAGAGCAAAACTAGTCGGGTGAGAGAGTAGATGTTCTTCCAGTCATATGCTAGACATGTATGTATCCCTTAGAGCAAAACTAGTCGGGTGAGAGAGTAGATGTTCTTCCAGTCATATGCTAGACATGTATGTATCCCTTAGAGCAAAACTAGTCGGGTCTGGAGCAAGCAAACCATGGATGTCTACTGGGGAAACGATCAATGCAGCCGGAGCATGACGAAGCACAATAAAACAGGTGACACATTGTGATCATCCGATCCTCCTTTGGAATCTCAGTACTTAGACAGGGTGGACTGGTTGGTGAAAACGGTGGTTACAATTAACGTCATTGACTGAGTGTTGAGTGTTTTAACTCCGTTTTGAGCAGTTTTCAGTATTTATGCAGTTTTGCAGTATTTGCAACGTGGTGAAACACGACATCGGATGTGGTCCTGACAGACTAATGATCATAATAAGGTTGAATCTGGGATTCGAACCCGGACAATTAAGCCACCCCTGGCTGGGGTATAGAGTGGGTGGATAAGTTTCTGATTTATTGCCACACAGGCAGCTTGGGTTGTATACTCCCCAGGGAGATGAGAATTAAAATCGAGCGCTCACTGATCCATTGACTTGGATAATAATGTAAGCGCCATGAGCACACGAGCTGGTTAGGAGTTTGGCGCCATACAAATCACATCATTGGACTCATTAACACCCCTTGGGGATTCAAGGTAAGATACGCCCACCGACATCTTATGTTTGTCGTAAGTGGCGACATAATGGATCGCGTGGTCAGACCCGACATCTTTCTTTATTTGGTGTCCTCGAATCCCGTCGGCGTGGACGGTTGTTCATAATATCTATCTCTGGTTTATCCAGTTCAGACTCGATTATTTACAGGTCGCCGACGTAAAGCTGGACTATCTTCACAAGTCCCAAAATACAAACACGTAAATCTGAAAATGGCTTGAGGACACATTTACTATTTGAGGGGATTGAGGTGAATGGGGGTGATGAGAGAGAGAGAAAGAGAGAGAGAGAGCGAGAGAGTGAAAGAGAGAGAGAGAGCGAGAGGGGAGACAGAGTGAGACAGAGAGAGAGACAGAGACAGAGAGAGAGAGAGAGAGAGAGAGAGCGAGAGAGAGACAGAGTGAGACAGAGAGAGAGAGAGACAGAGAGAGAGAGAGAGAGAGAGAGTGAGAGAGAGAGAGAGCGAGAGAGAGAGAGAGCGAGAGAGAGAGACAGAGTGAGACAGAGAGAGACAGAGAGAGACAGAGAGAGAGAGAGAGAGAGAGAGAGACAGAGAGAGAGAGAGAGTGAGAGAGAGAGAGAGCGAGAGAGAGAGAGAGCGAGAGAGAGAGACAGAGTGAGACAGAGAGAGAGAGAGAGAGACAGAGAGAGAGAGAGAGAGAGAGAGAGAGAGAGAGGACGTGTGTGTTTGTGTGTGTGCGTGTGTGTCTGCTTGTACTAGCGCGTACTAATGTCTGTTTCATAGTGCTAGCCCACTGAGTTACCATGCGGTGCATGCGTTGTACGCCCCCAATCCATAAGATCCTGTTGAACTCTTCAGACCTTAGACCAACGTAAATAAACTCATGACATCCACTACACAATGAATAAAAAGTCATAAAACCAACCCATACAAAACTGTTATTTAGATATGTACCAAGGACACAACTGTGCTCAAAACAGCCTGCGTGAGTGCCGTACCTGCGCCGTACATACACCTGACACAAGCTTATTACATACAATGGCAGAAGGAGATCCTGTGTCACGGGTTGGACAAAATATAACCAAATTCCCGTGCTTGTATGAAGGGCGTCTCCGGTAATACATTCAAGGACACATTGGCTTTGAGCTGCGTACACAACTGACAGTAGCGAAACGTCTGCCCCACGCCCGGAGCTCTTTCTCTCAAACAGAATGACGCTTTTATATATAACGAATAGGATAAATAGCTCATGATATTCTTAATGTTATGCACGTATTCAAAATTAGTACATGCTTGGTATTTCACGTTCCGTCCGTGCTAAGCAAGGTGTTTACTGGAGGCATTGGTGAATCATCATGAACAGTAGTTCGACCTTGAGCTGGTTTCAAAGGCGTATGCCTTCTGAGGCTGCCTTTCGCCATGTGTTACAACAGTTGCATAATATTGAAAGGTACTTGACCGGTGTAGTTCTCGGGTGGACTGGTGTCTGATTGTTGTGAGGTATGACATTTGGCGCGAAATCGTGTAAGACGTGACAGGCCAACACAATGCCTATTTGTGAAGTCGTTCTATGACGAAAATCAAACAAACATTCACGCGAAATTGTGCAATCAAGGTCTCGGCCCAAGAGTGGACGAGTAGTGTAGTCAGCAGTGTCAGGGTGTAGTCAGTGGTGTCAGGGTGTAGTGAGGAGTGTCAGGGTGTCGTCAGTGGTGTCAGGGTGTAGTCAGTAGTGTCAGGGTGTAGTGAGGAGTGTCAGGGTGTAGTCAGTAGTGTCAGGGTGTAGTGAGGAGTGTCAGGGTGTAGTCAGGAGAGTCAGGGTGTAGTCAGTAGTGTCAGGGTGTAGTCAGGAGTGTCAGGGTGTAGTCAGTAGTGTCAGGGTGTAGTCAGGAGAGTCAGGGTGTAGTCAGTAGTGTCAGGGTGTAGTGAGGAGTGTCAGGGTGTAGTCAGTAGTGTCAGGGTGTAGTCAGGAGTGTCAGGGCGTACTCAGAGTGTCAGGGTGTAGTCAGGAGTGTCAGGGTGTAGTCAGGAGTGTCAGGGTGTAGTCAGGGTGTAGTCAGGAATGTCAGGGTGTAGTGAGGAGTGTCAGGGTGTAGTCAGTAGTGTCAGGGTGTAGTCAGGAGAGTCAGGGTGTAGTCAGGAGTGTCAGGGTGTAGTCAGGAGTGTCAGGGTGTAGTCAGTAGTGTCAGGGTGTAGTCAGGAGTGTCAGGGTGTAGTCAGAGTGTCAGGGTGTAGTCAGGAGTGTCAGGGTGTAGTCAGGAGTGTCAGGGTGTAGTCAGGGCGTAGTCAGGAGTGTCAGGGTGTAGTGAGGAGTGTCAGGGTGTAGTCAGTGGTGTCAGGGTGTAGTAAGGAGTGTCAGGGTGTAGTCAGTAGTGTCAGGGTGTAGTCAGTAGTGTCAGGGTGTAGTGAGGAGTGTCAGGGTGTAGTCAGTAGTGTCAGGGTGTAGTCAGTGGTGTCAGGGTGTAGTAAGGAGTGTCAGGGTGTAGTCAGTAGTGTCAGGGTGTATTGAGGAGCGTCAGGGTGTAGTGAGGAGTGTCAGGGTGTAGTCAGGAGCGTCAGGGTGTAGTCAGTAGTGTCAGGGTGTAGTCAGGAGTGTCAGGGTGTAGTCAGTAGTTTTAGGGTGTAGTCAGGAGTGTCAGGGTGTAGTCAGTAGTGTCAGGGTGTAGTCAGGAGAGTCAGGATGTAGTCAGGAGTGTCAGGGTGTAGTCAGGAGTGTCAGGGTGTAGTCAGGAGTGTCAGGGTGTAGTCAGTAGTGTCAGGGCGTAGTCAGGTGTGTCAGGGTGTAGTCAGAGTGTCAGGGTGTAGTCAGGAGTGTCAGGGTGTAGTCAGGAGTGTCAGGGTGTAGTCAGTAGTGTCAGGGTGTAGTCAGTGGTGTCAGGGTGTAGTAAGGAGTGTCAGGGTGTAGTCAGGAGTGTCAGGGTGTAGTGAGGAGTGTCAGGGTGTATTGAGGAGCGTCAGGGTGTAGTGAGGAGTGTCAGGGTGTAGTCAGGAGCGTCAGGGTGTAGTCAGGAGTGTCAGGGTGTAGTCAGGAGTGTCAGGGTGTAGTCAGTAGTTTTAGGGTTTAGTCAGGAGTGTCAGGGTGTAGTCAGGAGTGTCAGGGTGTAGTCAGTAGTGTCAGGGTGTAGTCAGGAGAGTCAGGGTGTAGTCAGTAGTGTCAGGGTGTAGTCAGGAGTGTCAGGGTGTAGTCAGGAGTGTCAGGGTGTAGTCAGTAGTGTCAGGGTGTAGTCAGGTGTGTCAGGGTGTAGTCAGAGTGTCAGGGTGTAGTCAGGAGTGTCAGGGTGTAGTCAGGAGTGTCAGGGTGTAGTCAGGGCGTAGTCAGGAGTGTCAGGGTGTAGTGAGGAGTGTCAGGGGGTAGTCAGGAGTGTCACGGTATAGTCAGGGCGCAGTCAGTAGTGTCTGGGTGTAGTGAATAGTGTCAGGGTGTAGTGAGGAGCGTCAGGGTGTGGTGAGGTCCGCCAGAGTGTAGTCAGGGTGTAGGCAAGGTTTATTTATTTTCTTGGCCGTGTGTACTCAGGGTATAGACATCGTGTAGTCAACTGTTGCATGTAAGAAAAACAGCATGCTTCGTCACCGTCCTTCCGTTTCCTGAACAATCAAACAACGATTTCTTTCCTTTCAAAGCATAATGGAATGGGACCAGTAGCAAAGTCAAGGCCAGCACAAAGGGCGTTAACTCCGAGGGCTTAGACTGACACGTGAGGTATCCATAGAAGGGTGGAAGTATGCTATGTAAGCGTTGTAAGGAGGCCAGCGTTCCTAATAAAGGTAGCTGTTCATAGAAAAACTTGAAACATCATTTTTCTTTATGAGTTTACTTTTTTGGGTGTTTTTAAGCATTGTTGCAATTATCCTACTAATCCACTACATCAACAAAATCTTCCACCATATATCAATAAGCAATTTTCGTCAAAATTGGATTTTGGGGGGTGGGGTAACATTGTATACAATATCTCAGCCCCTATGTAATATATTTTCATTTTGTTTTATGTATAGGATAGTACAATGGTTCAGGCAGATTTTAACACCAAGTTATAGTGGTTTTATTGTCACAATTCAATGGAATTAGTGTTTTACCTACTCACAAGATTTGAAAATGAAGTAAAAAAACAGGATTTTGATCAAGGTTTCCACTGAGAATTAGAATAACAGTTATATATGAAACAAAATGCTTGCCAAGTTCAGATAACCGAACATATTAACTGTAATAAAAGACATAATTTGGATAGTTTAATGACTTGCTAAAAATGTTACACCCAATTTTCTCAAATTATGCATTTTTCCTTCAATTTATGCAATATTGACCCCCTGAAAATTCACGCACACATTTGCAAGCTTACTACCAATTGGAAATCGTGTACATATACCTCCTTTATGCAATAGAAAAGGTTTAAGTTATACAGGAAAATGTGGGAACGAAAATCTTGTTTTTCATCCCTGGCCAACTGACTATAAAAGTAGTTTACCTACAGGACAAATGTTTGACATTAGGAAACAAGATACGTCAATAAAGATGACAAGCTGTCATATGTCTTCGCTGCTCAGACAACCACACTGTCCCTTTGCAAATAAATGAATGCGCTAGTGCCCACAACTGTCTTTTCACCCAATTTGTCACACTTGTTTTGAGTAAAAAACCATCATCGTAACACAAGATATTACCGTATGTGACGGAAATGATGCACTATGTCTGTCATGACGATGAGTTATGGCACTAAATCATAAATTTCAAAACACTTTGTGATGTTTTGCCTGAAACTGATCTGTTCTTTCTAGGTATGAAGCGTCTTTACAAAAGAATGATATTTATATGTGCTTGTTTATATTCATCCATATAAAGTTCAATAATTAAGAATTTGCAAAATGATAAATAACATTTTGTCTTTTCACGAGAGTACATTAATGTTATTTTCTTGAAATCTTCCCTATGTTTTGACATACTTGTAATATATATCATAGTTTCGGTTTGTGTCAATCATGTGTTTTTCTGGTGGTATGGTAGGGCAGGATATGTTGAACCTTGTTGCGAACACCCGGTGTTGATACAGACTTTCAATGATCGAGACTGGTTGATGTTTTATGTTTCCTGGTTTCCTGGTAAGTTAGCTCATTACTGCGTTACCTTTTCTTTATAACAGCTTGTTGTACTTCTCTTGTACTCAGTCCTCATCCACTATATCATTAGGTCGCATCCGATAAAGGACCAGTTGTGACAGTCATGTAATGTAGACTGGTTTCGTTGGGATTAATGCAACCAGTTCTGCTGCTCCAAAGAAACGGCCGAGGTTAAAACCAGACCTAGCCTCATCGTTGCTCTTGTGATGTTGATCATGTATTCCTCTCAGTGTGTATTATGATGATGATGATGATGATGATGATTATTTACGCTCAGGCTGCTATCAGGGGCAATAGAGGTACAAAAGTATTTCAACAACATAATACATATACATATATATATAGAATATATACAAAAACGAGCATGCATGCATATTTATACATATTTACTATGGTAGCAATATATGTGCAATTCAAAAAGAGGGAGAGTTACTTGATAGGTTTAAACAATGACATGATGATTTTACAGAATTTGGACAAATTTCTCAATGTTCCTAGTTGTGGATTATTGAAAAGTAACTTCACTTTATGCATATTGGGTTTTATGTAGTAGAATCTGTGTAAAACATGTTTTCTTTCGTTTTCTAAAGATGGACAAATAAACAAATAATGAAATTCATCGCCTATGTCAGATAATTTGCAAAGTTCGCATTTCCTTTCGGTTAAAGATATTTTTCTCAATCTCCCAGTTTCAATAGGTAGATTATATTAGAAGATTACTAAACTTAAGTGCGTTTTCCTGCAGTACCTTTAAATAATATTCAAAATTTAGGCAATCATTTTTGATGATACTATACATTGTGCCTTTTGAAGACTTATGCCTTGCACTGGTCCAACACTGTAGGTTAATGTCATTTATATTTTCATGGACTAGATGTTTTAGGTATGAGGGATTTTTGAAACTTTGTGAAAACCAAATGTAGCTAAGTCCAAGTTCATCAAAAGTTCGTTTGATATATGTAATCCATTGATGTTTACATTTTCCAAATAGGTCGTCATTAAATAAAAACTTATATACAAGGAAGGATAATTTAGATGTTTCCCGGAAAGTAATTTGCCCCAAAACTTATCATTCTCATTTTGACGATGTTTAATAGATGGAGTCTTCCAAGTTCCCCATGTACCATGAAATTTGGAGAACATTTTCTTAATGATAAAAGATATTTTAGGACACGCAAATATAAACTTTCTAGAGCTGAGATGTTTTCAAATCCCCATACTTCGCATCCGTAGAGAAGAACTGGTACAACCATAGTGTCAAAAGCCGCAGTTTACATTTAAGTGACAAATTTAACTCATATATCTCGAAAATTGCTAAGTGGTGCGTTAAAAAACCCAAACAAAACACCACCTGTGAGCGATTTTGACATGGCAACTGTGCTTCTATAAACACAGTAATTATTAATCTCCTGCCGAGTGGTGGCAAAGTGAGGATAAAACGATACTACCCTTGACATGGTGGCGATTTAATGATATCTAAGCTACACGTCGTGCACCCAAACAGTTACCCCACACGTGTATTTACCCTGGGTAAAGTCCACCCGTGTCAGTGTACATACCGGGTAGATAAACACAAGTTCCGTGTCCATCAAAGGGGACAGGTCGCACCCATTACTCAACAACCACGCCACAATCTGAACCCATTTGTCACTGTCGCATTGTCAGCGGAGAAACAGTGCAAGCAACGCACTTTACCCTATCTTACATAAGGCACATCTCAATCACTGAAACAGACTATAAGTTATCGTCCGCAACTCATATCCGGCAATTTTTAAACACATACACTTATTGAATTAAGATGCATGTTTGAGGCTGTCGAATCGTGTGTATTCGCGTGTGGTGAGTTGGGTGAATGCACTTTGAGATACGATCGTGTTTGTGGTGTTTATTTGACAAGTTTCATCGGAATTTCAAACATCCACTTCAAAACCTCGGGTGTTCTTTTCTTTACACGGGAACATTGTTTGAACGGTTTGACAGTTTTATTTGAGAAGGAGATTTAAGCGAAGGTTTTTTAAAATGCATTTTAGTAGTATAGGTAATGGGGGTTCTGCCGCAACTCCACTGGAGCAGGATTCATATACCTATACTGCTACTACAGGAGGAATTTTTTATGCCAAAATGATGATGTGATTTAATGATAGTCATGAGTCGTATTAAAAGAAATATCAATATTAATTAATAATGAATAAAATATACTATAGCCCACGAGGATATTGGAAAGGTGTAGGAGCAATAAAAAAATTAGCCACCGCGGCTAAGGTATCTAAAGATGTGGCCAAGGATTGGTTAAAGAAACAAGCGATCTGGCAGATATATTTACCGGCACCGCGTTATATACCGAGGAAGAAGTTTGATATTTTCACGACGAATGAAGTTCATCAGGCTGACCTCTTGTTTCTTCCCCACGATAAGGTAAAACGCAAAACGTATAAATACGCTTTAACAGTAGTGGATGTGGCTAGTCGATACAAAGAGGCTGAGCCGTTAACATCGAAAGAATCAACAGAGGTAGCTAATGCACTGAGTCGCATATATAAACGCGGACCGCTAAAATGGCCTAAGCTATTTCAAGTAGATCCTGGTCGCGAGTTTATGGGATCGGTAACTAAACTGTTAACAAAGAACGATGTCAAAATCGTCCGTGGTGAAAGAGAGGCCCACCGCAGTCAAGCTATTGTCGAAAGATTTAACCGGACATTAGCGGAACGTTTGTTTGGTTATCAGTATGGGATCAAAATGAAATCGGAACGATTGAGATCAACCGAATGGGTGACACGATTATCAGCCGTTGTATCAGCGCTGAATAATGAAGTAACGAGATTAATAGGGAAGAAACCATCCGATGCGATTAAAATGAAATCCGTGACTTCCGAATCTTCAGCACCGAGGAGAGGCAAAGAACGAAAACTTCCGGATAGAGTAAGGGTAAGATATTTATACCAGCCCGGTGAACTCGAAGGAGGCCTACGTCGCGCAACCGATCCCATATGGTCCCTTAAGACGTATAACATTAGTCGATTGGTTACGAAAGAAGGAGAGCCTATTCTTTATTATCTTCAAGATGGACCGGGTAGGGCATTTGTACGAGAAGAGTTGTTCATAGTTCCCGACGGTACGGTATTACCACCATAACCATAAGCATAGGTATTTACACCATCATTATCAATCCATCTCTTTGTATCTAAGGGGGATAATGATGTCTTGTTCATTCTTAATCCATATATCCTATGATCGTAACTTCTTAAAGAGTTCATCTCGTGTTTGAACGTTCTACCGTTGAATAATGATTCTTTATACTGTTCGTGTTTGATATGCTTTTTTACAACATACTTCTTAACGCCCTTAGCTTTTCTTATCTCTCCATTATCGGACTTCTTTATAGAATACATCTTAGGTCTTAATCCCACATACTCCGCTATAGGGGTCCCAGCACATTCATCCTTCATCTTACCTAACACCTTTTTATTTACAATGCTGTGCAGTGGATTATCTTTTGGGTAATCGCTCGTGTCGTACATATCTATTTTTTCTGCCATATCTTTATACACATCCTCGGTTTGTATTTCCATCAACAAAGAATCTGTGTCGGTATATAACACCTCGCATCTATCGCCGTATTGCTTCTTAAGTTCGTTGTAATAAAAGTCATACATTAAGTGTTTTGACAAGTCGAGAATACTCATACCGACGTACACCGGTCTGTTGAATTTTATATTACTCTTCTGCATATGCAACGCGGCTAAGTCGTTATCGAATATCTTGCTTCTGTTAAAAGCCGGACTGGCTATAAGTTTCCTGAGTCTTTCTTCCTCATTAGATCTGACTAATTTAACATCAACACGCTTCCTTAGATTCTCCATAGTTTTACCAAATACCGAGTTATTCATGAGCTTATATAGATTCTTTTCGAAATCGCTGGTAGCTATCTTTCTTAAATCTGTGTTCAACTTTATATAGGGCTCCATCCAAGGGCTTTGATCGAACTTTAGAACTCTGTGTATTTTCTTAAGTTTCATACCTAACGATAGATACAACTGGAGATTTCTGTAGTGAACTATATATTTTGTTTTATCCATCAAATTTGGTACGAGTTTTTCTACGTTAGCTAACCTACTATTACCCATCAAGGAGCGTTGATATTCCGACATCCAATCTTTATTAACCATTAATCTTTCGGGAGCTAGCGGATAACTGTTATGATCTTTATGTAACGAACTTGGATATTCCAAGTCAACTTCTAGTATGTACCCTTTATTCACTTCGATATCATTATTATGGATATTATGGATATCATTCACTTCGATATCATTGACCCATTCAAAACCACCCGTGGGTAAAGGTTGACTCATAGCCCATCCGTACAAATTGTTGGCGTCGAGATATAATATGTGTGTGTCGGGTTTACTCGGATCGTATCCTTCCACTAATTTATTATTAGCCTTAGAATACCTTTTAGCTGTCATTGATATACCACCTCTTAATCCTTTCTCAATAAACAAGTGCATATCGTAATCTGCGAGTAGTTTTAGTTCTACGCCGGTCTTCTTCAACAATGCATCCCACGATAGTCCGGGACTGGAATAGTACCATGCCGGGTCCAAGCCGTATTGTTTTAAACATGTCTTTCTAAATATCTCGAATATATCGGCAAGTAACAGTACATCGGTTTTTAAGTACAGATCGTGATAATCGCCTAAATTCTTACAACCTAATTTATCCCAGACCGTTAGAGCGTGTTCATAATCGGCATCTGTTATTCTAGATTCTGTTAAGTTACTATAGAATGATTCGAGGGATGGTAATTCAGTTTCTTCGAATCTAGACCAATCATCCATATATTCGTAAGGATATACACCTTTTCTCAGCAACAAATGACGTGTTATCTTATCGGTATATTTATTTGTTATCGCGAAGTCATCGGGATTGTTCGCATTAGCTAAATTGTCCAGGGAAGATAACAGAAATTGTACGGAGTCTATGAATCTAAGCCCATTACTTTGCTTTGTTCTAGATTTCCCATCCTTGTCCCTATAATGTATAGGTTTAGTCAACGAGAACGATATGTATTTTTCCATATTATTAGGAATGCACGTTAAACCGCCGTCGGTCTTCGAGATAGCTTGCATAATGAGATGTGAATCGTATCCCCTAAGGTTATGAAACACAACGGGGATGGGTATTGTTTGAGAGTTCATTTTTAGTTTCAAGTTACACTCGTTATGAGCGGCTCCCCGATAATTACCCGTGACGTGGCAATGATCTCTTACGGAATCCCCATCCAGGGGTTTATTACAAACGTGACAACTCGTTGACTTCTTATGGGCCCTCCAATCATCCCTCGTCATACGCATGGGTTTCTTACACGATAATTCTTCCCTGATTATTCTCTCTTCATTTTGTAGATATTCTAGGAACTTTCCCGCTGCATCTGGACCTCTGTAAATCACGGGAGTGTTTGTTTTCCCATCATACCTTACAACTATATATCCAAACCCACAAGGAATATGTTCTTGAGTTTTGTACGTAAAACTATTATCAGTATTGCTACGGTTGGTATTTTCTATGGGTTTGATAAGCGCTTCGAAGTCGGCGTAAATTACGTACGGTACTGGCATTTGATTACAATAATGTTCAAATTTTAATATATTTTTTCCCTCTTTAGGCATATCGATCCTGATAGCATTCTGTCCAACACCTCTACAGTCTTCTTTATGCGCTTCTAATAGATCTTGTCTGCTGTACCCATGCAGGCATCTTTCGCAGAAATATTTCTTTTCTTTATGTTTTGTTTGATCGTATAGCAGCCTGTTTAAACTCTTTATCCACGTATAATGATATTTACCATCTTTTTCGATCAGAAATGAATTGATTCTGGGGATATTTTCCGGAGCGGAGCTTATCCTGTGTACAACAATTCCTTTAGAAGAATGTCCGAAAACGTTTATAGCTAAATTATTTTGCTTTTCCACCTTATCAATTTGTGATATTGGTGTAGGTTCGTCTATACCATCGAAGTTGAGTCCATCGTTTTGAGGATAGCTAGAAGGTCTATTTGCAATTTTAGAATCTACGGGGAACAATGCAGATCTTATCATCATTCTTAAACAGTCATCGGATTTATTTTTTACGTTAATTATGGCTTTTTTCTTCTTATAATACGGAGGTAAATCTATATAAGATCCACCTTTGAAAGGCATATAATTTGCTATATCTAAATATAAACTATCGATTTTATCCACACCCCAACCCGAACCTCTATTAGTCCAGCGTTCTAAAGTTTCCTGTATTCTCTGAATTGATGTATCTAATGATGAGTTTATAGTATCGGATTCGGTTATAACTTCTTGATTGCTACGGAAATATGGTTCGGTATATTCGGTGCTATCGTCTGCGCTACTTTTACTCAATGCCATTTTAATCGTCAGCTGGTATTTTATACTATGTAAATCATATAACTCATCGTTAATTTTACTCAATATGATGGGTTTAATATCGTTAACATCCATGTTGGAATTAATATCCATCTTCCAACCTCTTAGATATTTACCAACACCGGTGGATGTGGGTACAAATATTAATTCTTTTTGTTCATCATCATTATGTTGATTATGTACATCATTATTATCCAGTAAAGCGATCAATTCAGCTCTTCTCATTCGAGAATAACCTCTCAGCCCACTGTTTCTCGCTCGAACTTTGAGTTCTCTAACAGTCTGGGGTTTGTTGTATTCCAAACCGAGTAAGGTAAACAATTCAGCTTTTCTCATTCGAGAATATCCACGTAGACCACGTTGCTTTGCCATAGCCTTCAACTTTCTGACAAAAACCATTGTGGTTGAATGGTATATACAAAATGATTCATTTGTCTAAATGGTTGTGTTTCATATATAAATACGTATTCTCCCCAACCTATTCCTCTCATTGATGTAATCTCTCTTCCTAGCATAAATAATCTGCTTCCTGACCTTATCAGCACCGTGACTCTTACATAAACTGTAACTACATTTGACTCCAATCCCACATACAGAACAAACGTAATTTTTAAAACCCTTTCTGATGTTATAAGCGTGAGTGCCACAGTAAACACCCACCGATGGCTTCTGACATTGAATCGATTTCCCCATGAGTGTATATTTGCATAGATTCATGGTTATATACATATCATATCATTTGTTTAAAAGGTAAATCACATCTACACTATTGGCAGTCAGCCAACGCTATTTATAGATTAGCTGTCATGGTATAGCTGACAATTACAATAGCAGTCAACCCCATAATCACAAATGTGACCTCGCGGTCTTTCTGAGCCTCTGACGGTGTATAAAACTGACTCATTGTTGGTCTAGGTATTGGGTCTAGTTTTTTCCCATAAACGAGGAAGTATTCGTGCATGGCAGATTCAACATCCTTAAACGTTTGAATTGAATGTCCTTCCTTAATCAGTTGTTCATGAATAAAGTCTAATCTCTTCATTCTCCGCTGTGTATATTGTGACTGAGCTGCTTGGAGTTGTTCCATTGCTTCGTTATGTCGTTTACGCTCCTCTTCAACTTCTTTAGCGTTTGATTCCCTCATACTGGAAAATAAATAATTACTCCCCGAAAAAGCTAGAGCATTAACAACAGCTCCACCGACCATCATCGCAATTGTTGCCATGTTTAATAATATAAAATATTCAAATGTTTAATTACTTCATTATGTCTTCCGGGATAAGTCCTTGTTTGATGAGCATATCCTTCGTTGCCATAGCCAATCCAATATCCAGGATGGCCATACCTATGTCAAAACCATTAAAATCTAGCTTGGGAGGTGTGGCTTTAGTAATCATTTTAGCCATACGGGCATAGCCAATGGCCAAGCCGGTAACCACTGCTGAATGATACGTCGCGTTTACCAACATTTTACCGTCTGTAACTGGAGTAGTCATGCTTCTTATAGCATTATATGAGGACTAACCTCTAATTGAACTTGTTGTTGCGGCGGGGGTGATGTTTTCTCTTCTCCGGTCTTATAAAAGAACCATACAGCCGCTATACCAGCAACTCCTACTAGTGCCCATGTTTTAATCGGATTAATATTTGAATTATTTATTAATTTCGCTTTGCGCGCCAGCCCACCCTTTCTTCCTGCGGCTATTTTTTGGGGGTTCTTAGTAACTCTAGCTTTCAGTATTTTCTCATTCACTGGTGGTTCCTCGTTCACTTGTTGTTGTGTGTTCACAATCTGTTGTTCCTCGTTCACAATCTGTGGTGTCTCCATTATTAATTTGAACTTCGTTCTTTATATTATTAAGTGGGCATGTATGTTTAAATTGACAATACCTAGCCGTTATTAAAGCTGTGGTGAACGGAGCTAAGAACATTCCGTATCTATGATAAAACTCACAGCTCACTGCGCTTATAGCGTGTTCGATGAATGGGTCTTTCTCGAGAGATTCGCATAAATACATGCGATGTTCTGCCGGGATGGGAAGAAACGTACTAGCTACGGCTGTGTATAGTTGTAATATAGAAGACCCTATCGTTTTAGTCATGGTAGCTCCCAGTCTAGACTCGTAACGCGCGTACAGTTTTTTAATTTCTTCGTCTGTCATGTTATCAATTTTTTCGATGGTATAATTTTCCCCCAAATATTGGAAACATTTTCCACCGGCTACCAAAGCCGCGAGTCTTTCTCTATGTTTATCTGTAACTACTTCAGCATGTTGATCAGGCTCAGATTCTTTGAGCATTTGTTCGTTGAGTTCGTCGCATTCCATAATGTAATACCTAAGGAGATATTTAAGTTTAACATAATATAATATGACATATCCAATACATCCCGTAATAATGAACTGTTGCGAAAGAATGAGGATTTCGAACCACATTTTATGTAATATTAACCGCTAATGTTCAATTTGCTACAATTTGCTATAATTTTGCTATATTTTGCTACATTTTGCTATAATTTTGCTACAATTTGCTATAATTTTGCTATATTTTGCTACATTTTGCTATAATTTTGCTACAATTTGCTATAATTTTGCTATATTTTGCTACATTTTGCTATAACTTTGCTACAATTTGCTATATTTTGCTACATTTTGCTACAATTTGCTATATTTTTGCTACATTTTGCTATAATTTTGCTACATTTTGCTATAATTTTGCTACATTTTGCTACATTTTGCTACAATTTGCTAAGCAATTGCATAAGCAGCTGGTTGATCGGTTTTTAATACGAGTTTACAGTGCTTCGTTGCCGCTAACACTTTTCTGACTTTGTCTCGTTCGCCCTTGGTATAAATGACATCATTTTCACGTAAACATTCCTCGAATGAATCTCGATCTTTGCAATGAAACAGTGCTATCCATTTGGTCTGCTCTCTGAGATCTTTCAGGACAGAGTTGTATTTTTGAGTAAGTACCCAAACGCTATGTTGAGTATGCCGACCGGAGAATGCTAAATACGAAAGCATATCTTTCTTTTTTGTGAGTTCTTTACTCGCGCTGCAGTCGTCTATTACGAAAAGGGTTGATTCTCCTTTGTATTTTTCGTGACATACTCGGAGGCAGTCTTGTAAACGATCGCCCGGATCGACTCTGTGTACCCCGTCGTCATTCATTACCCAATCTCTCGATAGGTATGTTTTATTAACGCTTATAGTCGGGCACAGAATAATAATATGATCGAAAACGTCCCGATAATGACTTTCTAAAATATCTAGAATAAAGGCTGTTTTTCCACAGCCCGTTTGCCCGCATATGATAGCGCAGTGCGGATCTTTAGGTAAAAGATTATCAATAGATTGCTTGCACGAATCTCCCATTCTGTATATTAAGTTGCGCATCCATAATCACGTACAAATATATGTTTAATTTACCAGCCGCTTCCTGAAGCTTCGTTATCTGTATGGTGACACCCTCGCTAGCATTTTCTATTCTCCTCCCACTGCCGTGTAGTTGGTCATCGTCCGTTGTTCGCATGTCGAGCCACAGCGCGTACTTCGTGGTGAGGTATTCACCCATCGATACACTCCCGAGAGACAGATCTTTCACGACCGCGTTAACTTCCGGAGAACGTTTTATAGAAGGAAGTTTTTTAATCTCATCCCACTGGTGATACGCTAGCATTCCTTGGCTATATAGTTGATTAGGAACGCCCTCGATAGTCAATTCTACTTTTGTAATCTTGGGATTGTAGAACTTCTCGGTATTTCTTTTAAACGCATCGGAGGGGTCCTCGAACAACATTAAAATACCCTTCAACGACCTCGTGGGGACGTTTAGATTGATATTCCACATCGTATCTTTTTTGTCTCTCGTGATCTTTCGATGTCGCAGCACGCGATCGTACAAAATGGCTAAACTTCCCGTATACTGGTTACGAATTTGTCTGGCTAATTCGGGATCCGTTATCATATCGTACTCCAGAGAGATATTGTCAATGGAATATCTAGCATCTTCACCACCGGTAATGATTACTCTGCCGTAGTCATTAAAAGTGAGTTCGTATTCTAACCTATCGCCTAGGGATGCTTGATAAAAGGGCATGTGGGAATCTAGTAATTCAAAGTCTAGGGGAATATAGAATCTGTTTCCTAATGCGTCGGCAACAGCGAGATCTTTTACGACGGTATTATCACCATTATCAGCACCCACGCGCAGTCTCAATGTGTTCTCATTACAAATACCTTGGTACTGTAAGTTTTCCCGCTCTTTATCTGTTCTCCAGAGATCCAAATAGCAATAGTATACATCGCTATCGTCGATACTCAAAACCTCATTACCGCTAATTTTAATCGCGATTTTCTTAACGATAGCACGACCTATGTTCTGAACGGGCTCCCTGTTAACATCTGTAGAAGTCAAACTAATCGTAAATGCTAGTCGGACAGTTCCCGGAACTAACACATCGTGTGCGCCGAGATTAGGAAAGCGAACCAGAAGGGTTTGATTCTGATCAATGGTACTAGGGTTATTAGTTATAGTTACAGACTGACGAATTGCTTTGACCCCTAATGGATCTCGAAGTCTACGTTGTGGGTTTAACTTGCGTCCGTATTGTGAAGACATTGTTTATATTGAAATTATGTACCCTATGTTTAATATAAAAATGACTAATTTTGAACATAATGACTTTGATCTAAGTACCTTTGATGACTTTGATAACCCAATCGAAGAGGGTACTGATGAAACCAACTTTGGTGCCACGAATCTTAACGATGAACTTTTACAATCGTCCGTCAATGATTATTACGATGCCTTAAAAGAAGATACCCCAATAGGTCGTGACTATTCAAAGTTTGAGATAGATAGTAAAGGAATATTGCGACTGCGTGGCGCTCCGGATATTGATCTTATGCATTCTCGTACTCGTAAGCCCCTAGCCTTGTCTACGATAGCTGCTAAACACGGCATCAGCACTGTTCGTGATAAATTAGGTTTTGTGGACTACCGACGACTTTCCGCGAAGACTACTAAGGTTCTTCGAACCGTGCGTACTGAACTCGTTAATACAGATGATTTGGAAGCAGCCTCGATGGTGGCCTCGGACGGACTCGGAGAAATCTTAGATACCTATTACGATAATTCCACGTTACAGGTACCATATTCAGAGTTTAGTATTAGGGAATTACGAGGTCTTGACAAGGCAATGCGAACAATGCGGGGAGAACTCATCAATAATATAGCCAAGATATCTGAAATCGAAAAGCATATAGCTCAAGAGAAAACAAAACTCGAACAGGCGGGCGATGAGTTCAGTAGACGCCGCGTAGCGGAAAGATTGCGTAACTTAGAAGACGAAAGATCGGCCCGCCTGGAAGCAGCTTCCAGTAATAGAAAGGCACTTCGGTCGCAAATCAGTCGTATTCGAGAAACTATCGATCAAGTCCTCAACGATGACACTACACTGGCCGATAAAATTAAAACATTGTTCAGAGAACAGGGAATAACAATTGCCAGTATTTTAACCGCGCTGGGATTTATTATATCGACTTTGACTCTCTCATTAACAGGTGGTAGTACAGGTGGAGGCGGATCACCTCCTAACGATAACAATGGTATAAAAGAGTGGATAAAAAAGCATTTAAAAGCATTAGGTTCAGCACTGGGAAAGCTCGCTGAGAAAGCCGCGGCTGCACTTCCCGGTATAATAGGGAGTGTTGTTTCCTGGCTATTGAATTTATTAGCTAAGACCACCACTTGGCTCAGTCAAAACTTGTGGGGGCTGATCGTAGCAATTGCAGGGCTGTTGTACATGTTCGCTAAGAACTATTTAACCACCAAATCATGAGTAAACCAACCGAGACTCCACCCACTACAAGCGCTGTTTTTTCATCGATATGTTGTTGATTTTTAGCCTCAATATGCGGTGGCACTTGTGCATTAAAAGATGGTTGTGAAACATGTGGTGTTTGTGGCTTGACTATTCCCTTTTCGCCCGTGATCGTTTGCGTTATTAATTCGACGTTCATATCTGAATTTATACCTGGTTTTTGTTGATCGGTAGCGATAACAATTTTATTATTATAGCCTATCACTTGACCGATCTTAAGTTCCATATTACTCGGAGACATGTATAGTCCCGGCGCATAAACGAAGTCCACTTTGGATTGAGCGTACTGTAATGCATCTTGAAAACGCTTTATAGACGATGGTATGTCAACCGGTGAATTAATGGCGTCCTCCACGTTTGAGACAAACTGTTTTTGCGCATCGAACGCCGTCCCAGTACCGATGATTCCCGTTCGTGTTTGCGATTGTGCACCGAGAATTGCCCATACATAAGTTCTTATCGATTCATTAACTCTTTCAAATCCTGGGTTAGTAAAATTATTTTCCGTTTTATCATTAAGAAATTCATTCCAAGCGTCTCCAGGTGGTTGCTCAACCTTTTGGATGGTGAAAGCAACACCACCCTTAAAGTTCATACGATCATCTCTCCACTCGTTACTTGAGAGAGCAAAGCTCGGAAGGAGCCGACCCCTTTTCAGTAAATCATCGCTGACTTCTTGAACAGAGTGTGCACCAGCGTACGGAATACCTAGACCATGGTTTGCTCCTTTAATACGCCAATCTTTACTCGTAGAAACATTAAATTCATTACAAATACGTTCATACGCCCCCCTATTATACGGATTATTTGATGCATTCCACGCTCGATCCTGCGGTAATGGAGCATTAATTTCTTTAAGTATACGTCTAATCTGATAATACACATGAAATAATATAACAGACTTATTTAGCATATATCCTGGAGCATTAACAGATACACCACATCCCGTTGTGGCACACCATACCGCAAAGTTTAACTGATTCTGCCAAAATTGCATCGGATTGTGAAACCAATCGTGCACCATTTTATCGCTAGTTGCCGTGACCCTGTAATTTTCAAAGATATCGTGAAATTTAACGGTAAACTCAGCACCGGAGGCAGTTACTATAATCGATTGATTAGTAATGTATCTCGATTTCATATTTAAGTTATGATATAGTATCATTGTATATTTAATATGTATGTTACACTCCCGGGAATAACAAATGGCCAGTCTATTGAACTGCTTCATACTATCGATAACTCGGATGGACAGCTCGAAGTCGCTATCTGTGACTTAACGTATTACCCGCTGTGGACCAATATAAGTGCTGCGAAAAGAAATAATGAGATATGGATAAATGGAGACGTGCACATTATATCTGATGGGTATTTCAGCGTATGCTCACTCAATGATGAAATTTTTAAGCCTTTTGGGGATAGTCTCACACAAAATGAGTCAGATGGGATACTGATTTTAAGCGCTGGAGAAAAGGTCGTAATTCTTTACGAGAACTTAGCAGACACACTTGGATTTATTAAACAAAAAGTAATAATACGACCCAACGAAAGAGAGCGTGGAGTTAAATTGCCCAACTTAGTTCCCTATAAAGAGTTGTGCATCCATCTTGATCAGATCAGTACAACGGATAATATTCAACTAGAAAGTCCTTCAACTCTGCTCAGATCTATTACAGTGAAAGATGAAAAATATAATAGCGGTAGAACGGAATCTTTCTCGTCATTACAATATAAAAAATTGAAGCGTGGTATTATTTCAGACCTCAAAATTTCTGTATTAGATGTAAAACATCAACCTGTACATATAGGATACTTAAGTGTAACACTCCATATTAAAAATCATGGTTGATGCATCAGGCCCTGGAACAGTAAGACAATGTAATACAATTGCGCTTTCCGATCTCGGAGACACGGAAGGATTTGATAAACCCGGTGACAATGGTAAGTTATACGCTTTACACTTACACGATAATGTATACAAGCGGAAAGAAGTCACATTCACGGGTAATCTAGAAGATTTAAGCGATGTCGATGTAAGTAGACTCCTTAAAAACACTTCGTACAATATTACTCGCAACGACGATAAAAAATGGACTATGATCGAAGCAAACATCGAGTGGCTACTGAATATCGTCATTACCCCACCTTATGTGATGATGGGTAAGGGACATAATTTAACTAAGATAATAAATAGTGGCATCGCACTCGCGGCTTATATCCCATCAAAACGAAAAAGTGTGTTAGTCACTTTTCTACCAGGAAACCCAGGTCATATGTTATATAGTCGTCCGTCCATAAAAAATGTTACTTTAAATTTGGTTACTGAATTCGAAGAATATAAAAAGATCTTGCGTGCAATACCTAATAGTTCTACGCTTATTATTGAAGTCTTGTTCGGAGATGCACCGGAAGATGCCTTCGACATATTACCAGGTCTATCGATTAAATGGCTCAAGAAACACGAGCGTCAACGTTGCAGTATTATTCATATCGGAGCATCGCCCGTTGCAACCCTCGAGGGGGTCCAAATTATTAAAAGTGACAGTATTTCTCTTACTAAGATATTCTTGCCGTATAATATACATTTGATAAGGTTGATGTATACTATCAAAACATTTAAGCAAGACCAATTAAAGACTATTATATGATCATAATATACACTATGAGTTTATATCCGGCGCTCGGTGAAGCATTTGAAAAGATGGAAACTGTTGATGGATTTCGATTACATCAAATAAACGACATAAAACATCGAATAGGGAAGGAAAGGGAGTTGAGACTTGGATTGTATAAAAAGTATCGCAGAGCCGTGAATGCTCTGGACGGAGTTGACACCGCGCTTTTAGTATCTAGCATGGGACTCGGTGTAGCGGGTATCGGTTTACTATCAACTATAATCGCCGCGCCTATCGTGGTCGGCATGGAAATAACAGCTGGAGTCTCGGGACTGGCAGGAATAGCGATAAAATTCATTTCTCGTAGGTTGCAAAAGAAAGCATTAAAACACGATAGTATTCGGATACTTGCCGAAGCAAAGTTGAACACCATTGAGGATCATATTTCGACAGCAATGGCCGATTGTAAGATATCCGAGGATGAGTTTCGTTTAGTGCTGTCGGAACTCACCAAATACAATGAAATGAAGCAGGAGATTCGATCCAATTCTCGTAAGACCAGTGGTATTAACGAAGACGAGAAAAAAAAGTTCATAGAACAGGGGAGGCAACAAGCGCGTCAATTATTCCGTGCCAAAACCAAAGAACTGGTTGGAGATTAAAAATAGATTGCTTACTATCATTAGATCACATTTAGAAGAATGCTTACATATGTATATAATAATGGAGAATTACAAACCAACAAAGGAAGAACTCGAAACATTTATGCTCAGGGACAAAATCATCAAATGGAGAGAATTACCACAAGGTATATATTATATCAGTGATGTCAAACCAACCAAATACGGTCATCAATTGTTTCTTTCCCATTTCCAAGAAGAGTATATAGTCTGGTCTCCTAGTAAAATGAACGAAGAACTTAGTAAAAATGTTGAATATCACTTTGTTAAAAATAATGGTATACGTATTAGTAAAAATAATAGAGAATATTTTCATTACAATTTAGTTTAATCTCATGACTATCGTTGAATCGCATCATCATTTTCGCATTAAAAATTCCATCTGAAGTAGCAGTATAGGTATATAAATCCGGCTCCAGTGGAGTTTCGGCAGAATCACCATTACCTATAATAAATTTATATCATAGAAGCATTTATTGACTCCAGGTGGTGGTGAGCTAGAGTCAATTTAGCTTAATCTCATGATGATCGTTGAATAGCATCAGCGTTTACACATAAAAAAAATCCCCCTGTAGTGGTGGTATAGGTATATAAATCTGGCTCCAGTGGAGTTGCGGCAGAACCCCCATTACCTATACTACTATTTTGCTTTAGGCGTGACATTTTTTTCGACACATTCATTCACTAAAAGCTTTTAGAACAGGACTATGTTTTTGGGGATAAGTTGTCTAAATTTATATATTTCATATTTCATCTCGTCATTGCTTAACTAAAATTGTGTCATTGATATTGGTGCACAAACTTAATACAATATCTGCGTAAACCATTGGTTTTATGACTGTCGGCCTTCTGCGTGCTACAGAAGAATCCATTTCTGGATAGTGGGGTCTGAGGCATGTGGTAGGGTCTGACACGGTGCACGTGGAGTTCATGCTGCACGTATATTCGTAAATGCCTCATCGTCGACTTGACACCTGCACTTTCAGCCAAGCGTGAAAATCAACACCTGTTGTTGTTATTGACTTGACGGATAATTGTCATGTCGGGATTTTAGCAGTAAGTCTGTTTAGCAGTAAAACCGAGTATTTGATGTGTGGAATTAGAGACACTACCCTCGTTTGGGGGTTCTATATAACATTTTATACATTAACACACAGACATCCCACTGCGAACACCTGTACGTATTTATCAACACAATGTACTCGGCATATGGTTTTGTGCACCGCAAGCAACAATATTCCAGCCATATGACGAAGGCCGTTCAGTAATCTAATCTGGACAGACAAACCAGTGATTAATATTATGAGCAGCATTGCGAAAAACAACCCACACCACCGAGCCTGACGTCCAATTCGCCATCTCTTTTAATCCGAGTCCGATTTCCTTCCCGTGTAAATTTCACCACACGGGATAACTCAGATATTTTATTAAATATAATCCACAAATAATTACTATCGGAAAAGAATAGTGAAATACCATACAAAAGTAATATTCAATTGTAACAACCAATAGCAATTACAACCATGCCAATATAGCTGGGGTTTTATCGCAAATATCTGCTTTTGTTGCTATAGATGAAACATAAATCTAGTCTCCCTACAAAATCCAACCCCATCCCACCACAAGAGAATCACATGGCCGACCCCTTAAACTATGTAGTAATGTCCCCTATAAGTAATGCCCCCCTTGATGATTCGGGCTAGAAGTGGCGACTGTTAAACAACAAACAAAATAATGGCACTTGGAAACGGCAAATCAGTGCTTCGCGTTATTCACGTCGGTGAATGCACGAATTTTAACGGTCCCAGAAAGTTATCCAAAGTTTTATATAATAATTGGTTACAAGATTATGATGTAAACGCGACCGCCTCCGTGGTCTAATGGTAGAGCATCCGCCCGGAGAGCGGAAGGCCCGGGGTTCGATCCCCGGCCGCGTCATACCAAAAGACGTTAAAAGATGGTACTTGTTGTTACCCTGTCTGGCGCTCGGCATTAATGGGCTAAAACAAGGACTGGTCGGCTTGGAGTCAGTATATTGTGTCTGAGTGGGGTATTCATGTTAACTGCGGCATGGTATCTCAGTGTGCTACCACTATAAATCGGCATCAGTCCGGACTAGTACAAGCAGCCACACACATACACGTGCATATATAAGTGCAATAATCTTGGACGCGACGTTAAACCCCATTTCAGCTCACCTCACCTATGATGTAAATGCAAAACCGTTTAAATGGATAGCAACAGTACAAAAATACTAAATGATGTCGGACTGTCAGGAGTATTCATAAACCCATCTATTTGCTCAACTTCATGGCTGGTTTCAAATGTCGAGGGTATTCTAAAATATCAATTTATTCAACAGTGGCAAGAATGTATCCTATCAAGTTAAAAAGGTTTATATTACTAACAGAATTACCAAAATTAGAAATTTTTCTATTACTTCCCAAAACTATCTACTTGCCGATTTTACAATTTCGTACAAGGAATCATCATTTGCCCATTGAAACCGACCGATGGGGAGGGTTACTGAGAGAAGACCGTGTCTGTACACTATGCAATTCATCTGCTGTTGGAGACGATCGCGAGTTTCACTATCTTTTTAGCTGTCAAGCTCTTCTACAACAACGACTTCTCCATATCCCAAAGAATTGTTATATCTGGCCAAATATGTGTAAACTGAGTAAAACGTCACCACCTAAATATATATCCACTTTGAAACATCTGTCCAGATTCATTGTACATTTGAACACATTATTACGTTAAAGTGTCCAAATAACTTATTAAGGCATATTACCATCTTGATCTGCATTGAATATTATTGGTAAAAAACTGGGGTACGATGACACGCAATCATAAAGGCACCTATACTGGTAAAGTCGCCTCACGCGCCAAATCCCAGGTCATACGGACGTTTTCTGACCCGGGTCATCACCTGGCTCTGCCAGCCAGCCAACCACTCACCCACTCACTCGCATTTGTATCATAAACGTAAAACTCACAACTTGATACAATGATTTCGAGAGTAATTATCGTTATTAAACCCGTCTTTTGTATAACGGTTAATATGTGGACCAATTTCCGCTCAGATGCAGCGTCGCGCTATCAAATCAATACCTAGCCTATATACCTCAACTGTAGCCCACGCCCCGGCTGTCAACATCATCGATGTCAGGTGTACTGGGTCAGTCGGTCGGTCACCAGAACGGCCCACATCTCGAGCCGTGACATCACGCTATGCCCTCTCACCTTGCCGGCCAACACTTCCTCTATTGAGTGAGTGAGTGAGTGAGTGAGTGAGTGAGTGAGTTGGGTTTAACGCCGCTTTTAACAGTATTCCAGTTATATCACGGCGTGTCAGCTTAATGTGGGAGGAAAGCCCGAAGTGATGCAGGTCTCAGACGTTTATCTCTTCGGTGAAACCCACGAGCTCGGGTATGGTGCTGACAAACCTAGAAACAAAATCGAGGCTAACCGGGATTCGAACCCACGATTATAGGTTTCTGACGTGCCCAAGGGACGCAACTCTGCACAGCGAATCGCGGCGCCTTAGACGACTGGGCCATCCGTGCCCCCTTCTCTGTTGAAGTTGAAACCAAGTGAAACTGACATTCCAAACTTAAAGGGTTAATTGCCTTCAAAATGCGACAACTATGTGACTATTACAAAGATAAGAAACTGAACGAGATAAACACGATGACAAATCACTAAAACATTAGCTCGTTCTTGCAAAATGTGCCCGCGAAATGCTATGGAGCGGGTCCTCTCCGGTCAATAAACTACCCCCACGGTGATTCCGAGGCAAAATGTGTATCACAAGCCCATTAGGCTAGCAACAGCTGAATGGCACAGACACAATAAAGACACAAGCGTGCAACCACTTGAAAATAATGACAGAGTGACAGACAAGTCCCGACTGGTAGACAATGACACAGTGACAGAGATGCACCCACAGGCAGACAATGACTCAATGACAGACATGCACCCACAGGCAGACAATGACGCAACGACAGACATGCACCCACAGGCAGACAATGACTCAATGACAGACATGCACCCACAGGCAGACAATGACGCAACGACAGACATGCACCCACAGGCAGACAATGACGCAACGACAGACATGCACCCACAGGCAGACAATGACGCAACGACAGACATGCACCCACAGGCAGACAATGACACAACGCCAAACATCCACCCACAGGCAGACAATAACACAACGAGAGACATGCACCCACAGGCAGACAATGACACAACGACAGACATGCACCCACAGGCAGACAATGACACAACGACAGAGATGCACCCACAGGCAGACAATGACACAACGACAGACATGCACCCACAGGCAGACAGTGACACAACGACAGACATGCACCCACAGGCAGACAATGACACAACGAGAGACATGCACCCACAGGCAGACAATGACACAGTGACAGACATGCACCCACAGGCAGACAGTGACGCAACGACAGACATGCACCCACAGGCAGACAATGACACAACGACAGACATGCACCCATAGGCAGACAATGACACAACGCCAAACATCAACCCACAGGCAGACAATGACACAGTGACAGACATGCACCCACAGGCAGACAATGACGCAACGACAGACATGCACCCACAGGCAGACAATGACACAACGACAGACATGCACCCACAGGCAGACAATGACACAACGACAGACATGCACCCACAGGCAGACAATGACACAACGACAGACATAGACCCACAGACAGACAATGACACAACGCCAAACATCCACCCACAGGCAGACAATGACACAACGACAGACATGGACCCACAGACAGACAATGACACAACGCCAAACATCCACCCACAGGCAGACAATGACACAGTGACAGACATGCACCGTCAGGCAGACAATGACGCAACGACAGACATGCACCCACAGGCAGACAATGACGCTACGACATACAGGCACCCACAGGCAGACAATGACATAACGCCAAACATCCACCCACAGGCAGACAATGACACAGTGACAGACATGTAACCACAGGCAGACAATGACACAACGCCAAACATCCACCCACAGGCAGACAATGACACAATGACAGACATGCACCCATAGGCAGACAATGACACAACGACAGACATGCACCCACAGGCAGACAATGACACAACGACAGACATGCACCCACAGGCAGACAATGACACAACGACAGACATGGACCCACAGACAGACAATGACACAGCGCCAAACATCCACCCACAGGCAGACAATGACTCAATGACAGACATGCACCCACAGGCAGACAATGACGCAACGACAGACATGCACCCACAGGCAGACAATGACACAACGACAGACATGCACCCACAGGCAGACAATGACACAACGACAGACATGCACCCACAGGCAGACAATGACACAACGACGGACATGGACCCACAGACAGACAATGACACAACGCCAAACATGCACCCACAGGCAGACAATGACACAATGGCAGACATGCACCAACAGGCAGACAATGATGCAACGACAGACATGCACCCACAGGCAGACAATGATGCAACGACAGACATGCACCCACAGGCAGACAATGATGCAACGACAGACATACACCCACAGGCAGACAATGACACAACGACAGACATGGACCCACAGACAGACAATGACACAACGCCAAACATCCACCCACAGGCAGACAATGACACAGTGACAGACATGCACCCACAGGCAGACAATGATGCAACGACAGACATGCACCCACAGGCAGACAATGATGCAACGACAGACATGCACCCACAGGCAGACAATGATGCAACGACAGACATACACCGTTAGGCAGACAATGACACAGTGACAGACATACACCCACAGGCAGACAATGGCGAAACGACAAACATACACCCACAGGCAGGATCCGGGCGTCGCTCTACCACTAGACCACGGAGGCGGTTCATAATCAATAACTCACCATATGGTTCATTTGTGACAGCGTCCTACTGACCTAGACGCAAGAAGAACAAATGTGCACCATCCTGCACTAATGCGTGGGCAATTGATGTTCAGTAGCAGCTGGTTATCAAAAGTATTGCCTTGGCGTTATGTTGTTCTCTTCAGTGGGAGCAGGTGAGTGTGTTTTGGGTACTGAGTGAGTATAATTTTACGCCGCGTTTAAGACTATTCCAGCAATAAAACTCTGATTCTCACAATTTAACCATATCAGGAATCGAACACCAACCTTTGCGTGGCTATCGAAGGGCCCTTAAAGTAAGTGAGTGAGTGAGTGAACGTCATAGGCCGCGGGCACGATATATTCAGGTTAGGAAACGTCGCCTCTAATTGTAATAAGAAGCTGTTCATTCATATATGTTATCTTTACTTGGTCTTACAAAGACGATAACCATAAGCCTCATGGGAAATGCTTCGCTCGAAATTCGAGCCCAATAATATGTTCTATAAAGCGTCCCAGCTTTGTGACGTCATATCATTATAACGTGACGTCGCTTTCCAATTGGGACATCAGAAAAAAACGGGACTCTCTTACCCAATCATGATGATGTTTCTTATCAAACGCAATCTTTTGATCTGTTCACACTTGGTACAAATGTTCTTTGTTTGTTTGTTAGTTTGTTGTTTATCGCCGCACACAGTAATATGCAGCTAAATGACGGCGGTCCGTAAATAGTCATGTCTGGACCAGGCAGTCCAGTGACTGACATCATGAGTAGATCAACGCCATTGATATACGATGACATGCATCAACCAGGTTAGCAAGGCTGCCCACCCAAACTAGACATCTTTTGCTAGGGGCCGGCTCTGTGAAGACACGCTTACAGCAGACATTTATACAGAGGGAGACATCAACAGAAAACGACACAAACACACGTACGCACATACGAAATTTCACACACATGTACACACACATACACACACAGACGCACACACAAACACGTCCAAGTACATACACGCATATATCAATGTACAGACACATACATGTACACACACGTACACACACAGACGCACACACAAACACGTCCAAGTACATACACGCATATATCAATGTACAGACACATACATGTACACACACGTACACACACAGACGCACACACAAACACGTCCAAGTACATACACGCATATATCAATGTACAGACACATACATGTACACACACGTACACACACAGACGCACACACAAACACGTCCAAGTACATACACGCATATATGAATGTACAGACACATACATGTACACACACGTACACACACAGACGCACACACAAACACGTCCAAGTACATACACGCATATATCAATGTACAGACACATACATGTACACACACGTACACACACAGACGCACACACAAACACGTCCAAGTACATACACGCATATATCAATGTACAGACACATACATGTACACACACGTACACACACAGACGCACACACAAACACGTCCAAGTACATACACGCATATATCAATGTACAGACACATACATGTACACACACGTACACACACAGACGCACACACAAACACGTCCAAGTACATACGTGCATATATCAATGTACAGACACATACATGTACACACACGTACACACACAGACGCACACACAAACACGTCCAAGTACATACACGCATATATCAATGTACAGACACATACATGTACACACACAGACGCACACACAAACACGTCCAAGTACATACACGCATATATCAATGTACAGACACATACATGTACACACACGTACACACACAGACACATACATGTACACACACATAAAAGTACACACATATATACGTACACACATGTGAGTGAGTGAGTGAATGAGTTTTGGTTTTACGCCGCTTTTAGCAATATTCCAGCAATATCACGGCGGGGACACCAGAAATGGGCTTCACACATTGTGCCCATGTCGGGAATCGAACCCGGGTCTTCGGCGTGACGAGCGAACGCTTTAACCACTCGTTTACCTCGTGACTGCCCCCATACGCACATGTACAGACACCGCTCAGTGTGATGTACAAGATACTACGTACCAGGGTACTAAACAGAAGAAGAAGAAGAAGAAGAAGAAGAAGAAGAAGAAGAAGAAGAAGAAGAAGAATAAAATTGTTTTGTTAAAGTATCACATGCTGCAGTACTAAATATATGGACATATAAACATTTCATTAAAAAACAGCACCCGGCCAGTTGGCCTACGAGACACTAATTACATAATTGTACATTTAAAATATATAAAAAAAGAAAGGAAAAATTAGTTACAACTTTGTATATTACTACACCCACACCCACACCCACACCCACACCGATACACCAACACACACATCCGCATTAAAATCCCGCTCAAAGCATTCAAACAGGTAAGCATACAAACAGGTAAGCATACAGGACACTCACAGCAATCTCATACAGGACACTCACAGCAATCTCATTCAGAACACTCACAACAATCTCATTCAGAACACTCACAACAATCTCATTCAGAACACTCACAACAATCTCATACAGAACACTCACAACAATCTCACACAGAACACTCACAACAATCTCATACAGGACACTCACAACAATCTCATACAAAACACTCACAGCAGTCTCATACAGAACACTCACAACAATCTCATACAGAACACTCACAACAATCTCATACAAAACACTCACAACAATCTCATACAGGACACTCACAGCAGTCTCATACAGAACACTCACAACAATCTCATACAGAACACTCACAACAATCTCATTCAGAACACTCACAACAATCTCATTCAGAACACTCACAACAATCTCATTCAGAACACTCACAACAATCTCATACAAAACACTCACGGCAATCTCATACAGAACACTCACAACAATCTCATACAGAACACTCACAACAGTCTCATTCAGAACACTCACAACAATCTCATACAGAACACTCACAACAATCTCATACAGAACACTCACAACAATCTCATTCAGAACACTCACAACAATCTCATACAGGACACTCACAGCAGTCTCATACAGAACACTCACAACAATCTCATAAAGAACACTCACAACAATCTCATACAAAACACTCACAACAATCTCATACAGAACACTCACAGCAGTCTCATACAGAACACTCACAACAATCTCATACAGAACACTCACAACAATCTCATACAGAACACTCACAACAATCTCATACAGAACACTCACGGCAATCTCATACAGAACACTCACAACAATCTCATACAGAACACTCACAACAATCTCATACAGAACACTCACAACAATCTCATACAGAACACTCACAACAATCTCATACAGAACACTCACAACAATCTCATACAGAACACTCACGGCAATCTCATACAGAACAATCACAACAATCTCATACAGAACACTCACGGCAATCTCATACAGAACACTCACAACAATCTCATACAGAACACTCACAACAATCTCATACAGAACACTCACAACAATCTCATACAGAACACTCACGGCTATCTCATACAGAACACTCACAACAATCTCATACAGAACACTCACAACAATCTCATTCAGAACACTCACAACAATCTCATACAGGACACTCACAGCAGTCTCATACAGAACACTCACAACAATCTCATACAGAACACTCACAACAATCTCATACAGAACACTCACAACAATCTCATTCAGAACACTCACAACAATCTCATACAGAACACTCACAACAATCTCATTCAGAACACTCACAACAATCTCATACAGAACACTCACAACAATCTCATTCAGAACACTCACAACAATCTCATTCAGAACACTCACAACAATCTCATTCAGAACACTCACAACAATCTCATTCAGAACACTCACAACAATCTCATTCAGAACACTCACAACAATCTCATACAAAACACTCACAACAATCTCATACAAAACACTCACAACAATCTCATTCAGAACACTCACAACAATCTCATACAGAACACTCACAACAATCTCATACAGAACACTCACAACAATCTCATTCAGAACACTCACAGCAGTCTCATACAGAACACTCACAACAATCTCATACAGAACACTCACAACAATCTCATACAGAACACTCACAACAATCTCATTCAGAACACTCACAACAATCTCATTCAGAACACTCACAACAATCTCATACAAAACACTCACAACAATCTCATACAAAACACTCACAACAATCTCATTCAGAACACTCACAACAATCTCATACAGAACACTCACAACAATCTCATACAGAACACTCACAACAATCTCATTCAGAACACTCACAGCAATCTCATACAGAACACTCACAACAATCTCATACAGAACACTCACAGCAGTCTCATACAGAACACTCACAACAATCTCATACAGAACACTCACAACTATCTCATACAGAACACTCACAGCAGTCTCATACAGAACACTCACAACAATCTCATTCAGAACACTCACTACAATCTCATTCAGAACACTCACAACAATCTCATACAGAACACTCACAAAAATCTCATTCAGAACACTCACAACAATCTCATACAAAACACTCACAACAATCTCATACAGAACACTCACAACAATCTCATACAGAACACTCACAGCAGTATCATACAGGACACTCACAACAATCTCATACAAAACACTCACGGCAATCTCATACAGAACACTCACAACAATCTCATACAAAACACTCACGGCAATCACATACATGTCATACATCTATACACATATGCGTCCATATACACACAACTTAATTCATCAATCGTGTATACTAACCTACATGTATAACCAGCATACATACTAACATACCAACCTACATACATACCTATATCCATCAAACATAAATCAATCCGTATTATACATACACAGGTCCATCCATACCTATGTCCGTTCAAACACACCTCAATCCAAATATACTAACACACATACATACCTATATCCATTCAAACACACCTCAATCCAAATATACTAACACACATACAACCATACATCCATACCTATATCCATCCATACACATATCGATCCATATATACATACACACATACAACCATACCTATATCCATCCATTCACACCTCAGTCCATATATACATACACACATACAACCATACAAGTGTCGTACTGAATACAGTATGAACATACATTAAATACAACAGATGATATAAATGAGAGGCACTGTGTACTAACGTACATAAACACACCCGCCTACTGTACACACCTACGTGCATATATAAGACAATGCATAACATTATGGATGGGATAAAAAGTAATTAAAATAAAAGCTAACAGTTTATATAAAGTTTACGGCGTCTGTACATTCTGTAGACAAGGGAGGCTAGGGGTTTACTTATACATGGAGTATTAATTAAATAACAGGTCTGTTGCAGTAGAGAACAGGTCGGGAAGGAGGGCTCCAAGGAGGTAATATAATTCCATAAATCCTTTCTTAAATCAGAATAAAAGTTACATTCAGTTAGAAAGTGGATTTCATCTTCGATTGCTTTAGAGTCACACATTTTACATATCCTTTCTTCCAAGGGGACAGTCGGTCGTGAAAATCTACCGGTCTCTATTTCAAGAGGTAAAGTTCCTGTACGTATTTTGGCGAGTGTACTTCGATAAGATCGGTCCATTATAAGTTGAACATATGGTTCAGTGTTAAGCGAGCCCTTAAAGAGTCTATATGTTCTAAGTTTGTTACCGTTTAAACACCATGGTTGCTGGTATATAGTATATTACTACACAATTAGGAAGGCCAGTCCAAGGCCGAATTGACCGCCTCCTAGGTCTAATGGTAGAGCGTCCGCCCGGAGGGCGGAAGGTCGGGGGTTCGATCCCCAGCCGCGTCATACCAAAAGACGTTAAAAGATGGTACTTGTTGTTACCCTCTCTGGCGCTCGGCATTAAGGGGCTAAAACAAGGACTGGTCGGCCCGGAGTCAGTATACTGTGTCTGAGTGGGGTATTCCTATTAAACTGCGGCATGGTATCTCAGTGTGCTGGCACTATAAATCGGGATCAGTCCGGACTAGTACAAGCAGCCACACACATACATACACGTGCATCCACGTCGCTATATAAGTGCAATAATCTTGGACGCGACGTTAAACCCCATTTCACCTCACCTCACAAAGATTTTCAAGGCGCTTCAGACGTTTATAGTTGTCAAAGGAAGGATAAACAGCCATTCCAGGTTTGGGGTGAAAATGTAAACACGAGGGCGAGGGATTAGCCCGCGGGCCGTCGGCCAAGAATGACAGTTTCAACCAAAATCCAGGGGACGTGTTTTATCCATCATTTAATCAATCTAAATGCAATAAATACCAGAAAAGAGAAAGACCACGTGGAGCATGGAGACAACTGAAGTCACGTGTATTAAAATTGAACACCCTTTCATCACCTGTCAGGTGTGTTTACATTTTAGCCAAATCCGAGGTGCAGTGATTTATTAGTTCTATAAGCCGACAGAAGAATCTGAAACAACATTGATCAACAATTGTATATTTCCAAAAACACTTTCCATAAACTTAGGAAACGGACATAAAATGTCTCTTGTTGTTTTTGTTGTTGTTTAACGCCGAACTCAGAAACATTCCAGCTATATGACGGCTATAAATAATCGAGTCTGGATAAGACAATCCAGTGATTGACATCATGAGCATCGATCCACAAAATAGGGATATGTTGTAATGTATTAACCATGTCAGCGAGCCTGACCACCCGATCCCGTTAGTTGCCTCTTACGACAAGCATAGTCGCCTTTTACGGAAAGCATGGGTTGCTGAAGACCTATTCTAACCCGGATCTTCACGGTTCAAGGCGATAATTGACGTCATGACTATATAATTGAATCTTCGTTATGTTCATTATAATTCCTGCATTCTGATTAGCTGAATAGTCACGTGTTATGCCATTCATTTCCTATGAAACGTAAAAAATTAAGCCACGCCCACCGAACCGGACTACTTCCCTTTCTGCGCACCTGTATCATCATGAAGTTATCAGGCCTAGTAACATTCTAATGCTATTTTGGGGTTTTAACTTACCAACAAAAAAACACAAATCACATTCAAAGTTAATAAAGAGTTTACAAACGAAATCAAAAGTTTTACAGTATTTATGTCTTGTCTGGTATCCGTAGTTACCGTATTTATCACGCACAGTCAAGAAACAATCATCTGCGTCGTCTTGATTACAAAGCAACAATATGGTCGACTTCAAAACGTTTTGATGTAGGCGATTCAAAGACTGTATTTGGGTTTCAATCTGGAGACAATGCCACGTTTGGCCCCGGATTCGATTACTTAGATTTTCTGGATGATTTTAATCTGGATGAAATAGAAAATTTGATAGCGATTACGGCTTCAACTACTCCCAAAACCGCAAATAAAGAAATGGAAATGGCTTTACAAGACAACAAAATTCCAATGCTAGCACCGTCAAGATTCAAGAAAATATCAAATCGGGTCTTGCAAAAACTTGATGAAATCAGGCAATCCACGTCCACAAGAGAAATACAAAATGGGGTGTTCAAGGTAGGCCCTATGTTCCTAAAATAAACGAAATAAATATAACCTCACGGTGATCATGGTGATATTGCCTACAATCTATATAAAAAAATCGAGAGCCATATTTCGTTGTCTACACCTGGAGATGCAACTGGATTTAATTTCACGGCATTTCCTTCTGAAAGAATACAATAGATTTCTATTTCCTATCCAGGCCTGATATTCCTCGTTTAATTAAGTCTCCCTCATGATGTAGGAGTTTTTCGTAACATTTCTGTGATCGTAGATCTCGGCCAAATCAACACAGAAATCAAGTTGGGCTATGTTATATCTTTTTAAGATTGGACGATAGAAACTGATGTGGCAGCTGTGGATTTTTCATCAATCATCTCCGAAGACCTCAATGGTAAATTGACCCGTGAAGATTCCGGGGTAGAATAGGTCTTCAGCAACCCATACTTGCCGTAAAAGGCGACTATGCTTGTCGAAAGAGGCGACTAACGGGATCGGGTGGTCAGGCACGCTGACTTGGTTGATGCGTGTCATCGATCGATGCTATTGATGTCAATCACAGGATTGTCTGGTCCAGACTCGATTATTTACAGATCGCCGTCATATAGCTCGAATATTACTGAGTGCGGCGTTAAACAACAAACAAACAAACAAACCAATCAATGGTAAACTTCGTACATACTACGCCGAGGCCCAGCCCAACATCAAGATCAGAGGGCCAACAAGATGCTGCATCCCCAGGTTGCAGAACATCACAAGAACACCATGCAACATGTTCTGGCTGCCTTAAAAAGACACTTGAATGAATGGGAGAGACATTTACACTGTTCGGGATAAACAATTCAAATCGGCGAATGACATGCTCGACGCAAAGTTGAAATACGATGTGCAACATGTCTGGTCCAGACTCGATTATTTACAGACCGCCGTCATATAGCTGGAAATTGCTGAGTGCGGCGTTAAACAACAAAGAATCAGCAATCGGAAATTAAGAGGTCAAGTCCAGTGTAAGCTTTATTCGGATAAATAATTGGACGCATGCGTTAGTTATTTCTCTTGTAATATCACCATACTATGTACAGTAAACTACGGTTATAACGAACACGCTTATTACGAACTGACGGATATAACGAACTTACTTTATTGGTCCCGACTATTTGCTGTAGTTATGCTGTATATATGCTTTTAACGAACTACGGTTATAACGAACTAAAATTAGTAGTCCCTTTGAGTTCGTTATAACCGTACTTTACTGTAGTTTGGAATAGTGATGACATTTTTCTTTCACAGTAAAGTAAGTTCTTAAACTGAAAACTTTAACGTGACGTTATGTCATTGTTAACATAGGTACTTTGATTTTGTCATGTCACGATGTTGTGTTGGGAAATAGAGGTACCTCACTGAAAATGGGGACCCAAATGAAGGGTATGTGACTTGATAAAGACTCTAATGGAACAAAGTAATTTGATTTTACATGTAATATAGAATTATTCATCTTTGTAATGTTTATGCCTATATTTTGATTGTTGATGGCAATTTGCCATGAATAATGCCCATGTGTATGTTGGACTTGCAACAGGAGTCCACCTACAATACACACATAGGGTGAGGTGAGATAAAATGGGGTTTAACGTCGCGTCCAAGATTATTGCACTTATATAGCGACGTGGATGCACGTGTGTGTGTGTGTTTGTGTGGCTGCTTGTACTAGTCCGGACTGATGCCGATTTAAAGTGCTAGCTCACTGAGATACCATGCCGTTGTTTAACATGAATACCCCACTCAGAAACAGTATACTGACTCCGAGCCGACCAGTCCTTGTTTTAACCCCTTAATGCCGAGCGCCAGACAGGGTAACAACAAGTACCATCTTATAACATCTTTTGGTATGACGCGGTCAGGGATCTCCGGGCGGAGGCTCTACCACTAGACCCCGGAGGCGGTCTACACACATAACGATCTTCAGTGAACACTGCCATGTCATTGACAATGACGAGGTTCCCAGAGTAACATGAAGACGTTTCCTGCAACGTTTCTGTACATCTTAAGTGACAACAACCAAGTTCCTCCTCGTAACATGTAAATGTTCGCGGAATCAGGACGTCAGTCCACACCTTCAGTGAACACACAGTGAAAGCATTTGACATCACCACCAGGGAACGTTCCATCAGCTGGGAAGTTGATGGCCTGTGTTCCGGGAAGCCGCGAGTGCCGTCAAGGTGGACATCTTCCAAAAGTCTTCCTTATTCTCCTGATCTGGCTCCGTCATACTTCCACGTGTTCCCAAACAAGACGAAAGCCCAAGCATCATGGGATTGCCTAAAAGTCGGACCAAGAAAAGTCGCAGAATAATAAAACGAAACGTGCATATATATATATACTAGGCAGATCTCAAATGTCCACGAACGTATAGTTTTGCGCAATTAATTGAGTTTGAATTTAAATATATATTCAACAATGTAATGAAGTGATAATTACGACTACATACCGAGAGTCCTCGTAGAGTGAGTAAGTGAGTGAGTGAGTGAGTGAGTATGGTTTTACTCCGATTTTAGCAATATTCCAGCAATATCACGGCGGGGGACACCAGAAATGGGCTTCACACATTGTACCCATGTCGGGAATCGAACCCGGGTCTTCGGCGTGACGAGCGAACGTTCTAACCACTAGGCTACCCCGAGTCCTCGTAGAAAAGCCAGTGTCTTGACTGTGTGTTTTCTTAGACGAGAAGGTTTCTCACAGACCTTAGCATGAAGGGGAGTAATGTTCTGGGCAGGAGATGACAGTGACTAATATTCTTCCATTAATTTTCGTGTTGGGCCTCCCTAGTTAACATTTACTCCTTCATGTTAACGCAACACAGGATGTTTTCTAGAAGAGGATATTCGCGAATGTCAAAGGGCTGAGACGACACGTGTTAAGAATTGTTGAAACTTCTAAAGTTACTAAAATACTTTATATCTATAGGCTAGTATTACATACTTACTATTGGAGATTTTAACGTGCGCTTTCCGACATTATGCGTATTTCGCACACGGGCCCGCCATGAGATTGTCAAGGAGGGTGTGTCAACCTGGGGGCGTTAGGGTTGCTTATTTTCAATTTTGAGAAATTTGGAATTTGGAAACTTGGGGGTTTTAGGTGGGGGACTAAGGGAGGATGTGGATGTATGGTTTGTGGATTTGTGTTTTGTTAGTTTTGATTAGTGATGGTTTACGTTTTGTAGGTGATTATGATGATATGCGTCCTAAAAGTTCAGTTTTAATAAGGAGTATGCCTAATGCTTTGAAGGTTTGTGTATCGTTTAGCGGATTTAGAAGTGTTGCTACTGTTAGTTGAGTGTTGCAGTCTAGTTTGGTTTGGAGTGTAGTTGGTAGTGCGTGCAGTGTAGTAGTACGTGTTCTGGTGTTTCTAGTTGGCTGCAGTGTAGTAGTACGTGTTCCGGTGTTTCTAGTTGGCTGCAGTGTAGTAGTACGTGTTCTGGTGTTTCTAGTTGGTTGCAGTGTAGTAGTACGTGTTCCGGTGTTTCTAGTTGGTTGCAGTGTAGTTGTACGTGTTCTGGTGTTTCTAGTTGGCTGCAGTGTAGTAGTACGTGTTCTGGTGTTTCTAGTTGGTTGCAGTGTAGTAGTACGTGTTCCGGTGTTTCTAGTTGGTTGCAGTGTAGTAGTACGTGTTCCGGTGTTTCTAGTTGGTTGCAGTGTAGTAGTACGTGTTGTGGTGTTTCTAGTTGGTTGCAGTGTAGTAGTACGTGTTCCGGTGTTTCTAGTTGGTTGCAGTGTAGTAGTACGTGTTCCGGTGTTTCTAGTTGGTTGCAGTGTAGTAGTACGTGTTCCGGTGTTTCTTGTTGGTTGCAGTGTAGTAGTACGTGTTCTGGTGTTTCTAGTTGGCTGCAGTGTAGTAGTACGTGTTCCGGTGTTTCTAGTTGGTTGCAGTGTAGTAGTACGTGTTCCGGTGTTTCTAGTTGGCTGCAGTGTAGTAGTACGTGTTCCGGTGTTTCTAGTTGGTTGCAGTGTGGTAGTACGTGTTCCGGTGTTTCTAGTTGGCTGCAGTGTAGTAGTACGTGTTCTGGTGTTTCTAGTTGGTTGCAGTGTAGTAGTACGTGTTCCGGTGTTTCTAGTTGGCTGCAGTGTAGTAGTACGTGTTCTGTTGTTTCTAGTTGGCTGCAGTGTAGTAGTACGTGTTCCGGTGTTTCTAGTTGGTTTAGCTGTAGTAGTACGTGTTCCGGTGTTTCTTGTTGGTTGCAGTGTAGTAGTACGTGTTCCTGTGTTTCTAGTTGGCTGCAGTGTAGTAGTACGTGTTCCGTTGTTTCTAGTTGGTTGCAGTGTAGTAGTACGTGTTCCGTTGTTTCTAGTTGGTTGCAGTGTAGTAGTACGTGTTCCTGTGTTTCTAGTTGGCTGCAGTGTAGTAGTACGTGTTCTGGTGTTTCTAGTTGGTTGCAGTGTAGTAGTACGTGTTCCGGTGTTTCTAGTTGGTTGCAGTGTAGTAGTACGTGTTCTGGTGTTTCTAGTTGGCTGCAGTGTAGTAGTACGTGTTCTGGTGTTTCTAGTTGGCTGCAGTGTAGTAGTACGTGTTCTGGTGTTTCTAGTTGGTTGCAGTGTAGTAGTACGTGTTCTGGTATTTCTAGTTGGTTGCAGTGTAGTAGTACGTGTTCTGGTGTTTCTAGTTGGCTGCAGTGTAGTAGTACGTGTTCCGTTGTTTCTAGTTGGTTGCAGTGTAGTAGTACGTGTTCCGGAGTTTCTAGTTGGCTGCAGTGTAGTAGTACGTGTTCTGGTGTTTCTAGTTGGCTGCAGTGTAGTAGTACGTGTTCTGGTGTTTCTAGTTGGTTGCAGTGTAGTTGTACATGTTCTGGTGTTTCTAGTTGGCTGCAGTGTAGTAGTACGTGTTCCGGTGTTTCTAGTTGGTTGCAGTGTAGTAGTACGTGTTCTGGTGTTTCTAGTTGGTTGCAGTGTAGTAGTATGTGTTCCGGTGTTTCTAGTTGGCTGCAGTGTAGTAGTACGTGTTCTGGTGTTTCTAGTTGGTTGCAGTGTAGTAGTACGTGTTCCGGTGTTTCTAGTTGGTTGCAGTGTAGTAGTACGTGTTCTGGTGTTTCTAGTTGGCTGCAGTGTAGTAGTACGTGTTCTGGTGTTTCTAGTTGGTTGCAGTGTAGTAGTACGTGTTCCGGTGTTTCTAGTTGGTTGCAGTGTAGTAGTACGTGTTCTGGTGTTTCTAGTTGGCTGCAGTGTAGTAGTACGTGTTCCGGTGTTTCTAGTTGGCTGCAGTGTAGTAGTACGTGTTCTGGTGTTTCTAGTTGGTTGCAGTGTAGTAGTACGTGTTCTGGTATTTCTAGTTGGTTGCAGTGTAGTAGTACGTGTTCCGGTGTTTCTAGTTGGCTGCAGTGTAGTAGTACGTGTTCCGGTGTTTCTAGTTGGTTGCAGTGTAGTAGTACGTGTTCTGGTGTTTCTAGTTGGCTGCAGTGTAGTAGTACGTGTTCTGGTGTTTCTAGTTGGTTGCAGTGTAGTAGTACGTGTTCCGGTGTTTCTAGTTGGTTGCAGTGTAGTAGTACGTGTTCCGGTGTTTCTAGTTGGCTGCAGTGTAGTAGTACGTGTTCTGGTGTTTCTAGTTGGTTGCAGTGTAGTAGTACGTGTTCTGGTGTTTCTAGTTGGCTGCAGTGTAGTAGTACGTGTTCCGGTGTTTCTAGTTGGTTGCAGTGTAGTAGTACGTGTTCTGGTGTTTCTAGTTGGTTGCAGTGTAGTAGTACGTGTTCCTGTGTTTCAAGTTGGTTGCAGTGTAGTAGTACGTGTATTGGTGTTTCTAGTTGGCTGCAGTGTAGTAGTACGTGTTCCGGTGTTTCTAGTTGGCTGCAGTGTAGTAGTACGTGTTCTGGTGTTTCTAGTTGGTTGCAGTGTAGTAGTACGTGTTCTGGTGTTTCTAGTTGGATGCAGTGTAGTAGTACGTGTTCCGGTGTTTCTAGTTGGCTGCAGTGTAGTAGTACGTGTTCCGGTGTTTCTAGTTGGCTGCAGTGTAGTAGTACGTGTTCCGGTGTTTCTAGTTGGTTGCAGTGTAGTAGTACGGGTTCCGGTGTTTCTAGTTGGTTGCAGTGTAGTAGTACGTGTTCCGGTGTTTCTAGTTGGTTGCAGTGTAGTAGTACGTGTTCCGTTGTTTCTAGTTGGTTGCGGTGTAGTAGTACGTGTTCCGGTGTTTCTAGTTGGTTGCAGTGTAGAAGTACGTGTTCTGGTGTTTCTAGTTGGCTGCAGTGTAGTAGTACGTGTTCTGGTGTTTCTAGTTGGTTGCAGTGTAGTAGTACGTGTTCTGGTGTTTCTAGTTGGCTGCAGTGTAGTAGTACGTGTTCCGTTGTTTCTAGTTGGTTGCAGTGTGGTAGTACGTGTTCTGGCGTTTCTAGTTGGTTGCAGTGTAGTAGTACGTGTTCCGGTGTTTCTAGTTGGCTGCAGTGTAGTAGTACGTGTTCCGGTGTTTCTAGTTGGTTGCAGTGTAGTAGTACGTGTTCCGGTGTTTCTAGTTGGTTGCAGTGTAGTAGTACGTGTTCCTGTGTTTCTAGTTGGCTGCAGTGTAGTAGTACGTGTTCTGGTGTTTCTAGTTGGTTGCAGTGTAGTAGTACGTGTTCTGGTGTTTCTAGTTGGTTGCAGTGTAGTAGTACGTGTTCCGGTGTTTCTAGTTGGTTGCAGTGTAGTAGTACGTGTTCTGGTGTTTCTAGTTGGTTGCAGTGTAGTAGTACGTGTTCCGGTGTTTCTAGTTGGTTGCAGTGTAGTAGTACGTGTTCTGGTGTTTCTTGTTGGTTGCAGTGTAGTAGTACGTGTTCCGGTGTTTCTAGTTGGTTGCAGTGTAGTAGTACGTGTTCCGGTGTTTCTAGTTGGTTGCAGTGTAGTAGTACGTGTTCTGGTGTTTCTAGTTTGCTGCAGTGTAGTAGTACGTGTTCTGGTGTTTCTAGTTGGTTGCAGTGTAGTAGTACGTGTTGTGGTGTTTCTAGTTGGTTGCAGTGTAGTAGTACGTGTTCTGGTGTTTCTAGTTGGCTGCAGTGTAGTAGTACGTGTTCCGGTGTTTCTAGTTGGTTGCAGTGTAGTAGTACGTGTTCCGGTGTTTCTAGTTGGTTGCAGTGTAGTAGTACGTGTTCCGGTGTTTCTAGTTGGTTGCAGTGTAGTAGTACGTGTTCTAGTGTTTCTAGTTGGCTGCAGTGTAGTAGTACGTGTTCTGGTGTTTCTAGTTGGTTGCAGTGTAGTAGTACGTGTTGTGGTGTTTCTAGTTGGTTGCAGTGTAGTAGTACGTGTTCTGGTGTTTCTAGTTGGTTGCAGTGTAGTAGTACGTGTTCCGGTGTTTCTAGTTGGTTGCAGTGTAGTAGTACGTGTTCCGGTGTTTCTAGTTGGTTGCAGTGTAGTAGTACGTGTTGTGGTGTTTCTAGTTGGTTGCAGTGTAGTAGTACGTGTTCTGGTGTTTCTAGTTGGTTGCAGTGTAGTAGTACGTGTTCTGGTGTTTCTAGTTGGTTGCAGTGTAGTAGTACGTGTTCCGGTGTTTCTAGTTGGTTGCAGTGTAGTAGTACGTGTTCTGGTGTTTCTAGTTGACTGCAGTGTAGTAGTACGTGTTCCGGTGTTTCTAGTTGGTTGCAGTGTAGTAGTACGTGTTCTGGTGTTTCTTGTTGGTTGCAGTGTAGTAGTACGTGTTCCGGTTTTTCTAGTTGGTTGCAGTGTAGTAGTACGTGTTCTGGTGTTTCTAGTTGGTTGCAGTGTAGTAGTACGTGTTCTGGTGTTTCTAGTTGGCTGCAGTGTAGTAGTACGTGTTCCGGTGTTTCTAGTTGGTTGCAGTGTAGTAGTTTGTGTTCCGGTGTTTCTAGTTGGTTGCAGTGTAGTAGTACGTGTTCCGGTGTTTCTAGTTGGTTGCAGTGTAGTAGTACGTGTTCTGGTGTTTCTAGTTGGCTGCAGTGTAGTAGTACGTGTTCCGGTGTTTCTAGTTGGTTGCAGTGTAGTAGTACGTGTTCTGGTGTTTCTAGTTGGTTGCAGTGTAGTAGTACGTGTTCTGGTGTTTCTACACTACATTTCAAAAGTCACTTCCCCTGTATCGCGAAACTATTTCGCTATGCGTTCGCGATAGTGCCGTGAAAGTATCGCGAAAGTGACTCGAAAGTGGCGCGATAATACCGCGAAAGTGGCTAGAAAATGCTGCGAAAGTTGCGCGCTGATGCCGCGAAGTTTCGCGTAAGTGGCGCAAAAGTGCCGTGATAGTGCCGTGATAGTGCCGCGATAGTGGCGCGATAGTGCCGCAAAAGTCGGTAATAGTGCCGAGAAAGTGGCGCCATATTGGTACACTGCATGTACACTTCAGAAATGCTGTCGTGCGTTACTTCCCCCTGTATGTCGGATGTATGTTCAATCTAACCTGGAGCTATATAATCCTGTTGCTCGTGTTATATTTAAAGAGGTGTAGGTGGTAGGTCCATTAACAGTATAAAGCTTTACATGGATAAAAAATTATGTTCTTAAAACTGTATTTTTTCCGCAAGGATGCATGATCTATTCTATATTAATCAATAAGAAATTAATGGAAAAAATTAATATTCCCTGATGTGTGTAACTCATTTGTATAAGTTATCAATAGTCTTCGTAATTGGGAGTAGTGTAAGAGAACGCAATTCCCAGCGGTGCCTGAATACACTTTTTTTTCTAGATTTACCCCGATTTTGGTCCTCAGTTCATCTGATTCATACACAATAAGGACTTGCGTTCGTCCGTAAATGCCTGAAATGCTGAGTGTTAACAGCGGCCATCACAGTCTCTGTTTAGCATTTAGCCTTCAGGATTAAATATATGAAAATACATTTCGCTTTGATGTGCTTATGAAAACGGAATAACTTTCCTCAAAACGAAGTAGAAACCAGGTGATACATGTAAGGAAGAGAATTTATGGATGGTAACTTTATTATGAGGAACACAATGTTTCGAAGTAATATTTACTCTTTCATCAGGTGAAGGAGTAAGTATACACTCCAAAACATTGTGTTCCCCAAATCAAAGATGTCTTCCTTATGTGTTGAACTTGTAAATGATTTTCAAAGACATGATCCATAGACGGTTTTAAAATGATAGGTCAAACACTGTGTTGTTTATCTGTTCCACATAGTGGTAAGTTGTAAGATTAGTTTCTGCTCGTTAATCAGACAAACTACTGCTACACTGGGTTTGTGCAAAAGGTGATGCACGTATACACATGTCGAGTGTCTCAGATACGCGGGGTCTACTTATTTACTTTTTTAAATTGGGACTTTAACGTGCGTATTTCGCGCACGGGCCCGCCAGGCCATTTAGTGTTTGGTCGAAAAGGGTATGTCCGAGAAGGTGGGGCAACCTAGGGGGGGCTTTTAGGGTTGTTTACCTAATTTGGATAACAAATTTGGAATTTTGAAATATGCTATGCAAAAGATGGAGAGGGGACTAAATGTAGTTTTAGTAGATGTAGTTCTAAGTATGTTTTTGTAGATTTAGAATTTTAAGGTTTATTGGCAGCTTGTTTGTTGTACTTTGTTAGATGCGGCCGAGTAGGCCTGTTTTGATTAGATATATGCCTAGTGCTTTAAAGGTTTGTAAGTCATTTAGGGGGTTTAGTACCGTTGCTAGTGTCATTTGATTGTTGCAGTTTAGAGTGGATTGGAGTGTTGTTCTATGTTGCTGGTACTGTGTGCAATATAGTATTATGTGTTCAGGAGTTTCTTTTAAGTTGCAGTGGGGGCATTTCCCGGATTGGTGTTTTTTAAGTTTGGTGTAGGTGGGAGTTTAACTTAGTGTCGCCTGTTTGTAGTTTAGTTATTTTTGATAGTTATTTTGCCACTTTTGTATTACTTTTAATTTAATCTTTTTACATTGGTAGGTTGATGCTTACTTCTTCTAATTTTAGAGCAGATTTGGCTGCTTTGTCTGCGTGTTCATTGTCAAACACTCCAACGTGGGCAGGGATCCGTACTATTTCTATGTCTTCACCTAGTTTACGTAGATTGTTGGCGCTTTTAATTATCTGTTGTATTAGTTTTGGGCGTTTTTTTGTGTTTTAGTTTTTTTATAGCCTGGAGCCCACTTAATGAATCTGAAAGGATTAGGGTTTTTGGTGGCGGGGTCTGCAGATATAGTTGTGATTTGATGAATTCTTTATTCTCTAGACATTCGAGAGCGAACCAGACTGCAACATTATTCACAATGAATATACTCAGAATATCTACTCCAATAAAAAAAGCACCCCACAGTTTATTATGTAACTTATAGCGAGACAACTCGGATAGTTAATTACATTGTCTACTCACAATTCTAAGCAGGTGCACGAAATAACAGGAAGAGTCATGCGTTATATAACATCAGAAACGTGGAAGATGAAATCCACCTTCCAGCAAATTGTATTCATTAGGAGTAGGGTAGATTCAGCTGTGCAGGCAATTGAATAGTAGCGTTAACCAGTGGCATTTAAGACGTTTTTTACATTTAAGAACATATGTAATACTCATGGTCATTAGGACGGAAGCGCAACAGATATGAACGATATCGATAGGTTTGTGCGAGGAACAAGGATTACCATATATTTGTGACACAAGATCTACATGTATACTGTATTTTTCAGTGAGTATTTGTACGTGGGCCTATGGCCTTTATACTGAAAAATAAAGAATTGAATTGAAATAAAGAATTAAATTGAGTTGACACAAGATCATATTTCTTCGTCAGCAACATCTCACATATCCTGTGGTATCGTTTTTGCTTAGAATATAGAACAATGACTTCAAACACATTACACTATGCAGTCATTTTGTCGTCTTGTTCTTAACATTCCTTCACTGAAATAGGATTGCTACGCAGTATTTAATTAACTTGTTACGTCGATTCGAGACCAGAGAACATGTTATGTATCGATACCGGTTGTTTATTAATGTTCACTAAAGGAGGGAGGGCTACAATTGACAAGGACCTCTAGGCTACATGTCATGAAAATATGTTTCTCATGTCGTTGTGTTTAGTTATACGTGTGCGCCTGCACTAATGAAGTAAGTGAATGTTAAGAAGACGAGATAACATGTACCTGTATCATCCATCACACAAAACAATGTAGGTATGGTTTGACACTGTTTTAGAACGTTTTGTAAAACGGATAGGACAAAACAAGCCAGTGCTGGCTTCTGTTGCTGCCTTTCCGAAGATCTGAATAAAAAGGTTATCATACTCATTGCCAGATATTACGTTCTAAAATAGGAACATTTACAACGCAGGATTGTTTGCTCATTTATTATGTACCACACCATATATTTAAGGAGTGTAGGACATTTCCCCCACACCGACAGTCCCCTACTCGGACAATATCCCGTACTGACATTTCCTCACATTGAATAAATTAATAATTTATATTACAGTTTGACAAACTATTATAATATAAACATGAAAAGTCATCATCACATGTCAAGTTCACTACATGTCACCAGCTAGAAGTGACATGGGAAATAGATTTTACTCTTTGTTCAGCTGTCCTTCATTTAAAGACACATTTGACCAAAAAAAGCACGAACTGCTTGAGTGACCTCCTTTCATCAGGTTGAAAGGATTACCCACAGAGAAAGAAAGGATTAGAAATCGACATGCCATTACGTATTCACTACCAACGTCCTCTAATATTAAACTGATACCCTTGTTATCCCCTAATGAGATCTTGTATACTTTGTCACACCCGGTAATTGTTAAGATCACAAATCCTATCTACAGCCAGGCAATCTATACATGTTTCCAATACCCTGTTATAATTAGTGGTGAATGCTAGAAAACACATCCTGAAAGATATCCTGAGACGCCTCCAAATGTCCACTTCATAATTCTTACAAAAAGTAATATTCTACAGTAATAACATTTGAAGGCTAATCCACAAATACCATCGCATCAATTGTTACGGAGTGGTGACCAGCATTCGTAAATGCAAAAATTGCAAAAATCAAACTGCCAAGGATAGAATGCACTTTAAAGCGAGCTGCAATCTTCTTTCTGATATTAGATATTCGTTAAGGAGATATTCATAATAATAAAAATAACACGTCCCATTTTAATTCTGGAAACCCCAAAGTCCAGAAACTCTACGGTCTTTGCCCAGTCTCGGTTAAAGGTATTTACAAAATTAAACATGCTGTTTTATGGGAACATACCAAGGAAGAAAAAATTGTTCAAAAATTGTTCAAAAACCCAATATTTACACTAAGAAGTGTGGCCCATGGGCGAGAATATGTTCCTTTACCCAAAAGTAATCGTATTGAAAGAAAACAAGGGGCTCAAAGTGAAGCATTTTTATTGTATTTTGTTAAGAAAATCCAAGTCAGAAGTGTTCGGTCCGACTTGGCCCGGGCTGTCAAAATCAAATTAAACCTCACAGATGTGTCATCAAATGGATTCACATCTATAGATTAGTATTATATCTACCTAAATACCACTTTATAGTGTCTCAGATCGCTGTACTTAAAGAAAACAAGGGGCTCAAAGTGAAGCCCTTTTCCCTCTGTATTCTCAACATAGTCTCTATCAGAAGTGTTTGGCTTGTGTTGGGTCCGACTTGGCCCGGTCGGTCCAAATCGACTTTAAACACACAGATGTATCTTCAAACGTGTTTACATCTATAGATTAGTATTATACCTACCTATACACTACTTTATAATGTCCCAGAGTATCGCATTTAAAGAAATCTGAGCCGTTAAAGTCAAGTACTTTTACCATATTTTCTTAATACAAAATGTCAAAATCAACTTAAACCTCACAGATGTATCATCAAATGGATTCACATCTATAGCTAAGTATTATATCTACCTATATACCACTTTATAATGTCACGGTACATCGTATTTTAAGAAAACAAGGGGATCAAAGTGAAGCCCTTTCCCCTCTACATTCTCAACATAGTCTCGATCAGAAGTGTTTGGCTTGTGTTGGGTCCGACTTGGCCCAGGCTGTCAAAATCGACTTTAAACACACAGATGTATCTTCAAATGGATTCACATCTATAGATTAGTATTAAATCTACCTATATACCACTTTATCATGTCACAGTACATCGTATTTAAAGAAAACAAGGTGCTCAAGGTGAAGCCCTTTCCCCTCTACATTCTCAACATAGTCTCTATCAGAAGTGTTTGGCTTGTATCTTCAACTCTGCACAGCGAATCGCGACGCCTTAGACGACTGGGCCACCCGTGCCCCCGACACACAAGAGACTCAGTAACATTCACGCACCATTGGGAATATCAAAGTAAGATTATACAGCAAACTACGGTTATAACGAATTCAAAGGGAACATAATTGTAGATCGTAATAATCTAGTTCGCAAGACAATGGGCAATGGGCAAGCATCGTGTCCTGGAGATGATGGAATCAAATTTCACACCAACCGTCAACTATGGCAAAACTCAACGATCGTGTCAATTATGCAAAGTGTCATTAATTTGACTTGGGGTGTGTTATTCATGATGCAGTGTAATATGATCTGGACAGTAAAGCAGTAGAATAACGTGCAACAAATTATTCATGATAATTTCCGTCGTTGTGTTCATTCACAGTGACAAACATAAACAGACGGCAGACTATCGTTGTCACAACATAATATCCCCTTGTTCAAGTTGGCGATATAATTTATTCACCTGGAAGATATTGGAATTCAAACCACAGTGAATTACGCTACACTTCAGTGCATTTTTACAAAATAAATCATATGAAACCCATACCTATTGCTGATGTGATCTCTGCTGTCACGTTGTCATTTCCGGTTTGGTTGTCTCAAACAACAATCAGTAACCTAATCAGTGGCGTTGCTTTTCAGAGGCCTATTCGGGTGCAAATGTGTATCTTACTCATTCCAGAGAAAAAGTGTGTCAAGGTAAACACAACAGGTTCTCAGGATTTAGATTTAAGTCCCAAAAGAAACAGAGGCTGTGTGTGTTTTGACTAAATACGTTATGCCATATAACACAAGGCGGGATCTCAATATCCCAAACTCTAAAAAAATCCACAAAAAAATTGTATTTATGTTAATGTTTTAATTCTTTAGTTACCGCGTCCCTTTCGCGCGTCAATGCGTTTATAGCAATTCCACTGTTGTAACAATCGTTATATCAAACTGGTGCAGAGTCTTGGGGAAATGTAATGACTGCAATACAATCAAGCATGTCAGAAGAGAAATGTTGGTCCTTTTGTGAAACCATTAAAGTCTGTAATAGATCAATCACATATTCTTATTTGATAATATTTCTTAAGAAAATACAGTAAAAGAGCTTGACTTTAACGGCCCAGTTTTCTTTAAATGCCATACACTGTGACATTATAAAGTGGTATATAGGTAGATATAACACTAATCTATAGATGTAAACATTTTTGAAGATACATCTGTGTGTTTAAAGTAGATTTTGACCGCCCGGGCCAAGTCGGCCCCAACACAAGCCAAACACTTCTGATTGAGACTATGTTGAGAATGTAGATGGAAAAGAGCTTCACTTTGAGCCCCTTGTTTTCTTTATATACCGCGATCTGACACACTATAAAGTGGTATTTAGGTAGATATAACAATAGTCTATAGATGTAAACACATCTGAAGATACATCTGTGCGGTTTAATTTGATTTTGACAGCCCGGGCCAAGTCGGAACGAACACTTCTGACATAGATTTTCTTAAGAAAATACAGTAAAATGCTTCACTTTGAGCCCCTTGTTTTCTTTAAATACGATGTACTGTGACATTATAAAGTGGTATATACGTAGATATAAAACTAGTCTATAGATGTCAAGACATTTGAAGAGACATCTGTGTGTTTGAAGTTGATTTTGACAGTCCGGGCCAAGTTCGACCCAACACAATCACTTCTGATAGAGACTATGATGAGAGTGAGAGTGTAGAGGGAAAAGGGCTTCACTTTGAGCCCCTTGTTTTCTATAAATACTGCGATCTGTGACATTATAAAGTGGTATATAGGTAGATTTAATACTAATCTATAGATGTAAACACATTTGAAGATACATCTGTGTGTTTAAAGTAGATTTTGACCGCCCGGGCCAAGTCGGACCCAACACAAGCCAAACACTTCTGCTAGAGACTATGTTGAGAATGTAGAGGGAAAAGGGCTTCACTTTGAGCCCCTTGTTTTCTTTAAATACCGCGATCTGAGACACTATAAAGTGGTATTTAGGTAGATATAATACTAATCTATAGATGTGAATCCATTTGATGATACATCTGTGAGGTTTAAGTTGATTTTGACAGCCCGGGCCAAGTCGGACCGAACATTTCTGACATAGATTTTCTTAACAAAATACAATAAAAATGCTTCACTTTGAGCCCCTTGTTTTCTTTCAGTACGATGTACCGTGACATTATAAAGTGGTGTTTAGGTAAATATAACACTATTCTATAGATGTAAACACATTTGAAGATACATCTGTGTGTTGATAGTTGATTTTGACCGCCCGGGCCAAGTCGGACCCAACACAAGCCAAACACTTCTGATAGAGACTAAGTTGAGAATGTAGAGGGAAAAGGGCTTCACTTTGAGCCCCTTGTTTTCTTTAAATACCGCGATCTGAGACACTATAATGTGGTATTTAGGTAGATATAATACTAATCTATAGATGTGAATCCATTTGATGATACATCTGTGAGGTTTAAGTTGATTTTGACAGCCCGGGCCAAGTCGGACCGAACACTTGTGTGACTGTTGAGAGTATAGGGAGAAGAGGTCTACTTTAACCAACGTGTCTGCTTTAAATACGACGAACAGTGACATTATAAAGTGGTATTTATTGAGATATAGTACGTTCCTATAAATATAAACACTATGCCGACAGATGGAAATGTGTATCACGATAGCTAGAAGTATTTGATACGTTTTAAATCTTATTTCGGTTAACGATTGCTCTTTTACAGGTTAGCTAGATCAGCGACGCGTACACATAGCTCCACTTTCTGCTTTTCAAGCGATTTACTCCGAATTACTTAATTATGGTGCACTTTTTTGTTTGGTGATTGTTCATTCATGTCATGTGTTTATATTGCATCAATTATATGAAGGTATGATCGCCGATAATGAAGTAATTAGCCAATAACACTTTGGCCCGTCTTGGCCCGGCCCGGCCCGACTTTTAGGCAATCCCGCCAATAACACTTTGGCCCGTCTTGGCCCGGCCCGACGTTTAGGCAATGCCCTGTACATGTATATTTTTTGTGGATACATGTATTACATATTTTCGTTGATATGTGGATATATTAAGCACAAAGGCACAAAAAGTTTATGAAAGATGAATTGGTGCCTTGATATATATATTCAACGAGAACGAATCTTGTATTTTCTCCGCGATCCTGATGTGTATCATCGTTTAATGGGTCATTCATTAAATGTATGTTGTGAGGCGAAATTAAAGGAGCCGCTCAATTTACACAGTGTCGTCCATTTCGCGTGAACTACCACCCTACCCTGTCAGTAAGAGTTATGTAATCGGTACACAAATATATTTGGTGCGATGTCAGTGTGGAAGGAGTTTGAATTACGTCCGCCACTGGCCACAGAAATCCTCAAAGTATAGTAACAATCAACAAGGCCAATGCCGTACTAATAACCTAGTGACTCACGTAACAACGGCTGCCAATCTGTCTGCTACAGCTACCATACCATCATCCCTGTCACAACTGGCGTATTAACGGCTTATTCAAAATATTAATTGTAGAAACGTCGTTAACAGACTAAAGTACGTCGTATTCAGTCCTCAACTGGATGTTACCTTCCTTATATCATCTAACAGCCCTGTTTGTGAAAATATGTACTAGACATAAGATGTAAAGGCTAATTAAATCAATTGTAAGACCGCATAGACCATAAAACCGAATAAAATATGTTTTGGTATCATCTCTTGTGTATTAGATGATGGTAATGACCTGAAATGTTGTAACGTTACGTTAAGAAGGAGAAACACTGAAGTGTTTTACAATACTTGGAAACATGAGCAATAAGATGTAGCAACATAAACATGCATGGAATAAGGAAAATGGTGCAAAAAATTGAAAAGGATTTTAATGCAAAATTATTAAACTAAATACGTTGCCTGAACAGAAGGGGTACCCAAACTTGTTTGACAGTTATTCGTGTGTTGTAGACAGTCAAATGGGACTCATGTGTGTACGTAGGGTACGCATATCTATTGCCAGTTTTAGTACTCACACACTTTCTCTTTTTGTGTTGATATGATTTCTATTTTCGTACATGATATGATTTCATTTTTATCTTTGGCTGCTATGTTTATATATGTTCGAGTCTGTCCCTCATAAATTGACATCGTTCTGCTTCGCTATTGCATCTCTTGACTACAGGAGATCTACAGCATATAGGGGATCTAACTGCAATTCTTGTTTTAACCAAGCCCGGGTTTGACATTCCAGTAACTGGATTCAGGTTGATTGCAAGATATGCATACCTCGTCATAGTGATTGTTGTGATTGATTTGTTTGTTTGTTAGTTGTATAACGCCGCACTTAGCAATATTTCAGCTGTATGACGGCGGTCTGTAAATAATCGAGTCTGGACCAGACAATCCAGTGATTGACATCATGTGCATCGATCCACGAAATTGGGATACGATGACATGCATCAACCGAGTCAGCGAGCCTGACCACCCGATCCCGGTAGTCGCCTCTTACGACAAGCGCTGTCGCCCTTGTACGCCAAGAATGGTTTGTTGAAGATCTTCACGGGTCTATTTACGCAGGGATTTGTGTAAAGTCATTCAGACAGCATACAATGCCAACTCAAAAATTATTCTCAGTGTCTCCGCAAAGTAATATAGTACGGTACTTAGGGTACATGTGAGATTATACTCAGGTTAAGGAGATGTTTAATCCATATAACGTGTTATCATTCTACCTAACAATGTATTTAATGAAATGAATGCAAAACAAACTCAACGGCTAAAAGGTTTAATTGAAAAAACTACCCCTGGTCTTGCCTAATAAAACAACTGCAACCCGACACAGACTAAACGCAACTTACAAACACAATCATAATCTGGTTAATCTGTATCACTCAACGAGTTGGAGCCGCTTACTCTGCCGACAGTATGACAGTATTGGGCAGCTCGGTAATTATGAGGTAAAACCAGGCAGGTACACTGGTCACACTTGACTGGTCTGACTTATGATTAGGTCGTGTGTCAATTGGGGGTGAACATTAGCAAGTAGTATCTGCGAAACTATTTGCTCCTTTTATGGGACCGATCAGTTTTATGACCATGGGCCTCGGCATAAGCGTGGTGTTGGAAGACAAGTTATACATGTACATCCGATATGGTGACTGTTTTTCCCTCTTAATATTCTAAATACATTCATAATACCACAACATTTTAGTTCTCCTTGAAACTTTACAATCACTTCAATATGTACAATAGATTGAACGAGAACAAATGATATATTGCAGATTATTAAATCATTGTCTCTTTTATCAGCCGCTACGTTTGTATCGTTTGCATTGTACAAAGAAATATTTTGTCTGTCCTTTTGCAGATTTAGCCCCAGAATGTGCTCATTCGAAGTAGGAACGAAAATAATTGCTTATCATGAGTATATATGATACAGTTAAAAGTTACTTGTACACTGTAGACGTATTCACTTTAAAGTCGTATACGACCTTCGCGAGCGAGTTGAATGATCCAGGTTAATTGGAACGAAGTCTAGAAAGGGTTATAAAGTTTGTATTTGGTAATGTGTAGGTTTGTTAAATATGATTTTTTTAAATTCCTTTTATTTCAGTATGTAAAAACATAATTATGCGCTTAAAAACAGAGCTGACTTGATGGGAGATATGGCGCTAGCCACCTGGGATTGTCTTTTTGACACGGTTTAACCTTACTGTGTCCTCACCCTGGTTGTTGTTACCGTTGTTATAAGGGATTAAGAGCTACGGCTCATTGCATTTTTTGGTTACAGTCTGTATCACTAAAGTGGACATGTGCAGGTGAACTCTGTTCAATTAGTATATGAAATGCCCAAAAATGTGAACTCCAGACAATAATAACCTGAGAGCAAATCCACGTGCGTCTGCCTTTCCCCTCGTTCACCTTTGAAATCCTTGATTATTATATCATGCCAGAGTTCTGAAATTCAGTGACAATGTTGCTGAACGGTAGAATCTGATGGACGTATTGTGCAGAACCTGTTTGACACTGTGGGTTCCAGGACCACTAACACTCTGAGCTAAAAAAACCCGCCCCAACATCTACAAGTTTGTAAGCTTGTAGACATCATTAAGTAGAAATTAACAGTCCCATGCTGAGACCTTTTTCGAAATTCAGGCCGGTGGCAGGCTGCCAACAAAGAGAAGAAAATATCGCAACACCGACACAAGTGTGCTCAGTCAAACAAAGAACTTACGACCGGCAGAAAACAACTCCAGTTGAGTATGCCGATGCTGTATCTCAACCGTGTTGGCCTGAAAATTTAAACATGCTAATTAAATCCATAATGGAAAAATTATTTTTAATAGAAACCGTATCTTTATTTGTTCTTGCACTGTATCATATCGTGTATTTCATCTGTATATGTGTAATGTGTATATGTATAAATGACTACACTTATACCGCATATTCTGCAACAGACTATAATTAATCACCTTATTATTGTCTCTCCATTTACCATGACCGACTGCACTAATACCCTTTTAACAGTGGACACCGATTTCAGTATACATGTAGGCTTTTTGTTCAAAAAGGAATATGCAGGAAGTTATATGTAACAATTAACTGTGTACTAATTACATGTTTGAATGTTATCAGATTTGCGTTCTGAGATACAGTGATGTAAGCATCTTCTACAATTAACAATACATGTATATAATAAAATACCAAACTCTCTGCCGGAATTGTTTGTGGAAATCATTCGATCAAGTAAAAATGACTGCGTGACAAGACGAATCAACTATTTATACCCTATAAAAGAAACTGCCTTATTTTAGGAACAGTGCTATAACAGGACATTTGAAATTGTTAACAAGCAGATACATTAGAGACAGTGACTAGACTACATGTACGTAATCCGTATCAATCAAAGGTGTAAAAAAACTGAAAATCATATCTGTCGGAGACCTACCAAATTACCAAGTTTTATCATTACTATATTTATTACAATGCAAATACTTTAGTGAAACATTTTTTAGAGGAGAGGGCATACAAACAAGTATATTGCTTCCATGTGTGAATGCAGGTTGTACTTGGCATCTCAGTTCTCAGTTTCATTCCGGTTGTATATCTGAATTTGTAAATGGAACCATGCGTACAGCATGACAATTACATGCTATTCGTCAGTCTACAACACACATAACACGGTCAAACAATTTTTGGCACCGCTTTTGCAAGTTATTTAGTACAATAATGTTTTATTAAAATCTATTTCAATTTGTTTTCACCATTTTACCTATTGGCAGTCGTTGTTACGTGCGTCACTAGGTAATTAGTACGGCATTGACCTTGCTGATTGTTACTATACTTTGAGGATTTCTGTGGCCAGTGGCGGACGTAATTCAAACTCCTTCCACACTGACATCGCACCAAATATATTTGTGTACCGATTACATAACTCTTATGGACAGGGTGGGGTGGTAGTTCACCGGACGACACTGTGTATATTGAGCGGCTCCTTTGATATCTCCTCCAAACATACGTTTATTGAATGACCCCATTAAACGATGATACACATCTTGATGAATATATCAAGGCACTAATTCATCTTTCATAAACATTTGTTTGTCTTTGTGCTTAATATATCCACATATCAACGAACATTTGTAAAACATGTATCCACAAAAAACAAAACATTTTCAGGCTAGGTGTTTGCCCACAGCAACACCTGCATAACTGTTTATTCACGCGTGGTGTGGTAGATCGTAATTGACCGACAGCAGGTATTGTAGAATCACTTGTAAATAACGCCGACACTGTAATTAGGTACAACGATATGAGAATTATCATAAGAAGGCTGTTTTTTTTCTGAACTGTTACCATTTCCATACCCCAAGTGGCAATGCAGTTAAAAGGTGCTTTAGTGTCACAATATTCACTCACGGTTTCCTCAATCGCATTGAAACATAATTCTCCAATGGTCAGTTCGACACCGCATGTTATTAAATAATTATTTCGAGATTTCGTTAGAATGTAAGATATTCAGCCAAACGTTATGCAATAAAAGACGAATAGTCTTTTTCATTAAAATACGCGCACGCGTACCTGTATATTTCATACCTAGTGTCACGTAATTGCCCAGTGTGATGTATCAACGGGGCATAAAATGATAAATGAAATAGAAACTAGCTAAACTTGAATGTTGTGGAAAATAACTCCAATGAATTGGAGTACACGCACATGGATTCGTATGATAAACTGTTTAAACGTTTTGAGAGGTAAGGCCGGGTTCATTAAAGATCGCTACAAAATGTAAAACAGGTGAAATTTGTAGAACTTCTATAAAGGAAACATCCAATCAAATGCCTTTTTTAAATAGTAATGTAATGATATAATATAAAGTATATTTAACACGATACAATATACTTTGCACACGGTTAGTTGATGCTTTAAAGGGACTGACGAAAACATGGGCGAAATATTTTAATAACGCCGTAAAATAGTTGAATCATGTGTCATGCTTGTAGACACACCTTTATGTATTTGCGAAACTAAAACTGTTGAGCAAAGGTAAATATTCTCGCCCATGGGCCAATCATTTTCGTCCAGAGCGAAATAATTCAATAACGCCGTAAAATAGTTGAATTAAGTTAAAATTTGTTAACTTATATGACATGAAACTTCTAAGAACACCTTTATGTATATGCGACACTAAAACATGAGTTTTGAGCAAAGGGAAATATTCTCGCCCATGGGCCAAACCTTTTCTCGCCCATGGGCTAAATATTTCAATAACGCTATAAAATAGCTGAATTAAGTAAAATTGAGTTACATTATGTGCCATGAAAATGGTAAGAACACCCGCATGTATTTCCAAAACAAAAACATAAGTTTTGAGTAAAGGAACATATTCTCGCCCATGGGCCAAACCTTTTTCTCGCCCATAGGCGAAATATTTCAATATCGCTATAAAATAGTTGAATTAAGTTAAAATGAGTTATATTTTGTGTCATGATACTTGAATGAATACATTTAATGTATTTGCGAAACAAAAACATGAGTTTTAAGTAAAGGAATATATTCTCGCCCATCGGCCAAACTTCGCCCATGGGCAGGCCCATGTGCGACATAGTGTAAATATTTAGTTTTTAAACCTTTTTTTTTCATTTTTTCTTCCTTGGTATGTTCCCATGAAAACAGCATGTTTAATTTTGTAAATAACTTTGACCGATACTGGGCAAAGACCGTAGCGTTTCTGGACTTTTGGGTTTCCAGAATTAAAATGGGACGTGTTAAATTATTATCGAAATAAATCAACTAAATTATCTTTTTTAAAGTCTTGAATATTCTAGATTATGTCCCTAACTTACGTTAAGCATCCGACAATTATAGTTATAATTCACCCAATATGCTGCTGATAAGACAATAATATTTGAATGCGCCCCGGATTTAATCGGAGCATATGTTAACATTGTATAGAGGTCTGCCGTAAATTGACTATCGCCTGTCTGTAAAGTGTGAACCTCATGACGCCCTTATTTATTGCCACTGTCTTACTTAAACCATTCGAGTGACTCCGGTTTTCATTTCGTGTGACGGTGAGGCATTAAAACATTCTTACACCCCTCACGTACTTTGATTCGTCTCGATAAACACATCAATACAAAGCTTATGTAATCACTATCAGAACTAACAGACGGGCGCGAAGCTTTAGTGACAATACCCTAATTACTTCATGATATGCATGACGATGACTGAGCGGCGACAGTCGGTTCAAATGTGTGCTTTTGTTGTCTAAGCGTACGCTTATAGCACCTGGTCGTGTATAAAGAACAGTTAACATTTTAGTTATAATGGAGGGTTTACTACCGAACGTAACGGTTGTCACAAGCATGATGATCAAGTCAAGGATACATAAGCGATGGTCCTGAAGCGATAATTCAAATACGAATGTACATATGTTGCTCTTTCTAAATAGGCACATTTACATTTATAAGCAAACATAATTCGACACAGTGTCATGATATTGCTGAATGGTTGCTTGGCCACCCATAGCAGGTGTTGGGTGGTCTGCAGGGCGTTATCAGGCGCCCTATTTTTTCTTCTTAGGTGTCAGGCGACCCCCGGCATTCAGCTGCATGATCAGGGTTTCTGTAGCTTACTTACTTACTTTGGAGATTTAACGTGCGCTTTCCGACTGATGCGTATTTCGCACACGGGCCCGGCCAGGCCATTTAATGTGTTTCCGAAAGGGGCGAAAGTGGTCTGTGCAACCCAAGAGGGGGGTTTAGGGGTTGCTTATATAGAATTTGGAAATTTTGAGATTTGGAATAGATGCCGATGGGGTTGGGGACGAGAACTAAGGGAGCTGGGTATGGTGGATGTTTGTTTGTTTATGTGATTTTGATTTGGTAGGTTATTGTGTTTTTAGATGCGTTTTATTAGTTCCGTTTTGGTTAAGAATGCGCCTAAGGCCTTGATATTTTCTAGTTTATTTTGTGGGTTTAGTATTGCTTCTAGAGTGAGAGCCTTGTTTAGATTGAGGGTGGTTTGTAACGCGGTTCGATGTGTTAGGTAGTGTGTGCAGTGGATGAGTGCGTGTTCTGGGGTTTCTGGTTGTTTGCAGTGTGGGCAGTTACCTGTAGTGTGTTTTTTTATTTTTTTTAGGTGGGTTATTTAGGTTGGTGTGTCCTGTTTGGAGTTTAGTGATTACTCTGTCGATTTTTTTTGATGGATGGAGAATTTTTGGTTTGGTTGGTGGTTTGCTGAGCACTTTTTTGATTTGGCTATTTGAGTTTAGATATAGGTTATGCCATTTTTTGTGATTTTTTGCTTGTTTACACTTTTAATTTCTGATTTTGAGATGGGTAAGTTTAAGCTTATTTCTGGGATTTTGAGGGATTGTTTAGCTGCTTTATCGGCGTTTTCATTACCGTATATTCCTACGTGGGCGGGTATCCACAAGAAGGTTATTTGTTTGCCTGCCTTAGTTAGGGTTTTTTGTAGCTTTTTGTTCCGTCTATAAATGCGTGTCTGGTCGGACCCCGCTTACTTTTATTAGAATGCCAGCCTTCGACCTGGTTGGTTGTTTGGGATCCTGTGGAGCTGAAACCTCTGCTCACCATCTTGAGCTTCGCTCACTAGCCTGTGAGACGCCCCCTATAATCCTCTATTGTTTTACCAATCAACACGCTTCATTGGCTATCGTTTTACAAAAACGCTTTTCGCAACAGAGTGATTTGGTTTTCTTTTGACACTGTTTCTGGTAAATATTCCCTGGATAGAGAAGATATTGGCGACATGGGTTCCCAGCATCGTTTGATATTTGTAAACAATTCAATTCATTAATTTGAGCTCGAACATATGTTTAAGAAAGTAAGAGAGGTTCTGATTACTCGGGAGTGTGTTATCGGATATGTCGACGGATGGATTCAAACTTCAAATGGTATATTTCGAAATTCAAGCGTCTATACTGACTGCACTAACACCCGCCAACAATGTTAGTGAAATATTTAATATGCTACAGTTTCATAATAAAAGCGACACAATCCTTTCCATATTCAAAAGAAAATCTCTGCTAAAAGCATTCCGACTGTATCGTGAGCATGTGTTTATAAATCACTACAAATAGTGATGGTATCGGGCGTTCGTGAAACGTTAATTCCATGTAAGTGGAAAATAATACAACACAATCGTCTTGTCTCCTACCATCCCAGATAATATTTCCACCGGGCCCCTTTCAAGGATGTTCTTTTAAACACATACATGCGTATCTAAAGAAAGAAGTGTGTGTATTGCTGTAATAATAAATATTGCATATATTTAAGGCAAAGCATTAAACTGACACTTTTACTACGTACACGTGTCACAAAATGAACCCGTTAGACCACTTCAGGAATTCATTTATGAAATTGCGAAATGTCCGCGTCCAACGGGTCGATGCGTATGTGAACCAACTATTTAATTATTTGTTTTAGAACATTGAAATGTTTCTAACACTGACAAGAGGTATAATAAGTGAAAAATTAGAAGGGGCACTACTTATCAGAACGAGTCACTGAAATCAGTGAGTGAGTTGGGTTTCTATAATCTCTAGCTTCTTCTCGGCAGTCTGACATTTGTCGCTTGGTTACACTAGCTGCCGTGAGTCGATTTTGCTCGCAAACGCAACTGAGCGTGACAAGAGACTGGGCTACCGTCTGCAAGGACAGCTAAATAAACTTGGAGGCAATATTTGTTTTACGCATTTTTCAACACTGATTGGTTACCCGTGATCTATGAAGATTTGGACAAAGGGCGCATGTTAATAAATTTCTTCAGCCTAAACAAACAGACAAAAAGAACGACAGAAGCTCATCGGATGTCGTTATTTGGAAATACCCCTGGTGGTTATAGCTTATAATAAGAAAAGTATCCCTGCAGTGAAAGCATTTTCGGATTTCGGATTGCGTGTTTAAACTACTCCCTAGTTGTCATCCATGTTTTCTGGTATAACCCTACACTTGTGTATTTGTCGTCATTCAATTGATGCTCAGTTAATTTATTACAGGTATAATTACTGGAGGCACCACTCAGATTACCTGATAAAGGTTCCCATTAGGCATTTCGTGTGTCTGGGGTATTTATTCAGTTCAAATCCAGGTTTAAACCGAATCCCGGTTTGAAGTGAGGTGAAATGTATATCATATAATATGCACGTTTCAGCCCAGCAAGAGGAGTGATCACCATCATTCCTCGCCATCAAAGGATCAGCAGAAATTACGTTGATTGAATAATCACTGTTATTTTGCACAGTGGATTTGTCAAAAGTAAGCGTTTACATGTGTATGTTTACTAAAGCAGACGGAATACCCCAATATATGGGCGTTAAGTGCCGATGTGAAAAGAACATACTTTGTTCAAAGCCGATATATCGTTGATTGATTGCTCATTGTTATCTAACTCAATGGATTTTTTTATTAAAGAACCGTGGACATTATGAAAACAGTTGTCACGTGGGCTTTCTCAGCTGACCTTTGAGACTTGACACCTATGTGAAACAACTGAAACAAACTAAGTGATCAGTTGAGAAACCAAACACGGGTTATAATATCCCGAAACGATAAATATATTTTGAAATATTTGATTGTTACAGAGACACGTGACATCCAATAAGTTTCTTTGTACAGCTGCAGATGTGTGGAATATTGTTCCTTATGTGAATATTTACGGTTGCATTCCTCGAACAAGGCAGCTGACTAAAAATATACATATAACTTTGGTAGGTTGTAATTATGATATTTGCATTTTGTTTTCATTCATTTGCTGTAGCATTGAACAGAATCATTCTTGTTCTTCTATGTCTTGGTTGAGAAGTTCTTCGATGCGCGATAGAAATTGTTTTTCACAAGTCTTTTCCTATGTATGCGTGTATATCTTACTGTCAATGTGTAAAATATGATTCACTCAGGCAATTTATAGAATGTCTAAATATTTCAGGCGATTGACTGAAAAATCTGTTCATATATTTAACAGATTGACTAAAAATGACTAAGACTGTCAAAAGGGCTTAAAAACATCACAATAGATTTATTATGCTGGGATTAGAATCCAAACAATATAGAAATGTACTTTTAATATCCTTACATTTTCAGTCACTTGGTGATGATATTAAACATAAAAATGTTTGGATTTCGTCATCATAATAATACAGATGGGCATATTTTTCAGTCAATTTGTGAAATAACTGAATATTTAGGCGTTTAATAAATTTCCTAAGTGAAACGTTTGCACATTTTGACTGTAAAAAAATAAACACCATAAAATAAGCAATGGGCAGGTGAAATATTTTCTTTGTGTTGCAAGTCAAAATAGTGTAAACGAAAATCACACAATTATCAAGCAAGTGACTTATCAAAACACCGTCACCATTAATGATGCTACCCACAAAGATACCTACATTTTCTTATTATTTCCAAAAATGTATTTCATTTTGTTGATAAATGTGACCATACGCCTTTATACTGTCAATAAAAGTGACAACTGCGCTTACGAATGGCGCAGCACAGGCCGCGAACTAGTCTAGATCTCTGCTATATCATCCGGGTACTCACGGGGAAAAACAATAACAAAGGCAACAACTCTCGGGGAATTGCTTTAGGTAATTGCCCATTTAACAGTATTCAAGTTATATCACGGCGTGTCAGCTTAATGTGGAAGGAAAGCCCAAAGTGATGCAGGTCTCAGACGTTTACCATTTCGGTGAACCCCACGAGCACGGGTATGGTGCTGACAAACCTAGAAACTTAATTGGGGCGAACCGGGTTTCGAACCCACAATCATAGGTTTCTGGCGTGCCCAAGGGACGCAACTATGCACAGCGAATCGCAACGCCTAAGACGACTGGTCCACCCGTGCCCCCCGTTTTGTTTATTTTGTTTCCAATAAAAAGCGTATTCTTTTACAATGTTAATAGTCGTCCACACATCAAGAACAAGTCACTGTGTAATACAAATACATTACGACATAATATTTGTGAAGGACTTCGTTTATCATAGGAAATCTTTAATAACCAAACGATTTTGTCCAGACTATTTCACATTATATTCAGAATGAAACTTATCACGACACATTATGGGATACTAGACATGCACAAAACATTAGTTGGTTATGAGGTTTCCTGACGGTCATTTTGGCCGACACATGATAGTGTTTGATTCTGTTCTATCTTATTTGTTGCCGTGAAAATCACCTCAGCTAATGTGTGTACGAGTATTTGTGATTGGAGTCATGACCACAAGATCACCTTACATTTGCAGTCTAAATAAAGTATAGATATCGGTACTGGTAATAGGAAAAGAAGCTTTACACTATGATCATAAATAATGCAGAGTAGCATGCCATGGAAAACGTAACTCAAAATCAGTCAAGGAAAAAAGTAATACAATATATTGTACCGTACATTTAGCACAACTGTCACAAGATAGCGTGACTATTCTGTCTCGAAAGTGTCGCGATAGTGGCGTGAAAGTGGCGCGATAGTGGCGCGATAGTGGCGTGAAAGTGGCGCGATAGTGGCGTGAAAGTGGCGCGATAGTGCCGTGAAAGTGTCGCGAAAGTGCCGCGATCTTGTAAAATGTTATCGCGAAAATGGCGCGAAAGTGTCTCGAAAGTGGCGCAATAGTTTCGCGTTAATGGCTCAAAGGTGGCGCGATAATTCCGCGTTAGTGCCGCAATAGTGGCGAGAAAATATCGCGAAAATAGGGGAAGTTACTTATGAAATGTAGTGTAGTTGGCTGCAGTGTAGTAGTACGTGTTCCGGTGTTTCTAGTTGGTTGCAGTGTAGTAGTACGTGTTCTGGTGTTTCTAGTTGGTTGCAGTGTAGTAGTACGTGTTCCGGTGTTTCTAGTTGGCTGCAGTGTAGTTGTACATGTTCCGGTGTTTCTAGTTGGTTGCAGTGTAGTTGTACATGTTCCGGTGTTTCTAGTTGGTTGCAGTGTAGTAGTACGTGTTCTGGTGTTTCTAGTTGGTTGCAGTGTAGTAGTACGTGTTCCGGTGTTTCTAGTTGGTTGCAGTGTAGTAGTACGTGTTCCGGTGTTTCTAGTTGGCTGCAGTGTAGTTGTACATGTTCCGGTGTTTCTAGTTGGTTGCAGTGTAGTAGTACGTGTTCTGGTGTTTCTAGTTGGTTGCAGTGTAGTTGTACGTGTTCCGGTGTTTCTAGTTGGCTGCAGTGTAGTAGTACGTGTTCCGGTGTTTCTAGTTGGCTGCAGTGTAGTAGTACGTGTTCCGGTGTTTCTAGTTGGTTGCAGTGTAGTAGTACGTGTTCCCGTGTTTCTAGTTGGTTGCAGTGTAGTAGTACGTGTTCCGGTGTTTCTAGTTGGTTGCAGTGTAGTAGTACGTGTTCCGGTGTTTCTAGTTGGCTGCAGTGTAATAGTACGTGTTCCGGTGTTTCTAGTTTGCTGCAGTGAAGTAGTACGTGTTCCGGTGTTTCTAGTTAGCTGCAGTGTAGTAGTACGTGTTCTGGTGTTTCTAGTTGGCTGCAGTGTAGTAGTACGTGTTCTGGTGTTTCTAGTTGGTTGCAGTGTAGTAGTACGTGTTGTGGTGTTTCTAGTTGGTTGCAGTGTAGTAGTACGTGTTCCGGTGTTTCTAGTTGGCTGCAGTGTAGTAGTACGTGTTCTAGTTGGTTGCAGTGTAGTTGTACGTGTTCCGGTGTTTTTAGTTGGTTGCAGTGTAGTAGTACGTGTTCCGGTGTTTCTAGTTGGCTGCAGTGTAGTAGTACGTGTTCCGGTGTTTCTAGTTGGTTGCAGTGTAGTTGTACATGTTCTGGTGTTTCTAGTTGGCTGCAGTGTAGTAGTACGTGTTCCGGTGTTTCTAGTTGGTTGCAGTGTAGTAGTACGTGTTCCGGTGTTTCTAGTTGGTTGCAGTGTAGTAGTACGTGTTCCGGTGTTTCTAGTTGGTTGCAGTGTAGTAGTACGTGTTCCGGTGTTTCTAGTTGGCTGCAGTGTAGTAGTACGTGTTCTGGTGTTTCTAGTTGGTTGCAGTGTAGTAGTACGTGTTCTGGTGTTTCTAGTTGGTTGCAGTGTAGTAGTACGTATTCTGGTGTTTCTAGTTGGTTGCAGTGTAGTAGTACGTATTCTGGTGTTTCTAGTTGGTTGCAGTGTAGTAGTACGTGTTCCGGTGTTTCTAGTTGGCTGCAGTGTAGTAGTACGTATTCTGGTGTTTCTAGTTGGTTGCAGTGTGGTAGTACGTGTTCTGGTGTTTCTAGTTGGCTGCAGTGTAGTAGTACGTGTTCCGGTGTTTCTAGTTGGCTGCAGTGTAGTAGTACGTGTTCCGGTGTTTCTAGTTGGTTGCAGTGTAGTAGTACGTGTTCCGGTGTTTCTAGTTGGCTGCAGTGTAGTAGTACGTGTTCTGGTGTTTCTAGTTGGTTGCAGTGTAGTAGTACGTGTTCCGGTGTTTCTAGTTGGTTGCAGTGTAGTAGTACGTGTTCCGGTGTTTCTAGTTGGCTGCAGTGTAGTAGTACGTTTTCCGGTGTTTCTAGTTGGTTGCAGTGTAGTAGTACGTGTTCCGGTGTTTCTAGTTGGTTGCAGTGTAGTAGTACGTGTTCCGGTGTTTCTAATTGGCTGCAGTGTAGTAGTACGTGTTCCGGTGTTTCTAGTTGGTTGCAGTGTAGTAGTACGTGTTCCGGTGTTTCTAGTTGGTTGCAGTGTAGTAGTACGTGTTCCGGTGTTTCTAGTTGGTTGCAGTGTAGTAGTACGTTTTCCGGTGTTTCTAGTTGGCTGCAGTGTAGTAGTACGTGTTCCGGTGTTTCTAGTTGGTTGCAGTGTAGTAGTACGTTTTCCGGTGTTTCTAGTTGGCTGCAGTGTAGTAGTACGTGTTCTGGTGTTTCTAGTTGGTTGCAGTGTAGTAGTACGTTTTCCGGTGTTTCTAGTTGGCTGCAGTGTAGTAGTACGTGTTCCGGTGTTTCTAGTTGGCTGCAGTGTAGTAGTACGTGTTCTGGTGTTTCTAGTTGGTTGCAGTGTAGTAGTACGTGTTCTGGTGTTTCTAGTTGGCTGCAGTGTAGTAGTACGTGTTCTGGTGTTTCTAGTTGGTTGCAGTGTAGTAGTACGTGTTCCGGTGTTTCTAGTTGGTTTAGCTGTAGTAGTACGTGTTCCGGTGTTTCTAGTTAGTTGCAGTGTAGTAGTACGTGTTCCGGTGTTTCTAGTTGGCTGCAGTGTAGTAGTACGTGTTCCGGTGTTTCTAGTTGGTTGCAGTGTAGTAGTACGTGTTCTGGTGTTTCTAGTTGGTTGCAGTGTAGTAGTACGTGTTCCTGTGTTTCTAGTTGGTTGCAGTGTAGTAGTACGTGTTCTGGTGTTTCTAGTTGGCTGCAGTGTAGTAGTACGTGTTCCGGTGTTTCTAGTTGGTTGCAGTGTAGTAGTACGTGTTCTGGTGTTTCTAGTTGGCTGCAGTGTAGTAGTACGTGTTCCGGTGTTTCTAGTTGGTTGCAGTGTAGTAGTACGTGTTGTGGTGTTTCTAGTTGGTTGCAGTGTAGTAGTACGTGTTCCGTTGTTTCTAGTTGGCTGCAGTGTAGTAGTACGTGTTCTGGCGTTTCTTGTTGGTTGCAGTGTAGTAGTACGTGTTCCGGTGTTTCTAGTTGGTTGCAGTGTAGTAGTACGTGTTCCGGTGTTTCTACACTACATTTCAAAAGTCACTTCCCCTGTATCGCGAAACTATTTCGCTATGCGTTCGCGATAGTGCCGTGAAAGTATCGCGAAAGTGACTCGAAAGTGGCGCGATAATACCGCGACAGTGGCTAGAAAATGCTGCGAAAGTTGCGCGCTGATGCCGCGAAGTTTCGCGTAAGTGGCGCAAAAGTGCCGTGATAGTGCCGTGAAAGTGGCGCGATAGTGGCGCGATAGTGCCGCAAAAGTCGGTAATAGTGCCGAGAAAGTGGCGCCATATTGGTACACTACATGTACACTTCAGAAATGCTGTCGTGCGTTACTTCCCCCTGTATGTCGGATGTATGTTCAATCTAACCTGGAGCTATATAAGCCTGTTGCTCGTGTTATATTTAAAGAGGTGTAGGTGGTAGGTCCATTAACAGTATAAAGCTTTACATGGATAAAAAATTATGTTCTTAAAACTGTATTTTTTCCGCAAGGATGCATGATCTATTCTATATTAATCAATAAGAAATTAATGGAAAAAATTAATATTCCCTGATGTGTGTAACTCATTTGTATAAGTTATCAATAGTCTTCGTAATTGGGAGTAGTGTAAGAGAACGCAATTCCCAGCGGTGCCTGAATACACTTTGTTTTCTAGATTTACCCCGATTTTGGTCCTCAGTTCATCTGATTCATACACAATAAGGACTTGCGTTCGTCCGTAAATGCCTGAAATGCTGAGTGTTAACAGCGGCCATCACAGTCTCTGTTTAGCATTTAGCCTTCAGGATTAAATATATGAAAATACATTTCGCTTTGATGTGCTTATGAAAACGGAATAACTTTCCTCAAAACGAAGTAGAAACCAGGTGATACATGTAAGGAAGAGAATTTATGGATGGTAACTTTATTATGAGGAACACAATGTTTCGAAGTAATATTTACTCTTTCATCAGGTGAAGGAGTAAGTATGCACTCCAAAACATTGTGTTCCCCAAATCAAAGATGTCTTCCTTATGTGTTGAACTTGTAAATGATTTTCAAAGACATGATCCATAGACGGTTTTAAAATGATAGGTCAAACACTGTGTTGTTTATCTGTTCCACATAGTGGTAAGTTGTAAGATTAGTTTCTGCTCGTTAATCAGACAAACTACTGCTACACTGGGTTTGTGCAAAAGGTGATGCACGTATACACATGTCGAGTGTCTCAGATACGCGGGGTCTACTTATTTACTTTTTTAAATTGGGACTTTAACGTGCGTATTTCGCGCACGGGCCCGCCAGGCCATTTAGTGTTTGGTCGAAAAGGGTATGTCCGAGAAGGTGGGGCAACCTAGGGGGGCTTTTAGGGTTGTTTACCTAATTTGGATAACAAATTTGGAATTTTGAAATATGCTATGCAAAAGATGGAGAGGGGACTAAATGTAGTTTTAGTAGATGTAGTTCTAAGTATGTTTTTGTAGATTTAGAATTTTAAGGTTTATTGGCAGCTTGTTTGTTGTACTTTGTTAGATGCGGCCGAGTAGGCCTGTTTTGATTAGATATATGCCTAGTGCTTTAAAGGTTTGTAAGTCATTTAGGGGGTTTAGTACCGTTGCTAGTGTCATTTGATTGTTGCAGTTTAGAGTGGATTGGAGTGTTGTTCTATGTTGCTGGTACTGTGTGCAATATAGTATTATGTGTTCAGGAGTTTCTTTTAAGTTGCAGTGGGGGCATTTCCCGGATTGGTGTTTTTTAAGTTTGGTGTAGGTGGGAGTTTAACTTAGTGTCGCCTGTTTGTAGTTTAGTTATTTTTGATAGTTATTTTGCCACTTTTGTATTACTTTTAATTTAATCTTTTTACATTGGTAGGTTGATGCTTACTTCTTCTAATTTTAGAGCAGATTTGGCTGCTTTGTCTGCGTGTTCATTGTCAAACACTCCAACGTGGGCAGGGATCCGTACTATTTCTATGTCTTCACCTAGTTTACGTAGATTGTTGGCGCTTTTAATTATCTGTTGTATTAGTTTTGGGCGTTTTTTTGTGTTTTAGTTTTTTTATAGCCTGGAGCCCACTTAATGAATCTGAAAGGATTAGGGTTTTTGGTGGCGGGGTCTGCAGATATAGTTGTGATTTGATGAATTCTTTATTCTCTAGACATTCGAGAGCGAACCAGACTGCAACATTATTCACAATGAATATACTCAGAATATCTACTCCAATAAAAAAAGCACCCCACAGTTTATTATGTAACTTATAGCGAGACAACTCGGATAGTTAATTACATTGTCTACTCACAATGCTAAGCAGGTGCACGAAATAACAGGAAGAGTCATGCGTTATATAACATCAGAAACGTGGAAGATGAAATCCACCTTCCAGCAAATTGTATTCATTAGGAGTAGGGTAGATTCAGCTGTGCAGGCAATTGAATAGTAGCGTTAACCAGTGGCATTTAAGACGTTTTTTACATTTAAGAACATATGTAATACTCATGGTCATTAGGACGGAAGCGCAACAGATATGAACGATATCGATAGGTTTGTGCGAGGAACAAGGATTACCATATATTTGTGACACAAGATCTACATGTATACTGTATTTTTCAGTGAGTATTTGTACGTGGGCCTATGGCCTTTATACTGAAAAATAAAGAATTGAATTGAAATAAAGAATTAAATTGAGTTGACACAAGATCATATTTCTTCGTCAGCAACATCTCACATATCCTGTGGTATCGTTTTTGCTTAGAATATAGAACAATGACTTCAAACACATTACACTATGCAGTCATTTTGTCGTCTTGTTCTTAACATTCCTTCACTGAAATAGGATTGCTACGCAGTATTTAATTAACTTGTTACGTCGATTCGAGACCAGAGAACATGTTATGTATCGATACCGGTTGTTTATTAATATTCACTAAAGGAGGGAGGGCTACAATTGACAAGGACCTCTAGGCTACATGTCATGAAAATATGTTTCTCATGTCGTTGTGTTTAGTTATACGTGTGCGCCTGCACTAATGAAGTAAGTGAATGTTAAGAAGACGAGATAGCATGTACCTGTATCATCCATCACACAAAACAATGTAGGTATGGTTTGACACTGTTTTAGAACGTTTTGTAAAACGGATAGGACAAAACAAGCCAGTGCTGGCTTCTGTTGCTGCCTTTCCGAAGATCTGAATAAAAAGGTTATCATACTCATTGCCAGATATTACGTTCTAAAATAGGAACATTTACAACGCAGGATTGTTTGCTCATTTATTATGTACCACACCATATATTTAAGGAGTGTAGGACATTTCCCCCACACCGACAGTCCCCTACTCGGACAATATCCCGTACTGACATTTCCTCACATTGAATAAATTAATAATTTATATTACAGTTTGACAAACTATTATAATATAAACATGAAAAGTCATCATCACATGTCAAGTTCACTACATGTCACCAGCTAGAAGTGACATGGGAAATAGATTTTACTCTTTGTTCAGCTGTCCTTCATTTAAAGACACATTTGACCAAAAAAAGCACGAACTGCTTGAGTGACCTCCTTTCATCAGGTTGAAAGGATTACCCACAGAGAAAGAAAGGATTAGAAATCGACATGCCATTACGTATTCACTACCAACGTCCTCTAATATTAAACTGATACCCTTGTTATCCCCTAATGAGATCTTGTATACTTTGTCACACCCGGTAATTGTTAAGATCACAAATCCTATCTACAGCCAGGCAATCTATACATGTTTCCAATACCCTGTTATAATTAGTGGTGAATGCTAGAAAACACATCCTGAAAGATATCCTGAGACGCCTCCAAATGTCCACTTCATAATTCTTACAAAAAGTAATATTCTACAGTAATAACATTTGAAGGCTAATCCACAAATACCATCGCATCAATTGTTACGGAGTGGTGACCAGCATTCGTAAATGCAAAAATTGCAAAAATCAAACTGCCAAGGATAGAACGCACTTTAAAGCGAGCTGCAATCTTCTTTCTGATATTAGATATTCGTTAAGGAGATATTCATAATAATAAAAATAACACGTCCCATTTTAATTCTGGAAACCCCAAAGTCCAGAAACTCTACGGTCTTTGCCCAGTCTCGGTTAAAGGTATTTACAAAATTAAACATGCTGTTTTATGGGAACATACCAAGGAAGAAAAAATTGTTCAAAAATTGTTCAAAAACCCAATATTTACACTAAGAAGTGTGGCCCATGGGCGAGAATATGTTCCTTTACCCAAAAGTAATCGTATTGAAAGAAAACAAGGGGCTCAAAGTGAAGCATTTTTATTGTATTTTGTTAAGAAAATCCAAGTCAGAAGTGTTCGGTCCGACTTGGCCCGGGCTGTCAAAATCAAATTAAACCTCACAGATGTGTCATCAAATGGATTCACATCTATAGATTAGTATTATATCTACCTAAATACCACTTTATAGTGTCTCAGATCGCTGTACTTAAAGAAAACAAGGGGCTCAAAGTGAAGCCCTTTTCCCTCTGTATTCTCAACATAGTCTCTATCAGAAGTGTTTGGCTTGTGTTGGGTCCGACTTGGCCCGGTCGGTCCAAATCGACTTTAAACACACAGATGTATCTTCAAACGTGTTTACATCTATAGATTAGTATTATACCTACCTATACACTACTTTATAATGTCCCAGAGTATCGCATTTAAAGAAATCTGAGCCGTTAAAGTCAAGTACTTTTACCATATTTTCTTAATACAAAATGTCAAAATCAACTTAAACCTCACAGATGTATCATCAAATGGATTCACATCTATAGCTAAGTATTATATCTACCTATATACCACTTTATAATGTCACGGTACATCGTATTTAAAGAAAACAAGGGGATCAAAGTGAAGCCCTTTCCCCTCTACATTCTCAACATAGTCTCGATCAGAAGTGTTTGGCTTGTGTTGGGTCCGACTTGGCCCAGGCTGTCAAAATCGACTTTAAACACACAGATGTATCTTCAAATGGATTCACATCTATAGATTAGTATTAAATCTACCTATATACCACTTTATCATGTCACGGTACATCGTATTTAAAGAAAACAAGGTGCTCAAGGTGAAGCCCTTTCCCCTCTACATTCTCAACATAGTCTCTATCAGAAGTGTTTGGCTTGTATCTTCAACTCTGCACAGCGAATCGCGACGCCTTAGACGACTGGGCCACCCGTGCCCCCGACACACAAGAGACTCAGTAACATTCACGCACCATTGGGAATATCAAAGTAAGATTATACAGCAAACTACGGTTATAACGAATTCAAAGGGAACAAAATTGTAGATCGTAATAATCTAGTTCGCAAGACAATGGGCAATGGGCAAGCATCGTGTCCTGGAGATGATGGAATCAAATTTCACACCAACCGTCAACTATGGCAAAACTCAACGATCGTGTCAATTATGCAAAGTGTCATTAATTTGACTTGGGGTGTGTTATTCATGATGCAGTGTAATATGATCTGGACAGTAAAGCAGTAGAATAACGTGCAACAAATTGTTCATGATAATTTCCGTCGTTGTGTTCATGGCTATTCACAGTGACAAACATTAACAGACGGCAGACTATCGTTGTCACAACATAATATCCCCTTGTTCAAGTTGGCGATATAATTTATTCACCTGGAAGATATTGGAATTCAAACCACAGTGAATTACGCTACACTTCAGTGCATTTTTACAAAATAAATCATATGAAACCCATACCTATTGCTGATGTGATCTCTGCTGTCACGTTGTCATTTCCGGTTTGGTTGTCTCAAACAACAATCAGTAACCTAATCAGTGGCGTTGCTTTTCAGAGGCCTATTCGGGTGCAAATGTGTATCTTACTCATTCCAGAGAAAAAGTGTGTCAAGGTAAACACAACAGGTTCTCAGGATTTAGATTTAAGTCCCAAAAGAAACAGAGGCCGTGTGTGTTTTGACTAAATACGTTATGCCATATAACACAAGGCGGGATCTCAATATCCCAAACTCTAAAAAAATCCACAAAAAAATTGTATTTATGTTAATGTTTTAATTCTTTAGTTACCGCGTCCCTTTCGCGCGTCAATGCGTTTATAGCAATTCCACTGTTGTAACAATCGTTATATCAAACTGGTGCAGAGTCTTGGGGAAATGTAATGACTGCAATACAATCAAGCATGTCAGAAGAGAAATGTTGGTCCTTTTGTGAAACCATTAAAGTCTGTAATAGATCAATCACATATTCTTATTTGATAATATTTCTTAAGAAAATACAGTAAAAGAGCTTGACTTTAACGGCCCAGTTTTCTTTAAATGCCATACACTGTGACATTATAAAGTGGTATATAGGTAGACATAACACTAATCTATAGATGTAAACATTTTTGAAGATACATCTGTGTGTTTAAAGTAGATTTTGACCGCCCGGGCCAAGTCGGCCCCAACACAAGCCAAACACTTCTGATTGAGACTATGTTGAGAATGTAGAGGGAAAAGAGCTTCACTTTGAGCCCCTTGTTTTCTTTATATACCGCGATCTGACACACTATAAAGTGGTATTTAGGTAGATATAACAATAGTCTATAGATGTAAACACATCTGAAGATACATCTGTGCGGTTTAATTTGATTTTGACAGCCCGGGCCAAGTCGGAACGAACACTTCTGACATAGATTTTCTTAAGAAAATACAGTAAAATGCTTCACTTTGAGCCCCTTGTTTTCTTTAAATACGATGTACTGTGACATTATTAAGTGGTATATACGTAGATATAAAACTAGTCTATAGATGTCAAGACATTTGAAGAGACATCTGTGTGTTTGAAGTTGATTTTGACAGTCCGGGCCAAGTTCGACCCAACACAATCACTTCTGATAGAGACTATGATGAGAGTGAGAGTGTAGAGGGAAAAGGGCTTCACTTTGAGCCCCTTGTTTTCTATAAATACTGCGATCTGTGACATTATAAAGTGGTATATAGGTAGATTTAATACTAATCTATAGATGTAAACACATTTGAAGAGACATCTGTGTGTTTGAAGTTGATTTTGACAGTCCGGGCCAAGTTCGACCCAACACAATCACTTCTGATAGAGACTATGATGAGAGTGAGAGTGTAGAGGGAAAAGGGCTTCACTTTGAAACCCTTGTTTTCTTTAAATACCGCGATCTGAGACACTATAAAGTGGTATTTAGGTAGATATAATACTAATCTATAGATGTGAATCCATTTGATGATACATCTGTGAGGTTTAAGTTGATTTTGACAGCCCGGGCCAAGTCGGACCGAACATTTCTGACATAGATTTTCTTAACAAAATACAATAAAAATGCTTCACTTTGAGCCCCTTGTTTTCTTTCAGTATGATGTACCGTGACATTATAAAGTGGTGTTTAGGTAAATATAACACTATTCTATAGATGTAAACACATTTGAAGATACATCTGTGTGTTGATAGTTGATTTTGACCGCCCGGGCCAAGTCGGACCCAACACAAGCCAAACACTTCTGATAGAGACTAAGTTGAGAATGTAGAGGGAAAAGGGCTTCACTTTGAGCCCCTTGTTTTCTTTAAATACCGCGATCTGAGACACTATAATGTGGTATTTAGGTAGATATAATACTAATCTATAGATGTGAATCCATTTGATGATACATCTGTGAGGTTTAAGTTGATTTTGACAGCCCGGGCCAAGTCGGACCGAACACTTGTGTGACTGTTGAGAGTATAGGGAGAAGAGGTCTACTTTAACCAACGTGTCTGCTTTAAATACGACGAACAGTGACATTATAAAGTGGTATTTATTGAGATATAGTACGTTCCTATAAATATAAACACTATGCCGACAGATGGAAATGTGTATCACGATAGCTAGAAGTATTTGATACGTTTTAAATCTTATTTCGGTTAACGATTGCTCTTTTACAGGTTAGCTAGATCAGCGACGCGTACACATAGCTCCACTTTCTGCTTTTCAAGCGATTTACTCCGAATTACTTAATTATGGTGCACTTTTTTGTTTGGTGATTGTTCATTCATGTCATGTGTTTATATTGCATCAATTATATGAAGGTATGATCGCCGATAATGAAGTAATTAGCCAATAACACTTTGGCCCGTCTTGGCCCGGCCCGGCCCGACTTTTAGGCAATCCCGCCAATAACACTTTGGCCCGTCTTGGCCCGGCCCGACGTTTAGGCAATGCCCTGTACATGTATATTTTTTGTGGATACATGTATTACATATTTTCGTTGATATGTGGATATATTAAGCACAAAGGCACAAAAAGTTTATGAAAGATGAATTGGTGCCTTGATATATATATTCAACGAGAACGAATCTTGTATTTTCTCCGCGATCCTGATGTGTATCATCGTTTAATGGGTCATTCATTAAATGTATGTTGTGAGGCGAAATTAAAGGAGCCGCTCAATTTACACAGTGTCGTCCATTTCGCGTGAACTACCACCCTACCCTGTCAGTAAGAGTTATGTAATCGGTACACAAATATATTTGGTGCGATGTCAGTGTGGAAGGAGTTTGAATTACGTCCGCCACTGGCCACAGAAATCCTCAAAGTATAGTAACAATCAACAAGGCCAATGCCGTACTAATAACCTAGTGACTCACGTAACAACGGCTGCCAATCTGTCTGCTACAGCTACCATACCATCATCCCTGTCACAACTGGCGTATTAACGGCTTATTCAAAATATTAATTGTAGAAACGTCGTTAACAGACTAAAGTACGTCGTATTCAGTCCTCAACTGGATGTTACCTTCCTTATATCCTCTAACAGCCCTGTTTGTGAAAATATGTACTAGACATAAGATGTAAAGGCTAATTAAATCAATTGTAAGACCGCATAGACCATAAAACCGAATAAAATATGTTTTGGTATCATCTCTTGTGTATTAGATGATGGTAATGACCTGAAATGTTATAACGTTACGTTAAGAAGGAGAAACACTGAAGTGTTTTACAATACTTGGAAACATGAGCAATAAGATGTAGCAACATAAACATGCATGGAATAAGGAAAATGGTGCAAAAAATTGAAAAGGATTTTAATGCAAAATTATTAAACTAAATACGTTGCCTGAACAGAAGGGGTACCCAAACTTGTTTGACAGTTATTCGTGTGTTGTAGACAGTCAAATGGGACTCATGTGTGTACGTAGGGTACGCATATCTATTGCCAGTTTTAGTACTCATACACTTTCTCTTTTTGTGTTGATATGATTTCTATTTTCGTACATGATATGATTTCATTTTTATCTTTGGCTGCTATGTTTATATATGTTCGAGTCTGTCCCTCATAAATTGACATCGTTCTGCTTCGCTATTGCATCTCTTGACTCTTGACATCATGTGCATCGATCCACGAAATTGGGATACGATGACATGCGTCAACCAAGTCAGCGAGCCTGACCACCCGATCCCGGTAGTCGCCTCTTACGACAAGCGCTGTCGCCCTTGTACGCCAAGAATGGGTTGTTGAAGATCTTCACGGGTCCATTTACGCAGGGATTTGTGTAAAGTCATTCAGACAGCATACAATGCCAACTCAAAAATTATTCTCAGTGTCTCCGCAAAGTAATATAGTACGGTACTTAGGGTACATGTGAGATTATACTCAGGTTAAGGAGATGTTTAATCCATATAACGTGTTATCATTCTACCTAACAATGTATTTAATGAAATGAATGCAAAACAAACTCAACGGCTAAAAGGTTTAATTGAAAAAACTACCCCTGGTCTTGCCTAATAAAACAACTGCAACCCGACACAGACTAAACGCAACTTACAAACACAATCATAATCTGGTTAATCTGTATCACTCAACGAGTTGGAGCCGCTTACTCTGCCGACAGTATGACAGTATTGGGCAGCTCGGTAAATATGAGGTAAAACCAGGCAGGTACACTGGTCACACTTGACTGGTCTGACTTATGATTAGGTCGTGTGTCAATTGGGAGTGAACACTAGCAAGTAGTATCTGCGAAACTATTTGCTCCTTTTATGGGACCGATCAGTTTTATGACCATGGGCCTCGGCATAAGCGTGGTGTTGGAAGACAAGTTATACATGTACATCCGATATGGTGACTGTTTTTCCCTCTTAATATTCTAAATACATTCATAATACACAACATTTTAGTTCTCCTTGAAACTTTACAATCACTTCAATATGTACAATAGATTGAACGAGAACAAATGATATATTGCAGATTATTAAATCATTGTCTCTTTTATCAGCCGCTACGTTTGTATCGTTTGCATTGTACAAAGAAATATTTTGTCTGTCCTTTTGCAGATTTAGCCCCAGAATGTGCTCATTCGAAGTAGGAACGAAAATAATTGCTTATCATGAGTATATATGATACAGTTAAAAGTTACTTGTACACTGTAGACGTATTCACTTTAAAGTCGTATACGACCTTCGCGAGCGAGTTGAATGATCCAGGTTAATTGGAACGAAGTCTAGAAAGGGTTATAAAGTTTGTATTTGGTAATGTGTAGGTTTGTTAAATATGATTTTTTTAAATTCCTTTTATTTCAGTATGTAAAAACATAATTATGCGCTTAAAAACAGAGCTGACTTGATGGGAGATATGGCGCTAGCCACCTGAGATTGTCTTTTTGACACGGTTTAACCTTACTGTGTCCTCACCCTGGTTGTTGTTACCGTTGTTATAAGTGATTAAGAGCTACGGCTCATTGCATTTTTTGGTTACAGTCTGTATCACTAAAGTGGACATGTGCAGGTGAACTCTGTTCAATTAGTATATGAAATGCCCCAAAATGTGAACTCCAGACAATAATAACCTGAGAGCAAATCCACGTGCGTCTGCCTTTCCCCTCGTTCACCTTCGAAATCCTTGATTATTATATCATGCCAGAGTTCTGAAATTCAGTGACAATGTTGCTGAACGGTAGAATCTGATGGACGTATTGTGCAGAACCTGTTTGACACTGTGGGTTCCAGGACCACTAACACTCTGAGCTAAAAAAACCCGCCCCAACATCTACAAGTTTGTAAGCTTGTAGACATCATTAAGAAGAAATTAACAGTCCCATGCTGAGACCTTTTTCGAAATTCAGGCCGGTGGCAGGCTGCCAACAAAGAGAAGAAAATATCGCAACACCGACACAAGTGTGCTCAGTCAAACAATGAACTTACGACCGGCAGAAAACAACTCCAGTTGAGTATGCCGATGCTGTATCTCAACCGTGTTGGCCTGAAAATTTAAACATGCTAATTAAATCCATAATGGAAAAATTATTTTTAATAGAAACCGTATCTTTATTTGTTCTTGCACTGTATCATATCGTGTATTTCATCTGTATATGTGTAATGTGTACATGTATATGTATAAATGACTACACTTATACCGCATATTCTGCAACAGACTATAATTAATCACCTTATTATTGTCTCTCCATTTACCATGACCGACTGCACTAATACCCTTTTAACAGTGGACACCGATTTCAGTATACATGTAGGCTTTTTGTTCAAAAAGGAATATGCAGGAAGTTATATGTAACAATTAACTGTGTACTAATTACATGTTTGAATGTTATCAGATTTGCGTTCTGAGATACAGTGATGTAAGCATCTTCTACAATTAACAATACATGTATATAATAAAATACAAAACTCTCTGCCGGAATTGTTTGTGGAAATCATTCGATCAAGTAAAAATGACTGCGTGACAAGACGAATCAACTATTTATACCCTATAAGAGAAACTGCCTTATTTTAGGAAGTGCTATAACAGGACATTTGAAATTGTTAACAAGCAGATACATTACAGACAGTGACTAGACTACATGTACGTAATCCGTATCAATCAAAGGTGTAAAAAAACTGAAAATCATATCTGTCGGAGACCTACCAAATTACCAAGTTTTATCATTACTATATGTATTACAATGCAAATACTTTAGTGAAACATTTTTTAGAGGAGAGGGCATACAAACAAGTATATTGCTTCCATGTGTGAATGCAGGTTGTACTTGGCATCTCAGTTCTCAGTTTCATTCCGGTTGTATATCTGAATTTGTAAATGGAACCATGCGTACAGCATGACAATTACATGCTATTCGTCAGTCTACAACACACATAACACGGTCAAACAATTTTTGGCACCGCTTTTGCAAGTTATTTAGTACAATAATGTTTTATTAAAATCTATTTCAATTTGTTTTCACCATTTTACCTATTGGCAGTCGTTGTTACGTGCGTCACTAGGTAATTAGTACGGCATTGACCTTGCTGATTGTTACTATACTTTGAGGATTTCTGTGGCCAGTGGCGGACGTAATTCAAACTCCTTCCACACTGACATCGCACCAAATATATTTGTGTACCGATTACATAACTCTTATGGACAGGGTGGGGTGGTAGTTCACCGGACGACACTGTGTATATTGAGCGGCTCCTTTGATATCTCCTCCAAACATACGTTTATTGAATGACCCCATTAAACGATGATACACATCTTGATGAATATATCAAGGCACTAATTCATCTTTCATAAACATTTGTTTGTCTTTGTGCTTAATATATCCACATATCAACGAACATTTGTAAAACATGTATCCACAAAAAACAAAACATTTTCAGGCTAGGTGTTTGCCCACAGCAACACCTGCATAACTGTTTATTCACGCGTGGTGTGGTAGATCGTAATTGACCGACAGCAGGTATTGTAGAATCACTTGTAAATAACGCCGACACTGTAATTAGGTACAACGATATGAGAATTATCATAAGAAGGCTGTTTTTTTTCTGAACTGTTACCATTTCCATACCCCAAGTGTCAATGCAGTTAAAAGGTGCTTTAGTGTCACAATATTCACTCACGGTTTCCTCAATCGCATTGAAACATAATTCTCCAATGGTCAGTTCGACACCGCATGTTATTAAATAATTATTTCGAGATTTCGTTAGAATGTAAGATATTCAGCCAAACGTTATGCAATAAAAGACGAATAGTCTTTTTCATTAAAATACGCGCACGCGTACCTGTATATTTCATACCTAGTGTCACGTAATTGCCCAGTGTGATGTATCAACGGGGCATAAAATGATAAATGAAATAGAAACTAGCTAAACTTGAATGTTGTGGAAAATAACTCCAATGAATTGGAGTACACGCACATGGATTCGTATGATAAACTGTTTAAACGTTTTGAGAGGTAAGGCCGGGTTCATTAAAGATCGCTACAAAATGTAAAACAGGTGAAATTTGTAGAACTTCTATAAAGGAAACATCCAATCAAATGCCTTTTTTAAATAGTAATGTAATGATATAATATAAAGTATATTTAACACGATACAATATACTTTGCACACGGTTAGTTGATGCTTTAAAGGGACTGACGTCCAGAGCGAAATAATTCAATAACGCCGTAAAATAGTTGAATTAAGTTAAAATTTGTTAACTTATATGACATGAAACTTCTAAGAACACCTTTATGTATATGCGACACTAAAACATGAGTTTTGAGCAAAGGGAAATATTCTCGCCCATGGGCCAAACCTTTTCTCGCCCATGGGCTAAATATTTCAATAACGCTATAAAATAGCTGAATTAAGTAAAATTGAGTTACATTATGTGCCATGAAAATGGTAAGAACACCCGCATGTATTTCCAAAACAAAAACATAAGTTTTGAGTAAAGGAACATATTCTCGCCCATGGGCCAAACCTTTTTCTCGCCCATAGGCGAAATATTTCAATATCGCTATAAAATAGTTGAATTAAGTTAAAATGAGTTATATTTTGTGTCATGATACTTGAATGAATACATTTAATGTATTTGCGAAACAAAAACATGAGTTTTAAGTAAAGGAATATATTCTCGCCCATCGGCCAAACTTCGCCCATGGGCAGGCCCATGTGCGACATAGTGTAAATATTTAGTTTTTAAACCTTTTTTTTTCATTTTTTCTTCCTTGGTATGTTCCCATGAAAACAGCATGTTTAATTTTGTAAATAACTTTGACCGATACTGGGCAAAGACCGTAGCGTTTCTGGACTTTTGGGTTTCCAGAATTAAAATGGGACGTGTTAAATTATTATCGAAATAAATCAACTAAATTATCTTTTTTAAAGTCTTGAATATTCTAGATTATGTCCCTAACTTACGTTAAGCATCCGACAATTATAGTTATAATTCACCCAATATGCTGCTGATAAGACAATAATATTTGAATGCGCCCCGGATTTAATCGGAGCATATGTTAACATTGTATAGAGGTCTGCCGTAAATTGACTATCGCCTGTCTGTAAAGTGTGAACCTCATGACGCCCTTATTTATTGCCACTGTCTTACTTAAACCATTCGAGTGACTCCGGTTTTCATTTCGTGTGACGGTGAGGCATTAAAACATTCTTACACCCCTCACGTACTTTGATTCGTCTCGATAAACACATCAATACAAAGCTTATGTAATCACTATCAGAACTAACAGACGGGCGCGAAGCTTTAGTGACAATACCCTAATTACTTCATGATATGCATGACGATGACTGAGCGGCGACAGTCGGTTCAAATGTGTGCTTTTGTTGTCTAAGCGTACGCTTATAGCACCTGGTCGTGTATAAAGAACAGTTAACATTTTAGTTATAATGGAGGGTTTACTACCGAACGTAACGGTTGTCACAAGCATGATGATCAAGTCAAGGATACATAAGCGATGGTCCTGAAGCGATAATTCAAATACGAATGTACATATGTTGCTCTTTCTAAATAGGCACATTTACATTTATAAGCAAACATAATTCGACACAGTGTCATGATATTGCTGAATGGTTGCTTGGCCACCCATAGCAGGTGTTGGGTGGTCTGCAGGGCGTTATCAGGCGCCCTATTTTTTCTTCTTAGGTGTCAGGCGACCCCCGGCATTCAGCTGCATGATCAGGGTTTCTGTAGCTTACTTACTTACTTTGGAGATTTAACGTGCGCTTTCCGACTGATGCGTATTTCGCACACGGGCCCGGCCAGGCCATTTAATGTGTTTCCGAAAGGGGCGAAAGTGGTCTGTGCAACCCAAGAGGGGGGTTTAGGGGTTGCTTATATAGAATTTGGAAATTTTGAGATTTGGAATAGATGCCGATGGGGTTGGGGACGAGAACTAAGGGAGCTGGGTATGGTGGATGTTTGTTTGTTTATGTGATTTTGATTTGGTAGGTTATTGTGTTTTTAGATGCGTTTTATTAGTTCCGTTTTGGTTAAGAATGCGCCTAAGGCCTTGATATTTTCTAGTTTATTTTGTGGGTTTAGTATTGCTTCTAGAGTGAGAGCCTTGTTTAGATTGAGGGTGGTTTGTAACGCGGTTCGATGTGTTAGGTAGTGTGTGCAGTGGATGAGTGCGTGTTCTGGGGTTTCTGGTTGTTTGCAGTGTGGGCAGTTACCTGTAGTGTGTTTTTTTATTTTTTTTAGGTGGGTTATTTAGGTTGGTGTGTCCTGTTTGGAGTTTAGTGATTACTCTGTCGATTTTTTTTGATGGATGGAGAATTTTTGGTTTGGTTGGTGGTTTGCTGAGCACTTTTTTGATTTGGCTATTTGAGTTTAGATATAGGTTATGCCATTTTTTGTGATTTTTTGCTTGTTTACACTTTTAATTTCTGATTTTGAGATGGGTAAGTTTAAGCTTATTTCTGGGATTTTGAGGGATTGTTTAGCTGCTTTATCGGCGTTTTCATTACCGTATATTCCTACGTGGGCGGGTATCCACAAGAAGGTTATTTGTTTGCCTGCCTTAGTTAGGGTTTTTTGTAGCTTTTTGTTCCGTCTATAAATGCGTGTCTGGTCGGACCCCGCTTACTTTTATTAGAATGCCAGCCTTCGACCTGGTTGGTTGTTTGGGATCCTGTGGAGCTGAAACCTCTGCTCACCATCTTGAGCTTCGCTCACTAGCCTGTGAGACGCCCCCTATAATCCTCTATTGTTTTACCAATCAACACGCTTCATTGGCTATCGTTTTACAAAAACGCTTTTCGCAACAGAGTGATTTGGTTTTCTTTTGACACTGTTTCTGGTAAATATTCCCTGGATAGAGAAGATATTGGCGACATGGGTTCCCAGCATCGTTTGATATTTGTAAACAATTCAATTCATTAATTTGAGCTCGAACATATGTTTAAGAAAGTAAGAGAGGTTCTGATTACTCGGGAGTGTGTTATCGGATATGTCGACGGATGGATTCAAACTTCAAATGGTATATTTCGAAATTCAAGCGTCTATACTGACTGCACTAACACCCGCCAACAATGTTAGTGAAATATTTAATATGCTACAGTTTCATAATAAAAGCGACACAATCCTTTCCATATTCAAAAGAAAATCTCTGCTAAAAGCATTCCGACTGTATCGTGAGCATGTGTTTATAAATCACTACAAATAGTGATGGTATCGGGCGTTCGTGAAACGTTAATTCCATGTAAGTGGAAAATAATACAACACAATCGTCTTGTCTCCTACCATCCCAGATAATATTTCCACCGGGCCCCTTTCAAGGATGTTCTTTTAAACACATACATGCGTATCTAAAGAAAGAAGTGTGTGTATTGCTGTAATAATAAATATTGCATATATTTAAGGCAAAGCATTAAACTGACACTTTTACTACGTACACGTGTCACAAAATGAACCCGTTAGACCACTTCAGGAATTCATTTATGAAATTGCGAAATGTCCGCGTCCAACGGGTCGATGCGTATGTGAACCAACTATTTAATTATTTGTTTTAGAACATTGAAATGTTTCTAACACTGACAAGAGGTATAATAAGTGAAAAATTAGAAGGGGCACTACTTATCAGAACGAGTCACTGAAATCAGTGAGTGAGTTGGGTTTCTATAATCTCTAGCTTCTTCTCGGCAGTCTGACATTTGTCGCTTGGTTACACTAGCTGCCGTGAGTCGATTTTGCTCGCAAACGCAACTGAGCGTGACAAGAGACTGGGCTACCGTCTGCAAGGACAGCTAAATAAACTTGGAGGCAATATTTGTTTTACGCATTTTTCAACACTGATTGGTTACCCGTGATCTATGAAGATTTGGACAAAGGGCGCATGTTAATAAATTTCTTCAGCCTAAACAAACAGACAAAAAGAACGACAGAAGCTCATCGGATGTCGTTATTTGGAAATACCCCTGGTGGTTATAGCTTATAATAAGAAAAGTATCCCTGCAGTGAAAGCATTTTCGGATTTCGGATTGCGTGTTTAAACTACTCCCTAGTTGTCATCCATGTTTTCTGGTATAACCCTACACTTGTGTATTTGTCGTCATTCAATTGATGCTCAGTTAATTTATTACAGGTATAATTACTGGAGGCACCACTCAGATTACCTGATAAAGGTTCCCATTAGGCATTTCGTGTGTCTGGGGTATTTATTCAGTTCAAATCCAGGTTTAAACCGAATCCCGGTTTGAAGTGAGGTGAAATGTATATCATATAATATGCACGTTTCAGCCCAGCAAGAGGAGTGATCACCATCATTCCTCGCCATCAAAGGATCAGCAGAAATTACGTTGATTGAATAATCACTGTTATTTTGCACAGTGGATTTGTCAAAAGTAAGCGTTTACATGTGTATGTTTACTAAAGCAGACGGAATACCCCAATATATGGGCGTTAAGTGCCGATGTGAAAAGAACATACTTTGTTCAAAGCCGATATATCGTTGATTGATTGCTCATTGTTATCTAACTCAATGGATTTTTTTATTAAAGAACCGTGGACATTATGAAAACAGTTGTCACGTGGGCTTTCTCAGCTGACCTTTGAGACTTGACACCTATGTGAAACAACTGAAACAAACTAAGTGATCAGTTGAGAAACCAAACACGGGTTATAATATCCCGAAACGATAAATATATTTTGAAATATTTGATTGTTACAGAGACACGTGACATCCAATAAGTTTCTTTGTACAGCTGCAGATGTGTGGAATATTGTTCCTTATGTGAATATTTACGGTTGCATTCCTCGAACAAGGCAGCTGACTAAAAATATACATATAACTTTGGTAGGTTGTAATTATGATATTTGCATTTTGTTTTCATTCATTTGCTGTAGCATTGAACAGAATCATTCTTGTTCTTCTATGTCTTGGTTGAGAAGTTCTTCGATGCGCGATAGAAATTGTTTTTCACAAGTCTTTTCCTATGTATGCGTGTATATCTTACTGTCAATGTGTAAAATATGATTCACTCAGGCAATTTATAGAATGTCTAAATATTTCAGGCGATTGACTGAAAAATCTGTTCATATATTTAACAGATTGACTAAAAATGACTAAGACTGTCAAAAGGGCTTAAAAACATCACAATAGATTTATTATGCTGGGATTAGAATCCAAACAATATAGAAATGTACTTTTAATATCCTTACATTTTCAGTCACTTGGTGATGATATTAAACATAAAAATGTTTGGATTTCGTCATCATAATAATACAGATGGGCATATTTTTCAGTCAATTTGTGAAATAACTGAATATTTAGGCGTTTAATAAATTTCCTAAGTGAAACGTTTGCACATTTTGACTGTAAAAAAATAAACACCATAAAATAAGCAATGGGCAGGTGAAATATTTTCTTTGTGTTGCAAGTCAAAATAGTGTAAACGAAAATCACACAATTATCAAGCAAGTGACTTATCAAAACACCGTCACCATTAATGATGCTACCCACAAAGATACCTACATTTTCTTATTATTTCCAAAAATGTATTTCATTTTGTTGATAAATGTGACCATACGCCTTTATACTGTCAATAAAAGTGACAACTGCGCTTACGAATGGCGCAGCACAGGCCGCGAACTAGTCTAGATCTCTGCTATATCATCCGGGTACTCACGGGGAAAAACAATAACAAAGGCAACAACTCTCGGGGAATTGCTTTAGGTAATTGCCCATTTAACAGTATTCAAGTTATATCACGGCGTGTCAGCTTAATGTGGAAGGAAAGCCCAAAGTGATGCAGGTCTCAGACGTTTACCATTTCGGTGAACCCCACGAGCACGGGTATGGTGCTGACAAACCTAGAAACTTAATTGGGGCGAACCGGGTTTCGAACCCACAATCATAGGTTTCTGGCGTGCCCAAGGGACGCAACTATGCACAGCGAATCGCAACGCCTAAGACGACTGGTCCACCCGTGCCCCCCGTTTTGTTTATTTTGTTTCCAATAAAAAGCGTATTCTTTTACAATGTTAATAGTCGTCCACACATCAAGAACAAGTCACTGTGTAATACAAATACATTACGACATAATATTTGTGAAGGACTTCGTTTATCATAGGAAATCTTTAATAACCAAACGATTTTGTCCAGACTATTTCACATTATATTCAGAATGAAACTTATCACGACACATTATGGGATACTAGACATGCACAAAACATTAGTTGGTTATGAGGTTTCCTGACGGTCATTTTGGCCGACACATGATAGTGTTTGATTCTGTTCTATCTTATTTGTTGCCGTGAAAATCACCTCAGCTAATGTGTGTACGAGTATTTGTGATTGGAGTCATGACCACAAGATCACCTTACATTTGCAGTCTAAATAAAGTATAGATATCGGTACTGGTAATAGGAAAAGAAGCTTTACACTATGATCATAAATAATGCAGAGTAGCATGCCATGGAAAACGTAACTCAAAATCAGTCAAGGAAAAAAGTAATACAATATATTGTACCGTACATTTAGCACAACTGTCACAAGATAGCGTGACTATTCTGTCTCGAAAGTGTCGCGATAGTGGCGTGAAAGTGGCGCGATAGTGGCGCGATAGTGGCGTGAAAGTGGCGCGATAGTGGCGTGAAAGTGGCGCGATAGTGCCGTGAAAGTGTCGCGAAAGTGCCGCGATCTTGTAAAATGTTATCGCGAAAATGGCGCGAAAGTGTCTCGAAAGTGGCGCAATAGTTTCGCGTTAATGGCTCAAAGGTGGCGCGATAATTCCGCGTTAGTGCCGCAATAGTGGCGAGAAAATATCGCGAAAATAGGGGAAGTTACTTATGAAATGTAGTGTAGTTGGCTGCAGTGTAGTAGTACGTGTTCCGGTGTTTCTAGTTGGTTGCAGTGTAGTAGTACGTGTTCTGGTGTTTCTAGTTGGTTGCAGTGTAGTAGTACGTGTTCCGGTGTTTCTAGTTGGCTGCAGTGTAGTTGTACATGTTCCGGTGTTTCTAGTTGGTTGCAGTGTAGTTGTACATGTTCCGGTGTTTCTAGTTGGTTGCAGTGTAGTAGTACGTGTTCTGGTGTTTCTAGTTGGTTGCAGTGTAGTAGTACGTGTTCCGGTGTTTCTAGTTGGTTGCAGTGTAGTAGTACGTGTTCCGGTGTTTCTAGTTGGCTGCAGTGTAGTTGTACATGTTCCGGTGTTTCTAGTTGGTTGCAGTGTAGTAGTACGTGTTCTGGTGTTTCTAGTTGGTTGCAGTGTAGTTGTACGTGTTCCGGTGTTTCTAGTTGGCTGCAGTGTAGTAGTACGTGTTCCGGTGTTTCTAGTTGGCTGCAGTGTAGTAGTACGTGTTCCGGTGTTTCTAGTTGGTTGCAGTGTAGTAGTACGTGTTCCCGTGTTTCTAGTTGGTTGCAGTGTAGTAGTACGTGTTCCGGTGTTTCTAGTTGGTTGCAGTGTAGTAGTACGTGTTCCGGTGTTTCTAGTTGGCTGCAGTGTAATAGTACGTGTTCCGGTGTTTCTAGTTTGCTGCAGTGAAGTAGTACGTGTTCCGGTGTTTCTAGTTAGCTGCAGTGTAGTAGTACGTGTTCTGGTGTTTCTAGTTGGCTGCAGTGTAGTAGTACGTGTTCTGGTGTTTCTAGTTGGTTGCAGTGTAGTAGTACGTGTTGTGGTGTTTCTAGTTGGTTGCAGTGTAGTAGTACGTGTTCCGGTGTTTCTAGTTGGCTGCAGTGTAGTAGTACGTGTTCTAGTTGGTTGCAGTGTAGTTGTACGTGTTCCGGTGTTTTTAGTTGGTTGCAGTGTAGTAGTACGTGTTCCGGTGTTTCTAGTTGGCTGCAGTGTAGTAGTACGTGTTCCGGTGTTTCTAGTTGGTTGCAGTGTAGTTGTACATGTTCTGGTGTTTCTAGTTGGCTGCAGTGTAGTAGTACGTGTTCCGGTGTTTCTAGTTGGTTGCAGTGTAGTAGTACGTGTTCCGGTGTTTCTAGTTGGTTGCAGTGTAGTAGTACGTGTTCCGGTGTTTCTAGTTGGTTGCAGTGTAGTAGTACGTGTTCCGGTGTTTCTAGTTGGCTGCAGTGTAGTAGTACGTGTTCTGGTGTTTCTAGTTGGTTGCAGTGTAGTAGTACGTGTTCTGGTGTTTCTAGTTGGTTGCAGTGTAGTAGTACGTATTCTGGTGTTTCTAGTTGGTTGCAGTGTAGTAGTACGTATTCTGGTGTTTCTAGTTGGTTGCAGTGTAGTAGTACGTGTTCCGGTGTTTCTAGTTGGCTGCAGTGTAGTAGTACGTATTCTGGTGTTTCTAGTTGGTTGCAGTGTGGTAGTACGTGTTCTGGTGTTTCTAGTTGGCTGCAGTGTAGTAGTACGTGTTCCGGTGTTTCTAGTTGGCTGCAGTGTAGTAGTACGTGTTCCGGTGTTTCTAGTTGGTTGCAGTGTAGTAGTACGTGTTCCGGTGTTTCTAGTTGGCTGCAGTGTAGTAGTACGTGTTCTGGTGTTTCTAGTTGGTTGCAGTGTAGTAGTACGTGTTCCGGTGTTTCTAGTTGGTTGCAGTGTAGTAGTACGTGTTCCGGTGTTTCTAGTTGGCTGCAGTGTAGTAGTACGTTTTCCGGTGTTTCTAGTTGGTTGCAGTGTAGTAGTACGTGTTCCGGTGTTTCTAGTTGGTTGCAGTGTAGTAGTACGTGTTCCGGTGTTTCTAATTGGCTGCAGTGTAGTAGTACGTGTTCCGGTGTTTCTAGTTGGTTGCAGTGTAGTAGTACGTGTTCCGGTGTTTCTAGTTGGTTGCAGTGTAGTAGTACGTGTTCCGGTGTTTCTAGTTGGTTGCAGTGTAGTAGTACGTTTTCCGGTGTTTCTAGTTGGCTGCAGTGTAGTAGTACGTGTTCCGGTGTTTCTAGTTGGTTGCAGTGTAGTAGTACGTTTTCCGGTGTTTCTAGTTGGCTGCAGTGTAGTAGTACGTGTTCTGGTGTTTCTAGTTGGTTGCAGTGTAGTAGTACGTTTTCCGGTGTTTCTAGTTGGCTGCAGTGTAGTAGTACGTGTTCCGGTGTTTCTAGTTGGCTGCAGTGTAGTAGTACGTGTTCTGGTGTTTCTAGTTGGTTGCAGTGTAGTAGTACGTGTTCTGGTGTTTCTAGTTGGCTGCAGTGTAGTAGTACGTGTTCTGGTGTTTCTAGTTGGTTGCAGTGTAGTAGTACGTGTTCCGGTGTTTCTAGTTGGTTTAGCTGTAGTAGTACGTGTTCCGGTGTTTCTAGTTAGTTGCAGTGTAGTAGTACGTGTTCCGGTGTTTCTAGTTGGCTGCAGTGTAGTAGTACGTGTTCCGGTGTTTCTAGTTGGTTGCAGTGTAGTAGTACGTGTTCTGGTGTTTCTAGTTGGTTGCAGTGTAGTAGTACGTGTTCCTGTGTTTCTAGTTGGTTGCAGTGTAGTAGTACGTGTTCTGGTGTTTCTAGTTGGCTGCAGTGTAGTAGTACGTGTTCCGGTGTTTCTAGTTGGTTGCAGTGTAGTAGTACGTGTTCTGGTGTTTCTAGTTGGCTGCAGTGTAGTAGTACGTGTTCCGGTGTTTCTAGTTGGTTGCAGTGTAGTAGTACGTGTTGTGGTGTTTCTAGTTGGTTGCAGTGTAGTAGTACGTGTTCCGTTGTTTCTAGTTGGCTGCAGTGTAGTAGTACGTGTTCTGGCGTTTCTTGTTGGTTGCAGTGTAGTAGTACGTGTTCCGGTGTTTCTAGTTGGTTGCAGTGTAGTAGTACGTGTTCCGGTGTTTCTACACTACATTTCAAAAGTCACTTCCCCTGTATCGCGAAACTATTTCGCTATGCGTTCGCGATAGTGCCGTGAAAGTATCGCGAAAGTGACTCGAAAGTGGCGCGATAATACCGCGACAGTGGCTAGAAAATGCTGCGAAAGTTGCGCGCTGATGCCGCGAAGTTTCGCGTAAGTGGCGCAAAAGTGCCGTGATAGTGCCGTGAAAGTGGCGCGATAGTGGCGCGATAGTGCCGCAAAAGTCGGTAATAGTGCCGAGAAAGTGGCGCCATATTGGTACACTACATGTACACTTCAGAAATGCTGTCGTGCGTTACTTCCCCCTGTATGTCGGATGTATGTTCAATCTAACCTGGAGCTATATAAGCCTGTTGCTCGTGTTATATTTAAAGAGGTGTAGGTGGTAGGTCCATTAACAGTATAAAGCTTTACATGGATAAAAAATTATGTTCTTAAAACTGTATTTTTTCCGCAAGGATGCATGATCTATTCTATATTAATCAATAAGAAATTAATGGAAAAAATTAATATTCCCTGATGTGTGTAACTCATTTGTATAAGTTATCAATAGTCTTCGTAATTGGGAGTAGTGTAAGAGAACGCAATTCCCAGCGGTGCCTGAATACACTTTGTTTTCTAGATTTACCCCGATTTTGGTCCTCAGTTCATCTGATTCATACACAATAAGGACTTGCGTTCGTCCGTAAATGCCTGAAATGCTGAGTGTTAACAGCGGCCATCACAGTCTCTGTTTAGCATTTAGCCTTCAGGATTAAATATATGAAAATACATTTCGCTTTGATGTGCTTATGAAAACGGAATAACTTTCCTCAAAACGAAGTAGAAACCAGGTGATACATGTAAGGAAGAGAATTTATGGATGGTAACTTTATTATGAGGAACACAATGTTTCGAAGTAATATTTACTCTTTCATCAGGTGAAGGAGTAAGTATGCACTCCAAAACATTGTGTTCCCCAAATCAAAGATGTCTTCCTTATGTGTTGAACTTGTAAATGATTTTCAAAGACATGATCCATAGACGGTTTTAAAATGATAGGTCAAACACTGTGTTGTTTATCTGTTCCACATAGTGGTAAGTTGTAAGATTAGTTTCTGCTCGTTAATCAGACAAACTACTGCTACACTGGGTTTGTGCAAAAGGTGATGCACGTATACACATGTCGAGTGTCTCAGATACGCGGGGTCTACTTATTTACTTTTTTAAATTGGGACTTTAACGTGCGTATTTCGCGCACGGGCCCGCCAGGCCATTTAGTGTTTGGTCGAAAAGGGTATGTCCGAGAAGGTGGGGCAACCTAGGGGGGCTTTTAGGGTTGTTTACCTAATTTGGATAACAAATTTGGAATTTTGAAATATGCTATGCAAAAGATGGAGAGGGGACTAAATGTAGTTTTAGTAGATGTAGTTCTAAGTATGTTTTTGTAGATTTAGAATTTTAAGGTTTATTGGCAGCTTGTTTGTTGTACTTTGTTAGATGCGGCCGAGTAGGCCTGTTTTGATTAGATATATGCCTAGTGCTTTAAAGGTTTGTAAGTCATTTAGGGGGTTTAGTACCGTTGCTAGTGTCATTTGATTGTTGCAGTTTAGAGTGGATTGGAGTGTTGTTCTATGTTGCTGGTACTGTGTGCAATATAGTATTATGTGTTCAGGAGTTTCTTTTAAGTTGCAGTGGGGGCATTTCCCGGATTGGTGTTTTTTAAGTTTGGTGTAGGTGGGAGTTTAACTTAGTGTCGCCTGTTTGTAGTTTAGTTATTTTTGATAGTTATTTTGCCACTTTTGTATTACTTTTAATTTAATCTTTTTACATTGGTAGGTTGATGCTTACTTCTTCTAATTTTAGAGCAGATTTGGCTGCTTTGTCTGCGTGTTCATTGTCAAACACTCCAACGTGGGCAGGGATCCGTACTATTTCTATGTCTTCACCTAGTTTACGTAGATTGTTGGCGCTTTTAATTATCTGTTGTATTAGTTTTGGGCGTTTTTTTGTGTTTTAGTTTTTTTATAGCCTGGAGCCCACTTAATGAATCTGAAAGGATTAGGGTTTTTGGTGGCGGGGTCTGCAGATATAGTTGTGATTTGATGAATTCTTTATTCTCTAGACATTCGAGAGCGAACCAGACTGCAACATTATTCACAATGAATATACTCAGAATATCTACTCCAATAAAAAAAGCACCCCACAGTTTATTATGTAACTTATAGCGAGACAACTCGGATAGTTAATTACATTGTCTACTCACAATGCTAAGCAGGTGCACGAAATAACAGGAAGAGTCATGCGTTATATAACATCAGAAACGTGGAAGATGAAATCCACCTTCCAGCAAATTGTATTCATTAGGAGTAGGGTAGATTCAGCTGTGCAGGCAATTGAATAGTAGCGTTAACCAGTGGCATTTAAGACGTTTTTTACATTTAAGAACATATGTAATACTCATGGTCATTAGGACGGAAGCGCAACAGATATGAACGATATCGATAGGTTTGTGCGAGGAACAAGGATTACCATATATTTGTGACACAAGATCTACATGTATACTGTATTTTTCAGTGAGTATTTGTACGTGGGCCTATGGCCTTTATACTGAAAAATAAAGAATTGAATTGAAATAAAGAATTAAATTGAGTTGACACAAGATCATATTTCTTCGTCAGCAACATCTCACATATCCTGTGGTATCGTTTTTGCTTAGAATATAGAACAATGACTTCAAACACATTACACTATGCAGTCATTTTGTCGTCTTGTTCTTAACATTCCTTCACTGAAATAGGATTGCTACGCAGTATTTAATTAACTTGTTACGTCGATTCGAGACCAGAGAACATGTTATGTATCGATACCGGTTGTTTATTAATATTCACTAAAGGAGGGAGGGCTACAATTGACAAGGACCTCTAGGCTACATGTCATGAAAATATGTTTCTCATGTCGTTGTGTTTAGTTATACGTGTGCGCCTGCACTAATGAAGTAAGTGAATGTTAAGAAGACGAGATAGCATGTACCTGTATCATCCATCACACAAAACAATGTAGGTATGGTTTGACACTGTTTTAGAACGTTTTGTAAAACGGATAGGACAAAACAAGCCAGTGCTGGCTTCTGTTGCTGCCTTTCCGAAGATCTGAATAAAAAGGTTATCATACTCATTGCCAGATATTACGTTCTAAAATAGGAACATTTACAACGCAGGATTGTTTGCTCATTTATTATGTACCACACCATATATTTAAGGAGTGTAGGACATTTCCCCCACACCGACAGTCCCCTACTCGGACAATATCCCGTACTGACATTTCCTCACATTGAATAAATTAATAATTTATATTACAGTTTGACAAACTATTATAATATAAACATGAAAAGTCATCATCACATGTCAAGTTCACTACATGTCACCAGCTAGAAGTGACATGGGAAATAGATTTTACTCTTTGTTCAGCTGTCCTTCATTTAAAGACACATTTGACCAAAAAAAGCACGAACTGCTTGAGTGACCTCCTTTCATCAGGTTGAAAGGATTACCCACAGAGAAAGAAAGGATTAGAAATCGACATGCCATTACGTATTCACTACCAACGTCCTCTAATATTAAACTGATACCCTTGTTATCCCCTAATGAGATCTTGTATACTTTGTCACACCCGGTAATTGTTAAGATCACAAATCCTATCTACAGCCAGGCAATCTATACATGTTTCCAATACCCTGTTATAATTAGTGGTGAATGCTAGAAAACACATCCTGAAAGATATCCTGAGACGCCTCCAAATGTCCACTTCATAATTCTTACAAAAAGTAATATTCTACAGTAATAACATTTGAAGGCTAATCCACAAATACCATCGCATCAATTGTTACGGAGTGGTGACCAGCATTCGTAAATGCAAAAATTGCAAAAATCAAACTGCCAAGGATAGAACGCACTTTAAAGCGAGCTGCAATCTTCTTTCTGATATTAGATATTCGTTAAGGAGATATTCATAATAATAAAAATAACACGTCCCATTTTAATTCTGGAAACCCCAAAGTCCAGAAACTCTACGGTCTTTGCCCAGTCTCGGTTAAAGGTATTTACAAAATTAAACATGCTGTTTTATGGGAACATACCAAGGAAGAAAAAATTGTTCAAAAATTGTTCAAAAACCCAATATTTACACTAAGAAGTGTGGCCCATGGGCGAGAATATGTTCCTTTACCCAAAAGTAATCGTATTGAAAGAAAACAAGGGGCTCAAAGTGAAGCATTTTTATTGTATTTTGTTAAGAAAATCCAAGTCAGAAGTGTTCGGTCCGACTTGGCCCGGGCTGTCAAAATCAAATTAAACCTCACAGATGTGTCATCAAATGGATTCACATCTATAGATTAGTATTATATCTACCTAAATACCACTTTATAGTGTCTCAGATCGCTGTACTTAAAGAAAACAAGGGGCTCAAAGTGAAGCCCTTTTCCCTCTGTATTCTCAACATAGTCTCTATCAGAAGTGTTTGGCTTGTGTTGGGTCCGACTTGGCCCGGTCGGTCCAAATCGACTTTAAACACACAGATGTATCTTCAAACGTGTTTACATCTATAGATTAGTATTATACCTACCTATACACTACTTTATAATGTCCCAGAGTATCGCATTTAAAGAAATCTGAGCCGTTAAAGTCAAGTACTTTTACCATATTTTCTTAATACAAAATGTCAAAATCAACTTAAACCTCACAGATGTATCATCAAATGGATTCACATCTATAGCTAAGTATTATATCTACCTATATACCACTTTATAATGTCACGGTACATCGTATTTAAAGAAAACAAGGGGATCAAAGTGAAGCCCTTTCCCCTCTACATTCTCAACATAGTCTCGATCAGAAGTGTTTGGCTTGTGTTGGGTCCGACTTGGCCCAGGCTGTCAAAATCGACTTTAAACACACAGATGTATCTTCAAATGGATTCACATCTATAGATTAGTATTAAATCTACCTATATACCACTTTATCATGTCACGGTACATCGTATTTAAAGAAAACAAGGTGCTCAAGGTGAAGCCCTTTCCCCTCTACATTCTCAACATAGTCTCTATCAGAAGTGTTTGGCTTGTATCTTCAACTCTGCACAGCGAATCGCGACGCCTTAGACGACTGGGCCACCCGTGCCCCCGACACACAAGAGACTCAGTAACATTCACGCACCATTGGGAATATCAAAGTAAGATTATACAGCAAACTACGGTTATAACGAATTCAAAGGGAACAAAATTGTAGATCGTAATAATCTAGTTCGCAAGACAATGGGCAATGGGCAAGCATCGTGTCCTGGAGATGATGGAATCAAATTTCACACCAACCGTCAACTATGGCAAAACTCAACGATCGTGTCAATTATGCAAAGTGTCATTAATTTGACTTGGGGTGTGTTATTCATGATGCAGTGTAATATGATCTGGACAGTAAAGCAGTAGAATAACGTGCAACAAATTGTTCATGATAATTTCCGTCGTTGTGTTCATGGCTATTCACAGTGACAAACATTAACAGACGGCAGACTATCGTTGTCACAACATAATATCCCCTTGTTCAAGTTGGCGATATAATTTATTCACCTGGAAGATATTGGAATTCAAACCACAGTGAATTACGCTACACTTCAGTGCATTTTTACAAAATAAATCATATGAAACCCATACCTATTGCTGATGTGATCTCTGCTGTCACGTTGTCATTTCCGGTTTGGTTGTCTCAAACAACAATCAGTAACCTAATCAGTGGCGTTGCTTTTCAGAGGCCTATTCGGGTGCAAATGTGTATCTTACTCATTCCAGAGAAAAAGTGTGTCAAGGTAAACACAACAGGTTCTCAGGATTTAGATTTAAGTCCCAAAAGAAACAGAGGCCGTGTGTGTTTTGACTAAATACGTTATGCCATATAACACAAGGCGGGATCTCAATATCCCAAACTCTAAAAAAATCCACAAAAAAATTGTATTTATGTTAATGTTTTAATTCTTTAGTTACCGCGTCCCTTTCGCGCGTCAATGCGTTTATAGCAATTCCACTGTTGTAACAATCGTTATATCAAACTGGTGCAGAGTCTTGGGGAAATGTAATGACTGCAATACAATCAAGCATGTCAGAAGAGAAATGTTGGTCCTTTTGTGAAACCATTAAAGTCTGTAATAGATCAATCACATATTCTTATTTGATAATATTTCTTAAGAAAATACAGTAAAAGAGCTTGACTTTAACGGCCCAGTTTTCTTTAAATGCCATACACTGTGACATTATAAAGTGGTATATAGGTAGACATAACACTAATCTATAGATGTAAACATTTTTGAAGATACATCTGTGTGTTTAAAGTAGATTTTGACCGCCCGGGCCAAGTCGGCCCCAACACAAGCCAAACACTTCTGATTGAGACTATGTTGAGAATGTAGAGGGAAAAGAGCTTCACTTTGAGCCCCTTGTTTTCTTTATATACCGCGATCTGACACACTATAAAGTGGTATTTAGGTAGATATAACAATAGTCTATAGATGTAAACACATCTGAAGATACATCTGTGCGGTTTAATTTGATTTTGACAGCCCGGGCCAAGTCGGAACGAACACTTCTGACATAGATTTTCTTAAGAAAATACAGTAAAATGCTTCACTTTGAGCCCCTTGTTTTCTTTAAATACGATGTACTGTGACATTATTAAGTGGTATATACGTAGATATAAAACTAGTCTATAGATGTCAAGACATTTGAAGAGACATCTGTGTGTTTGAAGTTGATTTTGACAGTCCGGGCCAAGTTCGACCCAACACAATCACTTCTGATAGAGACTATGATGAGAGTGAGAGTGTAGAGGGAAAAGGGCTTCACTTTGAGCCCCTTGTTTTCTATAAATACTGCGATCTGTGACATTATAAAGTGGTATATAGGTAGATTTAATACTAATCTATAGATGTAAACACATTTGAAGAGACATCTGTGTGTTTGAAGTTGATTTTGACAGTCCGGGCCAAGTTCGACCCAACACAATCACTTCTGATAGAGACTATGATGAGAGTGAGAGTGTAGAGGGAAAAGGGCTTCACTTTGAAACCCTTGTTTTCTTTAAATACCGCGATCTGAGACACTATAAAGTGGTATTTAGGTAGATATAATACTAATCTATAGATGTGAATCCATTTGATGATACATCTGTGAGGTTTAAGTTGATTTTGACAGCCCGGGCCAAGTCGGACCGAACATTTCTGACATAGATTTTCTTAACAAAATACAATAAAAATGCTTCACTTTGAGCCCCTTGTTTTCTTTCAGTATGATGTACCGTGACATTATAAAGTGGTGTTTAGGTAAATATAACACTATTCTATAGATGTAAACACATTTGAAGATACATCTGTGTGTTGATAGTTGATTTTGACCGCCCGGGCCAAGTCGGACCCAACACAAGCCAAACACTTCTGATAGAGACTAAGTTGAGAATGTAGAGGGAAAAGGGCTTCACTTTGAGCCCCTTGTTTTCTTTAAATACCGCGATCTGAGACACTATAATGTGGTATTTAGGTAGATATAATACTAATCTATAGATGTGAATCCATTTGATGATACATCTGTGAGGTTTAAGTTGATTTTGACAGCCCGGGCCAAGTCGGACCGAACACTTGTGTGACTGTTGAGAGTATAGGGAGAAGAGGTCTACTTTAACCAACGTGTCTGCTTTAAATACGACGAACAGTGACATTATAAAGTGGTATTTATTGAGATATAGTACGTTCCTATAAATATAAACACTATGCCGACAGATGGAAATGTGTATCACGATAGCTAGAAGTATTTGATACGTTTTAAATCTTATTTCGGTTAACGATTGCTCTTTTACAGGTTAGCTAGATCAGCGACGCGTACACATAGCTCCACTTTCTGCTTTTCAAGCGATTTACTCCGAATTACTTAATTATGGTGCACTTTTTTGTTTGGTGATTGTTCATTCATGTCATGTGTTTATATTGCATCAATTATATGAAGGTATGATCGCCGATAATGAAGTAATTAGCCAATAACACTTTGGCCCGTCTTGGCCCGGCCCGGCCCGACTTTTAGGCAATCCCGCCAATAACACTTTGGCCCGTCTTGGCCCGGCCCGACGTTTAGGCAATGCCCTGTACATGTATATTTTTTGTGGATACATGTATTACATATTTTCGTTGATATGTGGATATATTAAGCACAAAGGCACAAAAAGTTTATGAAAGATGAATTGGTGCCTTGATATATATATTCAACGAGAACGAATCTTGTATTTTCTCCGCGATCCTGATGTGTATCATCGTTTAATGGGTCATTCATTAAATGTATGTTGTGAGGCGAAATTAAAGGAGCCGCTCAATTTACACAGTGTCGTCCATTTCGCGTGAACTACCACCCTACCCTGTCAGTAAGAGTTATGTAATCGGTACACAAATATATTTGGTGCGATGTCAGTGTGGAAGGAGTTTGAATTACGTCCGCCACTGGCCACAGAAATCCTCAAAGTATAGTAACAATCAACAAGGCCAATGCCGTACTAATAACCTAGTGACTCACGTAACAACGGCTGCCAATCTGTCTGCTACAGCTACCATACCATCATCCCTGTCACAACTGGCGTATTAACGGCTTATTCAAAATATTAATTGTAGAAACGTCGTTAACAGACTAAAGTACGTCGTATTCAGTCCTCAACTGGATGTTACCTTCCTTATATCATCTAACAGCCCTGTTTGTGAAAATATGTACTAGACATAAGATGTAAAGGCTAATTAAATCAATTGTAAGACCGCATAGACCATAAAACCGAATAAAATATGTTTTGGTATCATCTCTTGTGTATTAGATGATGGTAATGACCTGAAATGTTGTAACGTTACGTTAAGAAGGAGAAACACTGAAGTGTTTTACAATACTTGGAAACATGAGCAATAAGATGTAGCAACATAAACATGCATGGAATAAGGAAAATGGTGCAAAAAATTGAAAAGGATTTTAATGCAAAACTATTAAACTAAATACGTTGCCTGAACAGAAGGGGTACCCAAACTTGTTTGACAGTTATTCGTGTGTTGTAGACAGTCAAATGGGACTCATGTGTGTACGTAGGGTACGCATATCTATTGCCAGTTTTAGTACTCACACACTTTCTCTTTTTGTGTTGATATGATTTCTATTTTCGTACATGATATGATTTCATTTTTATCTTTGGCTGCTATGTTTATATATGTTCGAGTCTGTCCCTCATAAATTGACATCGTTCTGCTTCGCTATTGCATCTCTTGACTACAGGAGATCTACAGCATATAGGGGATCTAACTGCAATTCTTGTTTTAACCAAGCCCGGGTTTGACATTCCAGTAACTGGATTCAGGTTGATTGCAAGATATGCATACCTCGTCATAGTGATTGTTGTGATTGATTTGTTTGTTTGTTAGTTGTATAACGCCGCACTTAGCAATATTTCAGCTGTATGACGGCGGTCTGTAAATAATCGAGTCTGGACCAGACAATCCAGTGATTGACATCATGTGCATCGATCCACGAAATTGGGATACGATGACATGCGTCAACCAAGTCAGCGAGCCTGACCACCCGATCCCGGTAGTCGCCTCTTACGACAAGCGCTGTCGCCCTTGTACGCCAAGAATGGGTTGTTGAAGATCTTCACGGGTCTATTTACGCAGGGATTTGTGTAAAGTCATTCAGACAGCATACAATGCCAACTCAAAAATTATTCTCAGTGTCTCCGCAAAGTAATATAGTACGGTACTTAGGGTACATGTGAGATTATACTCAGGTTAAGGAGATGTTTAATCCATATAACGTGTTATCATTCTACCTAACAATGTATTTAATGAAATGAATGCAAAACAAACTCAACGGCTAAAAGGTTTAATTGAAAAAACTACCCCTGGTCTTGCCTAATAAAACAACTGCAACCCGACACAGACTAAACGCAACTTACAAACACAATCATAATCTGGTTAATCTGTATCACTCAACGAGTTGGAGCCGCTTACTCTGCCGACAGTATGACAGTATTGGGCAGCTCGGTAATTATGAGGTAAAACCAGGCAGGTACACTGGTCACACTTGACTGGTCTGACTTATGATTAGGTCGTGTGTCAATTGGGAGTGAACATTAGCAAGTAGTATCTGCGAAACTATTTGCTCCTTTTATGGGACCGATCAGTTTTATGACCATGGGCCTCGGCATAAGCGTGGTGTTGGAAGACAAGTTATACATGTACATCCGATATGGTGACTGTTTTTCCCTCTTAATATTCTAAATACATTCATAATACCACAACATTTTAGTTCTCCTTGAAACTTTACAATCACTTCAATATGTACAATAGATTGAACGAGAACAAATGATATATTGCAGATTATTAAATCATTGTCTCTTTTATCAGCCGCTACGTTTGTATCGTTTGCATTGTACAAAGAAATATTTTGTCTGTCCTTTTGCAGATTTAGCCCCAGAATGTGCTCATTCGAAGTAGGAACGAAAATAATTGCTTATCATGAGTATATATGATACAGTTAAAAGTTACTTGTACACTGTAGACGTATTCACTTTAAAGTCGTATACGACCTTCGCGAGCGAGTTGAATGATCCAGGTTAATTGGAACGAAGTCTAGAAAGGGTTATAAAGTTTGTATTTGGTAATGTGTAGGTTTGTTAAATATGATTTTTTTAAATTCCTTTTATTTCAGTATGTAAAAACATAATTATGCGCTTAAAAACAGAACTGACTTGATGGGAGATATGGCGCTAGCCACCTGGGATTGTCTTTTTGACACGGTTTAACCTTACTGTGTCCTCACCCTGGTTGTTGTTACCGTTGTTATAAGGGATTAAGAGCTACGGCTCATTGCATTTTTTGGTTACAGTCTGTATCACTAAAGTGGACATGTGCAGGTGAACTCTGTTCAATTAGTATATGAAATGCCCAAAAATGTGAACTCCAGACAATAATAACCTGAGAGCAAATCCACGTGCGTCTGCCTTTCCCCTCGTTCACCTTTGAAATCCTTGATTATTATATCATGCCAGAGTTCTGAAATTCAGTGACAATGTTGCTGAACGGTAGAATCTGATGGACGTATTGTGCAGAACCTGTTTGACACTGTGGGTTCCAGGACCACTAACACTCTGAGCTAAAAAAAACCGCCCCAACATCTACAAGTTTGTAAGCTTGTAGACATCATTAAGTAGAAATTAACAGTCCCATGCTGAGACCTTTTTCGAAATTCAGGCCGGTGGCAGGCTGCCAACAAAGAGAAGAAAATATCGCAACACCGACACAAGTGTGCTCAGTCAAACAAAGAACTTACGACCGGCAGAAAACAACTCCAGTTGAGTATGCCGATGCTGTATCTCAACCGTGTTGGCCTGAAAATTTAAACATGCTAATTAAATCCATAATGGAAAAATTATTTTTAATAGAAACCGTATCTTTATTTGTTCTTGCACTGTATCATATCGTGTATTTCATCTGTATATGTGTAATGTGTATATGTATAAATGACTACACTTATACCGCATATTCTGCAACAGACTATAATTAATCACCTTATTATTGTCTCTCCATTTACCATGACCGACTGCACTAATACCCTTTTAACGATTTCAGTATACATGTAGGCTTTTTGTTCAAAAAGGAATATGCAGGAAGTTATATGTAACAATTAACTGTGTACTAATTACATGTTTGAATGTTATCAGATTTGCGTTCTGAGATACAGTGATGTAAGCATCTTCTACAATTAACAATACATGTATATAATAAAATACCAAACTCTCTGCCGGAATTGTTTGTGGAAATCATTCGATCAAGTAAAAATGACTGCGTGACAAGACGAATCAACTATTTATACCCTATAAAAGAAACTGCCTTATTTTAGGAACAGTGCTATAACAGGACATTTGAAATTGTTAACAAGCAGATACATTACAGACAGTGACTAGACTACATGTACGTAATCCGTATCAATCAAAGGTGTAAAAAAACTGAAAATCATATCTGTCGGAGACCTACCAAATTACCAAGTTTTATCATTACTATATTTATTACAATGCAAATACTTTAGTGAAACATTTTTTAGAGGAGAGGGCATACAAACAAGTATATTGCTTCCATGTGTGAATGCAGGTTGTACTTGGCATCTCAGTTCTCAGTTTCATTCCGGTTGTATATCTGAATTTGTATATGGAACCATGCGTACAGCATGACAATTACATGCTATTCGTCAGTCTACAACACACATAACACGGTCAAACAATTTTTGGCACCGCTTTTGCAAGTTATTTAGTACAATAATGTTTTATTAAAATCTATTTCAATTTGTTTTCACCATTTTACCTATTGGCAGTCGTTGTTACGTGCGTCACTAGGTAATTAGTACGGCATTGACCTTGCTGATTGTTACTATACTTTGAGGATTTCTGTGGCCAGTGGCGGACGTAATTCAAACTCCTTCCACACTGACATCGCACCAAATATATTTGTGTACCGATTACATAACTCTTATGGACAGGGTTGGGTGGTAGTTCACCGGACGACACTGTGTATATTGGGCGGCTCCTTTGATATCTCCTCCAAACATACGTTTATTGAATGACCCCATTAAACGATGATACACATCTTGATGAATATATCAAGGCACTAATTCATCTTTCATAAACATTTGTTTGTCTTTGTGCTTAATATATCCACATATCAACGAACATTTGTAAAACATGTATCCACAAAAAACAAAACATTTTCAGGCTAGGTGTTTGCCCACAGCAACACCTGCATAACTGTTTATTCACGCGTGGTGTGGTAGATCGTAATTGACCGACAGCAGGTATTGTAGAATCACTTGTAAATAACGCCGACACTGTAATTAGGTACAACGATATGAGAATTATCATAAGAAGGCTGTTTTTTTCTGAACTGTTACCATTTTCATACCCCAAGTGGCAATGCAGTTAAAAGGTGCTTTAGTGTCACAATATTCACTCACGGTTTCCTCAATCGCATTGAAACATAATTCTCCACTGGTCAGTTCGACACCGCATGTTATTAAATAATTATTTCGAGATTTCGTTAGAATGTAAGATATTCAGCCAAACGTTATGCAATAAAAGACGAATAGTCTTTTTCATTAAAATACGCGCACGCGTACCTGTATATTTCATACCTAGTGTCACGTAATTGCCCAGTGTGATGTATCAACGGGGCATAAAATGATAAATGAAATAGAAACTAGCTAAACTTGAATGTTGTGGAAAATAACTCCAATGAATTGGAGTACACGCACATGGATTCGTATGATAAACTGTCTAAACGTTTTGAGAGGTAAGGCCGGGTTCATTAAAGATCGCTACAAAATGTAAAACAGGTGAAATTTGTAGAACTTCTATAAAGGAAACATCCAATCAAATGCCCTTTTTAAATAGTAATGTAATGATATAATATAAAGTATATTTAACACGATACAATATACTTTGCACACGGTTAGTTGATGCTTTAAAGGGACTGACGAAAACATGGGCGAAATATTTTAATAACGCCGTAAAATAGTTGAATCATGTGTCATGCTTGTAGACACACCTTTATGTATTTGCGAAACTAAAACTGTTGAGCAAAGGTAAATATTCTCGCCCATTGGCCAATCTTTTTCGTCCAGAGCGAAATAATTCAATAACGCCGTAAAATAGTTGAATTAAGTTAAAATTTGTTAACTTATATGACATGAAACTTCTAAGAACACCTTTATGTATATGCGACACTAAAACATGAGTTTTGAGCAAAGGGAAATATTCTCGCCCATGGGCCAAACCTTTTCTCGCCCATGGGCTAAATATTTCAATAACGCTATAAAATAGCTGAATTAAGTAAAATTGAGTTACATTATGTGCCATGAAAATGGTAAGAACACCCGCATGTATTTCCGAAACAAAAACATAAGTTTTGAGTAAAGGAACATATTCTCGCCCATGGGCCAAACCTTTTTCTTGCCCATAGGCGAAATATTTCAATATCGCTATAAAATAGTTGAATTAAGTTAAAATGAGTTATATTTTGTGTCATGATACTTGAATGAATACATTTAATGTATTTGCGAAACAAAAACATGAGTTTTAAGTAAAGGAATATATTCTCGCCCATCGGCCAAACTTCGCCCATGGGCAGGCCCATGTGCGACATAGTGTAAATATTTAGTTTTTAAACCTTTTTTTTTCATTTTTTCTTCCTTGGTATGTTCCCATGAAAACAGCATGTTTAATTTTGTAAATAACTTTGACCGATACTGGGCAAAGACCGTAGCGTTTCTGGACTTTTGGGTTTCCAGAATTAAAATGGGACGTGTTAAATTATTATCGAAATAAATCAACTAAATTATCTTTTTTAAAGTCTTGAATATTCTAGATTATGTCCCTAACTTACGTTAAGCATCCGACAATTATAGTTATGATTCACCCAATATGCTGCTGATAAGACAATAATATTTGAATGCGCCCCGGATTTAATCGGAGCATATGTTAACATTGTATAGAGGTCTGCCGTAAATTGACTATCGCCTGTCTGTAAAGTGTGAACCTCATGACGCCCTTATTTATTGCCACTGTCTTACTTAAACCATTCGAGTGACTCCGGTTTTCATTTCGTGTGACGGTGAGGCATTAAAACATTCTTACACCCCTCACGTACTTTGATTCGTCTCGATAAACACATCAATACAAAGCTTATGTAATCACTATCAGAACTAACAGACGGGCGCGAAGCTTTAGTGACAATACCCTAATTACTTCATGATATGCATGACGATGACTGAGCGGCGACAGTCGGTTCAAATGTGTGCTTTTGTTGTCTAAGCGTACGCTTATAGCACCTGGTCGTGTATAAAGAACAGTTAACATTTTAGTTATAATGGAGGGTTTACTACCGAACGTAACGGTTGTCACAAGCATGATGATCAAGTCAAGGATACATAAGCGATGGTCCTGAAGCGATAATTCAAATACGAATGTACATATGTTGCTCTTTCTAAATAGGCACATTTACATTTATAAGCAAACATAATTCGACACAGTGTCATGATATTGCTGAATGGTTGCTTGGCCACCCATAGCAGGTGTTGGGTGGTCTGCAGGGCGTTATCAGGCGCCCTATTTTTTCTTCTTAGGTGTCAGGCGACCCCCGGCATTCAGCTGCATGATCAGGGTTTCTGTAGCTTACTTACTTACTTTGGAGATTTAACGTGCGCTTTCCGACTGATGCGTATTTCGCACACGGGCCCGGCCAGGCCATTTAATGTGTTTCCGAAAGGGGCGAAAGTGGTCTGTGCAACCCAAGAGGGGGGTTTAGGGGTTGCTTATATAGAATTTGGGAATTTTGAGATTTGGAATAGATGCCGATGGGGTTGGGGACGAGAACTAAGGGAGCTGGGTATGGTGGATGTTTGTTTGTTTATGTGATTTTGATTTGGTAGGTTATTGTGTTTTTAGATGCGTTTTATTAGTTCCGTTTTGGTTAAGAATGCGCCTAAGGCCTTGATATTTTCTAGTTTATTTTGTGGGTTTAGTATTGCTTCTAGAGTGAGAGCCTTGTTTAGATTGAGGGTGGTTTGTAACGCGGTTCGATGTGTTAGGTAGTGTGTGCAGTGGATGAGTGCGTGTTCTGGGGTTTCTGGTTGTTTGCAGTGTGGGCAGTTACCTGTAGTGTGTTTTTTTATTTTTTTTAGGTGGGTTATTTAGGTTGGTGTGTCCTGTTTGGAGTTTAGTGATTACTCTGTCGATTTTTTTTGATGGATGGAGAATTTTTGGTTTGGTTGGTGGTTTGCTGAGCACTTTTTTGATTTGGCTATTTGAGTTTAGATATAGGTTATGCCATTTTTTGTGATTTTTTGCTTGTTTACACTTTTAATTTCTGATTTTGAGATGGGTAAGTTTAAGCTTATTTCTGGGATTTTGAGGGATTGTTTAGCTGCTTTATCGGCGTTTTCATTACCGTATATTCCTACGTGGGCGGGTATCCACAAGAAGGTTATTTGTTTGCCTGCCTTAGTAAGGGTTTTTTGTAGCTTTTTGTTCCGTCTATAAATGCGTGTCTGGTCGGACCCCGCTTACTTTTATTAGAATGCCAGCCTTCGACCTGGTTGGTTGTTTGGGATCCTGTGGAGCTGAAACCTCTGCTCACCATCTTGAGCTTCGCTCACTAGCCTGTGAGACGCCCCCTATAATCCTCTATTGTTTTACCAATCAACACGCTTCATTGGCTATCGTTTTACAAAAACGCTTTTCGCAACAGAGTGATTTGGTTTTCTTTTGACACTGTTTCTGGTAAATATTCCCTGGATAGAGAAGATATTGGCGACATGGGTTCCCAGCATCGTTTGATATTTGTAAACAATTCAATTCATTAATTTGAGCTCGAACATATGTTTAAGAAAGTAAGAGAGGTTCTGATTACTCGGGAGTGTGTTATCGGATATGTCGACGGATGGATTCAAACTTCAAATGGTATATTTCGAAATTCAAGCGTCTATACTGACTGCACTAACACCCGCCAACAATGTTAGTGAAATATTTAATATGCTACAGTTTCATAATAAAAGCGACACAATCCTTTCCATATTCAAAAGAAAATCTCTGCTAAAAGCATTCCGACTGTATCGTGAGCATGTGTTTATAAATCACTACAAATAGTGATGGTATCGGGCGTTCGTGAAACGTTAATTCCATGTAAGTGGAAAATAATACAACACAATCGTCTTGTCTCCTACCATCCCAGATAATATTTCCACCGGGCCCCTTTCAAGGATGTTCTTTTAAACACATACATGCGTATCTAAAGAAAGAAGTGTGTGTATTGCTGTAATAATAAATATTGCATATATTTAAGGCAAAGCATTAAACTGACACTTTTACTACGTACACGTGTCACAAAATGAACCCGTTAGACCACTTCAGGAATTCATTTATGAAATTGCGAAATGTCCGCGTCCAACGGGTCGATGCGTATGTGAACCAACTATTTAATTATTTGTTTTAGAACATTGAAATGTTTCTAACACTGACAAGAGGTATAATAAGTGAAAAATTAGAAGGGGCACTACTTATCAGAACGAGTCACTGAAATCAGTGAGTGAGTTGGGTTTCTATAATCTCTAGCTTCTTCTCGGCAGTCTGACATTGGTCGCTTGGTCACACTAGCTGCCGTGAGTCGATTTTGCTCGCAAACGCAACTGAGCGTGACAAGAGACTGGGCTACCGTCTGCAAGGACAGCTAAATAAACTTGGAGGCAATATTTGTTTTACGCATTTTTCAACACTGATTGGTTACCCGTGATCTATGAAGATTTGGACAAAGGGCGCATGTTAATAAATTTCTTCAGCCTAAACAAACAGACAAATAGAACGACAGAAGCTCATCGGATGTCGTTATTTGGAAATACCCCTGGTGGTTATAGTTTATAATAAGAAAAGTATCCCTGCAGTGAAAGCATTTTCGGATTTCGGATTGCGTGTTTAAACTACTCCCTAGTTGTCATCCATGTTTTCTGGTATAACCCTACACTTGTGTATTTGTCGTCATTCAATTGATGCTCAGTTAATTTATTACAGGTATAATTACTGGAGGCACCACTCAGATTACCTGATAAAGGTTCCCATTAGGCATATCGTGTGTCTGGGGTATTTATTCAGTTCAAATCCAGGTTTAAACCGAATCCCGGTTTGAAGTGAGGTGAAATGTATGTCACATAATATGCACGTTTCAGCCCAGCAAGAGGAGTGATCACCATCATTCCTCGCCATCAAAGGATCAGCAGAAATTACGTTGATTGAATAATATCTGTTATTTTGCACAGTGGATTTGTCAAAAGTAAGCGTTTACATGTGTATGTTTACTAAAGCAGACGGAATACCCCAATATATGGGCGTGAAGTGCCGATGTGAAAAGAACATACTTTGTTCAAAGCCGATATATCGTTGATTGATTGCTCATTGTTATCTAACTCAATGGATTTTTTTATTAAAGAACCGTGGACATTATGAAAACAGTTGTCACGTGGGCTTTCTCAGCTGACCTTTGAGACTTGACACCTATGTGAAACAACTGAAACAAACTAAGTGATCAGTTGAGAAACCAAACACGGGTTATAATATCCCGAAACGATAAATATATTTTGAAATATTTGATTGTTACAGAGACACGTGACATCCAATAAGTTTCTTTGTACAGCTGCAGATGTGTGGAATATTGTTCCTTATGTGAATATTTACGGTTGCATTCCTCGAACAAGGCAGCTGACTAAAAATATACATATAACTTTGGTAGGTTGTAATTATGATATTTGCATTTTGTTTTCATTCATTTGCTGTAGCATTGAACAGAATCATTCTTGTTCTTCTATGTCTTGGTTGAGAAGTTCTTCGATGCGCGATAGAAATTGTTTTTCACAAGTCTTTTCCTATGTATGCGTGTATATCTTACTGTCAATGTGTAAAATATGATTCACTCAGGCAATTTATAGAATGTCTAAATATTTCAGGCGATTGACTGAAAAAACTGTTCATATATTTAACAGATTGACTAAAAATGACTAAGACTGTCAAAAGGGCTTAAAAACATCACAATAGATTTATTATGCTGGGATTAAAATCCAAACAATATAGAAATGTACTTTTAATATCCTTACATTTTCAGTCACTTGGTGATGATATTAAACATAAAAATGTTTGGATTTCGTCATCATAATAATACAGATGGGCATATTTTTCAGTCAATTTGTGAAATAACTGAATATTTAGGCGTTTAATAAATTTCCTAAGTGAAACGTTTGCACATTTTGACTGTAAAAAAATAAACACCATAAAATAAGCAATGGGCAGGTGAAATATTTTCTTTGTGTTGCAAGTCAAAATAGTGTAAACGAAAATCACACAATTATCAAGCAAGTGACTTATCAAAACACCGTCACCATTAATGATGCTACCCACAAAGATACCTACATTTTCTTATTATTTCCAAAAATGTATTTCATTTTGTTGATAAATGTGACCATACGCCTTTATACTGTCAATAAAAGTGACAACTGCGCTTACGAATGGCGCAGCACAGGCCGCGAACTAGTCTAGATCTCTGCTATATCATCCGGGTACTCACGGGGAAAAACAATAACAAAGGCAACAACTCTCGGGGAATTGCTTTAGGTAATTGCCCATTTAACAGTATTCAAGTTATATCACGGCGTGTCAGCTTAATGTGGAAGGAAAGCCCAAAGTGATGCAGGTCTCAGACGTTTACCATTTCGGTGAACCCCACGAGCACGGGTATGGTGCTGACAAACCTAGAAACTTAATTGGGGCGAACCGGGTTTCGAACCCACAATCATAGGTTTCTGGCGTGCCCAAGGGACGCAACTATGCACAGCGAATCGCAACGCCTAAGACGACTGGTCCACCCGTGCCCCCCGTTTTGTTTATTTTGTTTCCAATAAAAAGCGTATTCTTTTACAATGTTAATAGTCGTCCACACATCAAGAACAAGTCACTGTGTAATACAAATACATTACGACATAATATTTGTGAAGGACTTCGTTTATCATAGGAAATCTTTAATAACCAAACGATTTTGTCCAGACTATTTCACATTATATTCAGAATGAAACTTATCACGAAACATTATGGGATACTAGACATGCACAAAACATTAGTTGGTTATGAGGTTTCCTGACGGTCATTTTGGCCGACACATGATAGTGTTTGATTCTGTTCTATCTTATTTGTTGCCGTGAAAATCACCTCAGCTAATGTGTGTACGAGTATTTGTGATTGGAGTCATGACCACAAGATCACCTTACATTTGCAGTCTAAATAAAGTATAGATATCGGTACTGGTAATAGGAAAAGAAGCTTTACACTATGATCATAAATAATGCAGAGTAGCATGCCATGGAAAACGTAACTCAAAATCAGTCAAGGAAAAAAGTAATACAATATATTGTACCGTACATTTAGCACAACTGTCACAAGATAGCGTGACTATTCTGTCTCGAAAGTGTCGCGATAGTGGCGTGAAAGTGGCGCGATAGTGGCGCGATAGTGGCGTGAAAGTGGCGCGATAGTGGCGTGAAAGTGGCGCGATAGTGCCGTGAAAGTGTCGCGAAAGTGCCGCGATCTTGTAAAATGTTATCGCGAAAATGGCGCGAAAGTGTCTCGAAAGTGGCGCAATAGTTTCGCGTTAATGGCTCAAAGGTGGCGCGATAATTCAGCGTTAGTGCCGCAATAGTGGCGAGAAAATATCGCGAAATAGGGGAAAGTTACTTATGAAATGTAGTGTAGTTGGCTGCAGTGTAGTAGTACGTGTTCCGGTGTTTCTAGTTGGTTGCAGTGTAGTAGTACGTGTTCTGGTGTTTCTAGTTGGTTGCAGTGTAGTAGTACGTGTTCTGGTGTTTCTAGTTGGCTGCAGTGTAGTAGTACGTGTTCCGGTGTTTCTAGTTGGCTGCAGTGTAGTAGTACGTGTTCTGGTGTTTCTAGTTGGTTGCAGTGTAGTAGTACGTGTTCCGGTGTTTCTAGTTGGTTGCAGTGTGGTAGTACGTGTTCCGGTGTTTCTAGTTGGCTGCAGTGTAGTAGTACGTGTTCTGGTGTTTCTAGTTGGCTGCATTGTAGTAGTACGTGTTCTGGTGTTTCTAGTTGGTTGCAGTGTAGTAGTACGTGTTCTGGTGTTTCTAGTTGGCTGCAGTGTAGTAGTACGTGTTCCGGTGTTTCTAGTTGGTTGCAGTGTAGTAGTACGTGTTCTGGTGTTTCTAGTTGGCTGCATTGTAGTAGTACGTGTTCTGGTGTTTCTAGTTGGTTGCAGTGTAGTAGTACGTGTTGTGGTGTTTCTAGTTGGTTGCAGTGTAGTAGTACGTGTTCTGGTGTTTCTAGTTGGCTGCATTGTAGTAGTACGTGTTCTGGTGTTTCTAGTTGGTTGCAGTGTAGTAGTACGTGTTCCGGTGTTTCTAGTTGGCTGCAGTGTAGTAGTACGTGTTCTGGTGTTTCTAGTTGGCTGCAGTGTAGTAGTACGTGTTCTGGTGTTTCTAGTTGGTTGCAGTGTAGTAGTACGTGTTCTGGTGTTTCTAGTTGGCTGCAGTGTAGTAGTACGTGTTCCGGTGTTTCTAGTTGGTTGCAGTGTAGTAGTACGTGTTCCTGTGTTTCTAGTAGGCTGCAGTGTAGTAGTACGTGTTCCGGTGCTTCTAGTTGGCTGCAGTGTAGTAGTACGTGTTCCGGTGTTTCTAGTTGGTTGCAGTGTAGTAGTACGTGTTCCGGTGTTTCTAGTTGGTTGCAGTGTAGTAGTACGTGTTCCTGTGTTTCTAGTTGGCTGCAGTGTAGTAGCACGTGTTCCGTTGTTTCTAGTTGGTTGCAGTGTAGTAGTACGTGTTCTGGTGTTTCTAGTTGGCTGCAGTGTAGTAGTACGTGTTCCGGTGTTTCTAGTTGGTTGCAGTGTAGTAGTACGTGTTCCGGTGTTTCTAGTTGGTTGCAGTGTAGTAGTACGTGTTCCTGTGTTTCTAGTTGGCTGCAGTGTAGTAGTACGTGTTCCGTTGTTTCTAGTTGGTTGCAGTGTAGTAGTACGTGTTCTGGTGTTTCTAGTTGGCTGCAGTGTAGTAGTACGTGTTCCGTTGTTTCTAGTTGGTTGCAGTGTAGTAGTACGTGTTCCGGTGTTTCTAGTTGGTTGCAGTGTAGTTGTACGTGTTCTGGTGTTTCTAGTTGGTTGCAGTGTAGTAGTACGTGTTCTGGTGTTTCTAGTTCGCTGCAGTGTAGTAGTACGTGTTCTGGTGTTTCTAGTTGGTTGCAGTGTAGTAGTACGTGTTCCGGTGTTTCTAGTTGGTTGCAGTGTAGTAGTACGTGTTCTGGTGTTTCTAGTTGGCTGCATTGTAGTAGTACGTGTTCTGGTGTTTCTAGTTGGTTGCAGTGTAGTAGTACGTGTTCTGGTGTTTCTAGTTGGCTGCAGTGTAGTAGTACGTGTTCCGGTGTTTCTAGTTGGTTGCAGTGTAGTAGTACGTGTTCTGGTGTTTCTAGTTGGCTGCATTGTAGTAGTACGTGTTCTGGTGTTTCTAGTTGGTTGCAGTGTAGTAGTACGTATTGTGGTGTTTCTAGTTGGTTGCAGTGTAGTAGTACGTGTTCTGGTGTATCTAGTTGGCTGCATTGTAGTAGTACGTGTTCTGGTGTTTCTAGTTGGTTGCAGTGTAGTAGTACGTGTTCTGGTGTTTCTAGTTGGCTGCAGTGTAGTAGTACGTGTTCTGGTGTTTCTAGTTGGCTGCAGTGTAGTAGTACGTGTTCCTGTGTTTCTAGTTGGTTGCAGTGTAGTAGTACGTGTTCTGGTGTTTCTAGTTGGTTGCAGTGTAGTTGTACGTGTTCTGGTGTTTCTAGTTGGTTGCAGTGTAGTAGTACGTGTTCTGGTGTTTCTAGTTCGCTGCAGTGTAGTAGTACGTGTTCTGGTGTTTCTAGTTGGTTGCAGTGTAGTAGTACGTGTTCCGGTGTTTCTAGTTGGTTGCAGTGTAGTAGTACGTGTTCTGGTGTTTCTAGTTGGCTGCATTGTAGTAGTATGTGTTCTGGTGTTTCTAGTTGGTTGCAGTGTAGTAGTACGTGTTCTGGTGTTTCTAGTTGGCTGCAGTGTAGTAGTACGTGTTCCGGTGTTTCTAGTTGGTTGCAGTGTAGTAGTACGTGTTCTGGTGTTTCTAGTTGGCTGCATTGTAGTAGTACGTGTTCTGGTGTTTCTAGTTGGTTGCAGTGTAGTAGTACGTGTTGTGGTGTTTCTAGTTGGTTGCAGTGTAGTAGTACGTGTTCTGGTGTTTCTAGTTGGCTGCATTGTAGTAGTACGTGTTCTGGTGTTTCTAGTTGGTTGCAGTGTAGTAGTACGTGTTCTGGTGTTTCTAGTTGGCTGCAGTGTAGTAGTACGTGTTCTGGTGTTTCTAGTTGGCTGCAGTGTAGTAGTACGTGTTCCTGTGTTTCTAGTTGGTTGCAGTGTAGTAGTACGTGTTCTGGTGTTTCTAGTTGGTTGCAGTGTAGTAGTACGTGTTCCGGTGTTTCTAGTTGGCTGCAGTGTAGTTGTACGTGTTCCAGTGTTTCTAGTTGGTTGCAGTGTAGTAGTACGTGTTCCGGTGTTTCTAGTTGGCTGCAGTGTAGTAGTACGTGTTCTGGTGTTTCTAGTTGGTTGCAGTGTAGTAGTACGTGTTCCGGTGTTTCTAGTTGGTTGCAGTGTAGTAGTACGTGTTCTGGTGTTTCTAGTTGGCTGCAGTGTAGTAGTACGTGTTCTGGTGTTTCTAGTTGGCTGCAGTGTAGTAGTACGTGTTCCTGTGTTTCTAGTTGGCTGCAGTGTAGTAGTACGTGTTCCGGTGTTTCTAGTTGGTTGCAGTGTAGTAGTACGTGTTCTGGTGTTTCTAGTTGGCTGCAGTGTAGTAGTACGTGTTCCGGTGTTTCTAGTTGGTTGCAGTGTAGTAGTACGTGTTCTGGTGTTTCTAGTTGGCTGCAGTGTAGTAGTACGTGTTCTGGTGTTTCTAGTTGGTTGCAGTGTAGTAGTACGTGTTCTGGTGTTTCTAGATGGCTGCAGTGTAGTAGTACGTGTTCCGGTGTTTCTAGTTGGTTGCAGTGTAGTAGTACGTGTTCTGGTGTTTCTAGTTGGCTGCAGTGTAGTAGTACGTGTTCTGGTGTTTCTAGTTGGTTGCAGTGTAGTAGTACGTGTTCTGGTGTTTCTAGTTGGCTGCAGTGTAGTAGTACGTGTTCCGGTGTTTCTAGTTGGTTGCAGTGTAGTAGTACGTGTTCCTGTGTTTCTAGTTGGCTGCAGTGTAGTAGTACGTGTTCCGGTGTTTCTAGTTGGTTGCAGTGTAGTAGTACGTGTTCTGGTGTTTCTAGTTGGTTGCAGTGTAGTAGTACGTGTTCCGGTGTTTCTAGTTGGTTGCAGTGTAGTAGTACGTGTTCTGGTGTTTCTAGTTGGCTGCAGTGTAGTAGTACGTGTTCTGGTGTTTCTAGTTGGTTGCAGTGTAGTAGTACGTGTTCTGGTGTTTCTAGTTGGCTGCAGTGTAGTAGTACGTGTTCCTGTGTTTCTAGTTGGTTGCAGTGTAGTAGTACGTGTTCTGGTGTTTCTAGTTGGTTGCAGTGTAGTAGTACGTGTTCCGGTGTTTCTAGTTGGCTGCAGTGTAGTAGTACGTGTTCCGGTGTTTCTAGTTGGTTGCAGTGTAGTAGTACGTGTTCTGGTGTTTCTAGTTGGTTGCAGTGTAGTAGTACGTGTTCTGGTGTTTCTAGTTGGTTTAGCTGTAGTAGTACGTGTTCCGGTGTTTCTTGTTGGTTGCAGTGTAGTTGTACGTGTTCTGGTGTTTCTAGTTGGCTGCAGTGTAGTAGTACGTGTTCCGGTGTTTCTAGTTGGTTGCAGTGTAGTAGTACGTGTTCTGGTGTTTCTAGTTGGCTGCATTGTAGTAGTACGTGTTCTGGTGTTTCTAGTTGGTTGCAGTGTAGTAGTACGTATTGTGGTGTTTCTAGTTGGTTGCAGTGTAGTAGTACGTGTTCTGGTGTATCTAGTTGGCTGCATTGTAGTAGTACGTGTTCTGGTGTTTCTAGTTGGTTGCAGTGTAGTAGTACGTGTTCTGGTGTTTCTAGTTGGCTGCAGTGTAGTAGTACGTGTTCTGGTGTTTCTAGTTGGCTGCAGTGTAGTAGTACGTGTTCCTGTGTTTCTAGTTGGTTGCAGTGTAGTAGTACGTGTTCTGGTGTTTCTAGTTGGTTGCAGTGTAGTTGTACGTGTTCTGGTGTTTCTAGTTGGTTGCAGTGTAGTAGTACGTGTTCTGGTGTTTCTAGTTCGCTGCAGTGTAGTAGTACGTGTTCTGGTGTTTCTAGTTGGTTGCAGTGTAGTAGTACGTGTTCCGGTGTTTCTAGTTGGTTGCAGTGTAGTAGTACGTGTTCTGGTGTTTCTAGTTGGCTGCATTGTAGTAGTATGTGTTCTGGTGTTTCTAGTTGGTTGCAGTGTAGTAGTACGTGTTCTGGTGTTTCTAGTTGGCTGCAGTGTAGTAGTACGTGTTCCGGTGTTTCTAGTTGGTTGCAGTGTAGTAGTACGTGTTCTGGTGTTTCTAGTTGGCTGCATTGTAGTAGTACGTGTTCTGGTGTTTCTAGTTGGTTGCAGTGTAGTAGTACGTGTTGTGGTGTTTCTAGTTGGTTGCAGTGTAGTAGTACGTGTTCTGGTGTTTCTAGTTGGCTGCATTGTAGTAGTACGTGTTCTGGTGTTTCTAGTTGGTTGCAGTGTAGTAGTACGTGTTCTGGTGTTTCTAGTTGGCTGCAGTGTAGTAGTACGTGTTCTGGTGTTTCTAGTTGGCTGCAGTGTAGTAGTACGTGTTCCTGTGTTTCTAGTTGGTTGCAGTGTAGTAGTACGTGTTCTGGTGTTTCTAGTTGGTTGCAGTGTAGTAGTACGTGTTCCGGTGTTTCTAGTTGGCTGCAGTGTAGTTGTACGTGTTCCAGTGTTTCTAGTTGGTTGCAGTGTAGTAGTACGTGTTCCGGTGTTTCTAGTTGGCTGCAGTGTAGTAGTACGTGTTCTGGTGTTTCTAGTTGGTTGCAGTGTAGCAGTACGTGTTCCGGTGTTTCTAGTTGGTTGCAGTGTAGTAGTACGTGTTCTGGTGTTTCTAGTTGGCTGCAGTGTAGTAGTACGTGTTCTGGTGTTTCTAGTTGGCTGCAGTGTTGTAGTACGTGTTCCTGTGTTTCTAGTTGGCTGCAGTGTAGTAGTACGTGTTCCGGTGTTTCTAGTTGGTTGCAGTGTAGTAGTACGTGTTCTGGTGTTTCTAGTTGGCTGCAGTGTAGTAGTACGTGTTCCGGTGTTTCTAGTTGGTTGCAGTGTAGTAGTACGTGTTCTGGTGTTTCTAGTTGGCTGCAGTGTAGTAGTACGTGTTCTGGTGTTTCTAGTTGGTTGCAGTGTAGTAGTACGTGTTCTGGTGTTTCTAGATGGCTGCAGTGTAGTAGTACGTGTTCCGGTGTTTCTAGTTGGTTGCAGTGTAGTAGTACGTGTTCTGGTGTTTCTAGTTGGCTGCAGTGTAGTAGTACGTGTTCTGGTGTTTCTAGTTGGTTGCAGTGTAGTAGTACGTGTTCTGGTGTTTCTAGTTGGCTGCAGTGTAGTAGTACGTGTTCCGGTGTTTCTAGTTGGTTGCAGTGTAGTAGTACGTGTTCCTGTGTTTCTAGTTGGCTGCAGTGTAGTAGTACGTGTTCCTGTGTTTCTAGTTGGTTGCAGTGTAGTAGTACGTGTTCTGGTGTTTCTAGTTGGTTGCAGTGTAGTAGTACGTGTTCCGGTGTTTCTAGTTGGTTGCAGTGTAGTAGTACGTGTTCTGGTGTTTCTAGTTGGCTGCAGTGTAGTAGTACGTGTTCTGGTGTTTCTAGTTGGTTGCAGTGTAGTAGTACGTGTTCTGGTGTTTCTAGTTGGCTGCAGTGTAGTAGTACGTGTTCCTGTGTTTCTAGTTGGTTGCAGTGTAGTAGTACGTGTTCTGGTGTTTCTAGTTGGTTGCAGTGTAGTAGTACGTGTTCCGGTGTTTCTAGTTGGCTGCAGTGTAGTAGTACGTGTTCCGGTGTTTCTAGTTGGTTGCAGTGTAGTAGTACGTGTTCTGGTGTTTCTAGTTGGTTGCAGTGTAGTAGTACGTGTTCTGGTGTTTCTAGTTGGTTTAGCTGTAGTAGTACGTGTTCCGGTGTTTCTAGTTGGTTGCAGTGTAGTAGTACGTGTTCCGGTGTTTCTAGTTGGTTGCAGTGTAGTAGTACGTGTTCTGGTGTTTCTAGTTGGTTTAGCTGTAGTAGTACGTGTTCCGGTGTTTCTTGTTGGCTGCAGTGTAGTAGTACGTGTTCCGGTGTTTCTAGTTGGTTGCAGTGTAGTAGTACGTGTTCCGGTGTTTCTAGTTGGTTGCAGTGTAGTAGTACGTGTTCTGGTGTTTCTAGTTGGTTGCAGTGTAGTAGTACGTGTTCTGGTGTTTCTAGTTGGTTTAGCAGTAGTAGTACGTGTTCCGGTGTTTCTTGTTGGCTGCAGTGTAGTAGTACGTGTTCTGGTGTTTCTAGTTGGTTGCAGTGTAGTAGTACGTGTTCTGGTGTTTCTAGTTGGTTTAGCTGTAGTAGTACGTGTTCCGGTGTTTCTTGTTGGTTGCAGTGTAGTAGTACGTGTTCCGGTGTTTCTAGTTGGCTGCAGTGTAGTAGTACGTGTTCCAGTGTTTCTTGTTGGCTGCAGTGTAGTAGTACGTGTTCCGGTGTTTCTAGTTGGTTGCAGTGTAGTAGTACGTGTTCCGGTGTTTCTAGTTGGTTGCAGTGTAGTAGTACGTGTTCCAGTGTTTCTTGTTGGCTGCAGTGTAGTAGTACGTGTTCCGGTGTTTCTAGTTGGTTGCAGTGTAGTAGTACGTGTTCCGGTGTTTCTTGTTGGCTGCAGTGTAGTAGTACGTGTTCCGGTGTTTCTAGTTGGTTGCAGTGTAGTAGTACGTGTTCCGGTGTTTCTAGTTGGTTGCAGTGTAGTAGTACGTGTTCCGGTGTTTCTAGTTGGCTGCAGTGTAGTAGTACGTGTTCTGGTGTTTCTAGTTGGTTGCAGTGTAGTAGTACGTGTTCCGGTGTTTCTAGTTGGCTGCAGTGTAGTAGTACGTGTTCCGGTGTTTCTAGTTGGTTGCAGTGTGGTAGTACGTGTTCCGGTGTTTCTAGTTGGCTGCAGTGTAGTAGTACGTGTTCCGGTGTTTCTAGTTGGCTGCAGTGTAGTAGTACGTGTTCCGGTGTTTCTAGTTGGTTGCAGTGTAGTAGTACGTGTTCTGGTGTTTCTAGTTGGTTTAGCTGTAGTAGTACGTGTTCCGGTGTTTCTTGTTGGTTGCAGTGTAGTAGTACGTGTTCCGGTGTTTCTAGTTGGCTGCAGTGTAGTAGTACGTGTTCCGTTGTTTCTAGTTGGCTGCAGTGTAGTAGTACGTGTTCCGGTGTTTCTAGTTGGTTGCAGTGTTGTAGTACGTGTTCCGGTGTTTCTAGTTGGTTGCTGTGTAGTAGTACGTGTTCTGGTGTTTCTAGTTCGTGCAGTGTAGTAGTACGTGTTCTGGTGTTTCTAGTTGGCTGCAGTGTAGTAGTACGTGTTCTGGTGTTTCTAGTTGGCTGCAGTGTAGTAGTACGTGTTCCGGTGTTTCTAGTTGGTTGCAGTGTAGTTGTACGTGTTCTGGTGTTTCTAGTTGGTTGCAGTGTAGTAGTACGTGTTCCGGTGTTTCTAGTTGGTTGCAGTGTAGTTGTACGTGTTCTGGTGTTTCTAGTTGGTTGCAGTGTAGTAGTACGTGTTCCGGTGTTTCTAGTTGGCTGCAGTGTAGTAGTACGTGTTCCGGTGTTTCTAGTTGGTTGCAGTGTAGTTGTACGTGTTCTGGTGTTTCTAGTTGGCTGCAGTGTAGTTGTACGTGTTCTGGTGTTTCTAGTTGGTTGCAGTGTAGTAGTACGTTTTCCGGTGTTTCTAGTTGGTTGCAGTGTAGTAGTACGTGTTCCGGTGTTTCTAGTTGGTTGCAGTGTAGTTGTACGTGTTCTGGTGTTTCTAGTTGGTTGCAGTGTAGTAGTACGTGTTCCGGTGTTTCTAGTTGGTTGCAGTGTAGTTGTACGTGTTCTGGTGTTTCTAGTTGGTTGCAGTGTAGTAGTACGTGTTCTGGTGTTTCTAGTTGGTTGCAGTGTAGTAGTACGTGTTCCGGTGTTTCTTGTTGGTTGCAGTGTAGTAGTACGTGTTCCGGTGTTTCTAGTTGGCTGCATGTACATATGCTAGTGTGGTGGTTTGGGCGGTGTTTGAATTAGTTGCTTTATTTATTTTGGAGGAGTGTTGTGTCTAGTTTGGGGTTTGAAGTTTGGGTGTGAAGAAGTTGTTTGGTTCTGTGTTTTGTTTTAAATCGTTCAGGTTGTGTTGGTTTAAGTAATCTAGTATGCGTTGTGATATTAGGCTTCACAGTGGCCATGGGTTTTTGCGAGCGAGCGCTTGATTTCTCAGATTTCTTTGAGTACTGGGAATTTAGTTTGTCTTTTTGAATTGGATGGGATTATTTTTTATATGCGGTTTAGGGATGTTTGCCCATATTTTTTAGGTTTGAATACTATTCTTTGTGTTTTTTTGGCATTTAATGAGAAGCCCCATTTATTGGCCGAACTTCTTTAGTGCCTGTTGTAGATGTCAGTGCCCTTCTTAGTCTCTTTTATAGGGCAACACTTGGAGAAGGTTAGGTGAGACACTTTGGATTTCAGGATAAACATCTCCCTCAACCCTCCTTACTGCATCCATTGTCTAGGTGTGTGTTTAGGATTGTCTGAGACAGTTGTAATCTGCCATACCGCTAGAATACGTGCTGCATCTCCTAGCAGCCCTTTCCAACAAAGCTCGTACTGTGAAAACACACTTCTCCTGAACCTGACTTGGACCACTCAGTATTATGGTCGTGATGATCAAAAGAAGCAGTAAATTAAAGTTCTCTGACAATGCAGCCCTAAAACTACCAGGAGTAAGCATCAACTTATCAAATACGAAATAAAGAGCATCACTCAAGGAATGCTTTCCCCAAAGTGGCAAAATAACTACCAAAACTCAAACTGCAAACTTAAACATATGCTCCAAATGCCCCTAAAACAAGAGTCATCAGAAAGATCAGACACATCCCACGCTTACGAGGTTTTGGTAGACAGAGCATGCCCTGGGTAGAGGGAAAAAAACCCACTAGGTGAAGATACAGGTGGTAAGATACTAAATCCGTACGTCACACGTGTGTCGTACAAGGTTGACCTTGTTTTATTCGTTTTGATTGGATAACCGTGACCTCAGTCACACCGGGACTACTTTTTTCTTTCATAAAAAATCGCGAGACGTCATTCATTTTGCGTCTTCAGTAAAGGGTGGTACAGTTAACATGAATGTCTTTGGCGAACACTCTGATTATCCTCTTCCAAAATGGTACGGACATGATATATAATATCAGCTGATAGATCAAGTAAACCGAACCATTTTGAATGCACAGACGGAACCCCGGCAGTGCGAGTGACCGACTGTTGGTCCGATATTCAAAGCGCGGCGTTAATGTGACTTTTCAAATTATCTTATAGGTGTCAGGCGTACTAACAACATGGCGCTTATATCCCATAAGTTAAAGAAATTCTTCCAAAAGGATCTTGAGCGTCGGTGCTGTTATGTTTGCAAACACAACTGGAGGCGCATGTTGGTAGTGCGTATGCATAGGGATGTCAACAATGCCCATATTTGGGCATATATCAATATTCATGCGCAACCAGATTTTGCAACCGGTTTCAGTTTGGTCTGTCAACGAACAAAAGTTGTTATGCATTGACTCTTACATACATATTTAACGTGGGTAATAAATAAAATACCACACCCATTCTCGTTAGATACCGTTTTTACGAAACTCGTAAACTTTCTATGTTATCTCACCAAGCTTTCGCTCGGTCAGATACATAGAAAGTCCACTCGTTTCGTAAAAATGGTATCTTACGAGAATGGGTGTAGTATTCTCTTTTTCCCTTTAGTAAACTAGAGATAAAAATCAAAACCAAAGCCTCCATAACCCAAAGATGGCAAGCCCAGTGGGATGCAAGTAAGACCGACAGTATACCAAATTCAACCCACGATCAAATGAAATGAAAGTTGAAATTGCCATCTCACGCCTCGGACTTGGTCCCCAGAAGCATTTTGACAAGGTTTTTCCATCTTGCAATCAACCTGAATCAATTGCTCACGTGCTACTAGAATGTCATGACCATGCCCCAGCCCGGGCTCTGCTAAGACAAGAATTGCAGCTAGATCCGGGAAGAACTATCCCCTACAGAATACCCCAAAATAGACAAAACCACGGTACCTTGGTGGACTGAGGAAATATAAAATGAAAACAGAAGAACGTAAAAAGGCAGTAAACAAAGCTAAACGAGATCAATTCGCATCTAAAGCTGGCACATCGACTAAATCACAAAGTACAAAATCTCGTCCCAACGGCAAAGGCCAAAAATTGGAAACAAATTCTGTGAGGAAACAAACCTTCAAACAGACGCCAGAACTGTATGGTGCAAAATACACACAATCCGCGGGATAAAACGTACCAACAATAACACCAAACATAAATAATTCAACAAACGCTTAACAAAAAGCAAACAACCTGGCAAATCATTTCTCAGCCATTAGCAGGAACAGCAACTTCAGTGAGGAGTTCAAAAGGAAAGAATGTGAAAATAAATTCCACAAATTGCCCAAAGACGATAACCTAGAAATAAACCAACCATATACAATAGAAGAGCTACTCCACGTCTTAAACAATAGAAAAAAGGAATTAGCCCCTGGACTACATCTAACTTCTTACCAAATGATTAAACAACTATTCCAAAACATTCTGGAATCACTTCTAAAACATGCAACCTTATCTTCCAAAAAGGTCAGGTTCCTACTACATGGACAGAGGCTCTGGTTATACCAATTCCAAAACTAAATAAACCAGCAAACCAGGCCAACTCTTACAGACCAATCTCCTTAACCTCAGATTTATGCAAACTAAAGGAGGCAATGACTCCAACACTTTTTAGACCAAAATAAGACAATAAACCCAAACCAAAGCGGCTTCACCCCGGGCAGATCAACCTCAGACAACCCAGCTCGCTGAGAACAGGCCAATTAGACCGACAATACACAGTAGGGTTATTCCTAGATGTTTCTAACGCTTTCGATATGGCGTGACGTAACGGGATAATTCAAAAACTCCAAAAAGCAGGTCTGAAAGGACAAATACTATATTATCTACAAGACTTCTTAACAAATCGGAAAATAACAGTGGGAATCGACCAAATGCTATCAGAATATGTCCCCTAGAGAATGGTTCACCCCAAGGCAGCATACTAAGCCCAACACTTTTTAACATAGTGATTAATGAGTGAGTGAGTGAGTTTGGTTTAACGCCGCTTTTAACAGTATTCCAGTTATATCGCGGCGTGTCAGCTTAATGTGGGAGGAAAGCCCAAAGTGATGCAGGTCACAGACGTTTACCACTTCAGTGAAACCCACGGGCACGGGTATGGTGCTGACAAACCTAGAAACATAATCGGGGCGAACCGGGATTCGAACCCACAATCATAGATTTCTGGCGTGCCCAAGGGACGCAACTCTGCACAGCGAATCGCGGCGCCTTAGACGACTGGGCCACCCGTGCCCCCCTAATGATTAATGACCCATTCGAGGGAATATCTAATAAAATTCAAACTTTGAAATGCGCTGATGACGGACATCACGCGAATCATAACCATGGCCCAAAACTTACTGCAGAATGCGTTAAACAATATTGAAACATGGCCAAATCATTGGGAGTATCCCTAAATGCGGAAGAAAACTACAGGGATAGTATTCAAACACAGAAATATGCGCGCAACAATGGGCACCAGCTGGGGAGCCTCCAAAGATATCCTTATATCATTATACTCAAAATTAAATAATAAACTAAGCCAATACCAAGCACTAAGGTTGATCACACGCACACAGCACTGCAGGCTGCAACAGGCGAAAGGCCGAGAACAAGTTACAATAATTTTTGGGCCTCCAACCAAGTAAACCCACAAAACATTACTTGAAAACAACACAAGCCCCAGGCTCTAAGCGCTAGCTCGGAAAATAACCCTATTAAAAAGGACAAAATATCATCCATTCCATACAATCCAAAACTTGGAAATACCACCATTCCAAATGGAAATATGACCATTCCAAAATTTGTCAAGGTCATATTTCCAAGCTTGGATTTGTTTGGGTTTGTTTGGATATGTTTGGATACAACATGTCATCATCATATCTGTTTAGGTGTACAACTTTTGACCTTATGTGAGATTAGTAATGACATGAAAGTAAATAATTAAGAGTATTTTGGCACTATTTACCACGAAAAGACCAAATCATGGGCAAATTTAACTAAAAGAATTTCTGTCATTTAAAGTGGCTACTCTTTATATTTAATTGCTTATCTTCCTTGTCTATAATCATATGACATTGACTATGAACAATTAAACAAATATTTTGTTTTCCCATACCGACTTACGTTTGTCGTAGAACAAAGACCGTTTCGAGAATAGAGGGCCTCATTATTATAATTTGAACTAATATACATATGTACATAATAGTACTAGGTATAAATGAATTTTGATAAGTGTTCGTACAAGAATATGACCTTCAAATTATCTCGGAAGTATGCGCAACACATAGGACTGGAAATTTTATAATTTGTCTGGAACTATCTGACGGTAATTCAAAACAGAGAACAAGATTTCGTCAAATGAATCATTGAGCCAGGCATGCAATGATTTAAATGCTGACAAAATGAATAAACATATCTGGAACAGAGTAGACTGTTCATGCGGACAATTATATGCTACGTCTATTGTCAATGAAGTTTATCACCCCATATTATAGCATTTGTTTCATATAAAAGATAGAAACCAAATAAATGGGACAATTAGTTGTTATGAATTAGCTTTACCTCTGTGACATATTACGCAACTAAAGGTGAAAACGTTTATCAAATAATCAATTACAGTAATTAACCTAGTGTCCTTATTTATACACAATTTAATTACGTATTGGGGCACAATATATAATACACATATACACGGAATGATTTCTTATTTTGTCAACTTAATCATAACCCAAATCATACAAATCGAACATGTGGAAATAAAAGTAGTGACTAACTTTATGATCAAGGGTATAAATACTCAATTGTATCTATTAATCCTAATAGCATAACAATAAATCCTGTATATTTACTGAGCATATTTAGATACATCCGGATCTACGACCGCAGTCATAAAATCAATCAAGGAAAGTATATTAGATTGAATTAAAAATGTGCTATCGTTAAAACAAACTTTTCCGTTATCCACTTAAGCCTAGACTTCATTTTCGAGCAAGCTGCTATTGTCCTGTTCCACGAATTAAATGATCCATGAAGATCTATACCAAGATGTTTTAGCTCAGACACATTCTGGATCTCTCTGCCGTAGAGGATGATTGTTGTAGGCTGGGGTGAAGACTTCTTGAAGGAGATTATGTTGCTCTTTGAGGCAGAGAAGGTAAAGCGCCACTTGGCGCTATATTGTTTACATGTGTCCACCATTGTCTGAAGGTTGGAGTTTAGAGGACTTAGCAAAGTGATGTCATCTGCTTGTGTTGGGCTTGCCACGTGGACATCGAGTACCATTGCCCCTTTCTTGGAGGATGAAAGCTTCTCTAGCAGGCTGTTTATGTAGACGAGGTAGAGTTTTGCAGCAAGAACGCTGCCCTGTCTAACCCCTCTTTTTAGTTCAAACCAGTAAGATGTAACATTGTTCACAAGGATGCAGCTCTTCATGCCATCATAACAGTGGGACAACAATCTCCATATTGGACCTGGGATATCCAATTCATGCAATTTCCATAGCAGGCCGTCATGCCAGACTGTGTCAAAAGCTTTTGCACTATCAAGCATCACAGCTTTCAGGGTGTCGCCTCTTTCAATATAATGCCGGGCAGATTCTTGGATGGTGAAGGAAGCATGAGATGACGACAGTCTTTTCTGGAATCCACACTGGTGTCCAACAGGGAAAGATGTGTTCTCCTGGAATTGGCTAATTCTCTTGTCAATGACTGCTTCAAAGACTTTGTAAAGGACAGGCAACAAGGCCACACCTCTGTAGGAATCTGGAGAGGATTTGGGTTTCTCACCACATTTGTATATTGGAATGATGATGCCGCACTTCCATGCACTTGGTACAAAACCAGAATCAATGATGCTGTTGAAAAGCCCTGCGATACAGTGATATAGGTAGTGACCACCATGTTTCAGGTGTTCATAGGTGATGCCATCTATCCCTGGAGCCTTCCTATTCTTCATTCTTTTACATATGCATTCTAATTCTGACTCAGATATGTGAAGTTCCGGGTTACTGGAGTTATCTTTACATTTCCTTTTCAGGTCCTGAACAAGAGATTGAATCTTGCTTTTGAATTCGGAGTCATAATGTTCCTCTTCATTGTCATTGAAGATTTGCTTCATGTGATCAGCCATGGCATCACAGATCTCTTTTGAGTCTCTGATGTCCCTTTCATTGATTGTTAGAGAATTAATCTGTCGTTTCCTGTCACCCTTTCACAGGAGGGACCAAAATAACTTTTGGTCAATGTCATGCATTTTATCTATGTCACTGAAATATTCTGCTTCGTAAGCAGCTGCAGCATCCCGCAATGAGTTTTTAAATATGTCCTTTGCCCTTTTGTAGTCACGAAAGGATTTGTATTCCATTCCCCTTGGGGAGTCATTGTCCTTCCACTGCTGTCGTGTACTAGTCATCAGTCTGTGATTTGAAGCTACCACTGAGGTCCAGAAGGGTTTTGAGGTAAGGTTTGTAAACTGTTTTGGGAAGGCATTCATCAGCAGCTTTAGTCAGAGAGTTAACTAGTGATGTGTAGTAGCTTTCAATTTCGGCCTCCGACGGATGTTCAGGTAGACTTGGGATGCTCCAAAGGATATGTGAAACAGCAAAAGTGTAGTCATTGATTGCACCAGATCTACCTGCCTTTTCCCAAGCAGGTTACGAACGATTAGCACTGTCTGCAGGCGAATCATCCCCACTGATGCAAATAGAGCAGATTACTGGGTGGTGATCAGACACTTTATATGGATGATCATCCTTTACTTCTGCTTGACAGATGGATGTTGCCCAAACCTTTGGGATAAGAATGAAGTCAATAGTTGACTGTGGGCCTCCATCATAAGCCTGAAAAGTGTGAACTGGTCCAGTGCACATTTGAAGCATATTGACTGCAATAAGAGGTTTTTGAGAATAACATCTCTGTGATCCAAGGGGAACTGGGCTCTGGGACTAGAGATTCTTGCATTAAAGTCACCAAGTACACAAACATGTCCCTTGAGTGAATAGGCAGACGATAGGTCATCAAGTAAAGTAACATTTTCCCTGAACAATTCGTTTGATCTGTTGGAGGGTGGCATGTACACTGCAAGAGTTTTGTGTCTTGAGACAGAATTACCTCGATGCCACATCCACGATCCATGTCTACCTCAAGGTCTGTAATAACCGAAGAAAGACGTGTGTGGCATAGGATGGCTATGCCTCCAGATGCAGCATAGCTGCACGAATCCTTACATTCTGGAGCAGGTTGTGCAAAGGCTACGTAGTCCCTGTTGATTGAATTGAGGAATGGCAAGTTGTAACTTCTCAGCTGATGATCTGAAATTACACAGATGTCGACATTATCATGTATTAGACACTGATTCAGGTAGACCGCGCCTGTCATTATCCCTCTGGTGTTCCAACACATCATGGTTAGTCCATATTTATTTAGTATACCTGGCTGGTTCATGATTAGTGTGTTGAGTCCTGGTGTTTGCCCTTTTCTCATGCTTGGATATTCTGCCAGAACTCGCGTCTGCTCAGACACAGCTTCACGACAATATCATTCGGACAGAAGTCTGGGTTTTCTAGTTTCTGTTTGTTCTCCAGAAGTACATTGATTTGAGCAGAAGCAAGGTATTTCTCCGGTCTGCTGAAGAGCCTCAGGTACGTAATGGTTACACCTATGTCAGTCATATAGTTTCTTATTGACTCTTCTGTACAATCTTTATTTATTCTTCCGATGTAATATCGTACAGTTTGTAATCTTGGAGGTGCAGCCTTGAACTCTCCGTTGCTCTTATTTGTTGCAACACATATGTCATTTTGAATGCACACAGGTATGCGTTTATTCTGGTCACAATGTGCTGGCGGGACAACACGTTCATTTGACTGAATCTTTGATCCACATGTTCTTTCATGGATAGAACTACTTTCCTGTGACTGATTACAATCAGGATTATGACGGGTAGTTGTTTCAGCATTGTTTAGGGTGATAGGAAGTTCTATTCTTGTTGCAGTAGACGCACTTGTAACAGGAACCTCTTTATGATTGGTTGTCGGTTGATCTTGTGTAGGCTGTGTATGTTTCTGTGTGGTCTGTCGAGTAACGTCGGTGTATGAGGGTCCTTTTGTGATTTTACGCACCTCCCGGTCCAAATTGTTAACTTTCTTCTTAATTTCACCATAGCTAGTAGAACAGGATTTATTGTTCTCTTCGTTGGTTTTCTCATCGGATTGAAGTGATGAAACATCCTGTTTGATCAACGTAACTTTTGACTTAAGGGAGGCAATTCCCAAACTTCGTTCGTCGGAAATCTTTGAAATGTCATGGCAGCCCTGTTCCACTTTTTCATTCAATTTTCCAACCACCTATCTAAGGTCATTGTATCGTTTTGTTTTGTTCTGGCTTAATTCATGCCGTTTATACAGTTCTTCTTGTAGCGAATCAATATTTTCACTGCAAACACGAAAACGTCGTTTTTTTCCGTATATGGTCATTGGACGGAAAAACGACTAAAAATTCATTAAAATTGATTAATTGGTCAGCGTCTAGAAAGTGTCCAGAAAAGGGTCGAGTTTTTCAAGCGTAAAATGGACGGAAAAACGATGCTTTTTGCTCCGCCTTGTACAACTGTTAACGGCCAATCAGATGGCGCTGGTCGGAAGCTTTAGGTTTCGTATTTCTGGCATGCCTTGCTCTAGTATCTCTCGCGCGCAGTGCAGCGAGATTTGCTGATTAGATAGTTTTAGGATATGTTACATGTTAATGGAATTCAGACACGCGCCAAGAAGTCAAACCAAACCATGTTACTAAGTTTATTGTGGTAACGGCTATGTACAGTTACCCCAATCGGATAATGGGTTGTGTTTCATTTGGTTATAACAATAACTATTTTTTTAATGTGAAGTTTACAGATATACGACTTGGACGCGAGGTCGGTCTCATGACGTTCTTCACGTGACTGTATTCTTGAAAAGGCGTAAACACTGACTACTTCCACATTCCTGGGGAAAACCCTTGGAATTCCCTGGTACGAATTCATACAGAAGCGTGGTTGCAAGCCCATTTAAGGATACCCTCCCTACAACCCATCCCAGAGAGAAAAAACACGAAAAGAATTCCAAACTGTCGCAGTGACAATTTACAGAAATCTATGAATTTACCTTAGTATCTATTTGACACATCTTCACAATCACCTTTCAATGATCGGCCAATTGATCAGTGATGCCAAAGGCTTGAAATAGCCACAGGTTAATTAACAACTTCGAAAATATCTCCCGTCACGTTTTTCGGCCATTTTGACGTATTGTACTTGATGTAAATGTATTACGACGCTCTGTCATTGTAATTGACTTACTGAGGTAATTCTGTAAAAGATGTTCTCATCTAATGAGGATATTGTTTGGAATATATTTCTTGTAAACATACTAAAACATATGTTCCTCGCTTTGGGGGGAACTATTTTATTCCAGGGTGGCCCATTAAATCTAGTAGTAAGTCAAGGCACCATGCGTGATCTGTTATTTTATGTGTTTAAATTACGATTTGGGGCGTTAATAAAATACACTGACGCAAGTATATTCTATTCAAAGCAATTGGCTAATTGAATATGCTTTCTTTTACATATTACATAACATCACTGCACAAAATATGAACAGTTGCAGTAACACACTACGGTAATCGCATTAAACATCATTTTCAACTGTACAGTATATCAGTATTTCAGTTATATCATGGTGTATCAGACTGATGTGGGATAAAAATCCGAAGTGGTTCAGGTCATCCAATGGGTGTTCGGGAAAAGGTGAGCGTATCCTGCCACACAAGTGGCACCCGTCACAAACACATGCAAGGACAAGTCAATTGTTCACCTGAACAAAGCACGGAAACACACAATGATGCCCGTCCTCAGTTTTACCGAGCATGTAAATTATTTTGTCCGTCAAAAACATGGACGAGTATAAACAATATGTTCATTCACGTAATACATGTCATACATTTGACAAAATGTATTGACTCGGAGCATTATTGTTAATCACAGCGTATGCAGTTGAACTCATCACCCATCCCATTATTGATAACCCTTCTTGAAGATCTATGAAATCAGAAGCTGCAACACTCTATCTTTTAACTGGCATGTCAGACTTCTATTTCATTACTCAGTTTTATTTGCACGGATTACTATGGAAGGGACATTGCCGCATTGTCGCATTGACGCCTTTACAAAAACAAGCAAAACGTGTCAAAATTAACAAAAGCGCGACAATTGGCCTTGTGTGTAAGCGTCGCTGATCTAGGTAACATGTAAAAGAGCAATCGTTAAACGAAATAAGATTTGAAACGTATCAAATACTTCTAGCTCTCGCGATACAAATTTCCATCTGTCGGCATAGTGTTTATATTTATAGGATAGTACTTTATCTATGTAAATACCACTTAATAATGCCACTGTTCATCGTGTATAAAGCAGACACGTTGGTTAAAGTAGACCTCTTCTCCCCTAATCTCTCAACAGTCTCACAAGTGTTCGGTCCGACTTGGCCCGGGCTGTCAAAATCAACTTAAACCTCACAGATGTAACATGAAATGGATTCACACCTATAGATTAGTATTATATCTACCTAAATATCTCTTTATAGTGTCTCAGATCGCGGTTTTTAAAGAAAACAAGGTGCTCAAAGTGAAGCCCTTTTCCCTCTACATTCTCAACATAGTCTCTATCAGAAGTGGTGCTCGGTCCGACTTGTCCCGGGCTGTCAAAATCAAATATACACACAGATGTATCATCAAATGTGTTAATATCTGTAGCTTAGTATTGTATCTACCTATAAAACACTTTATAATGTCACAGTACATCGTATTTAAAGAAAACAAGGTGCTCAAAGTGAAGCCCTTTCCCCTCTAGATTCTCAACATAGTCTCTATCAAAAGTGTTTGGCTTGTGGTAGGTCCGACTTGGCCCGGGCTGTCAAAATCAACTTTAAACACACAGCTGTATCATCAATGTAGAGGGAAAAGGGCTTCACTTTGAGCACCAAGTTTTCTTTACATACCGCGATCTGAGACACTATAAAGTGGTATACAGGTAGATATTATATCATTTTGTCTTGGAACATCTATAAGATGTACAGCTACATGTATTTACCAAAAGAAAGAATCTACGTTTTTACTTCATTAAATAAACATTCACTCATTCAACATCTCCAACAGTTTTGTCCATGTTGAGATCCACTGAAATGGTTAGTTCACTTGTTACATTTATATAGAACAGAACGATATTTGTGATTAAATATGATTGTGGATACATTTACCTTGGCTATATTTTAAAATTCAACAATAGCTTGCGTGTGGTTTGTTTGGAAGCATAAAATCAACTATTGTTTGTAAAAACCATTTGTGTGTGTAAATATATATGTTTTTTTAAAGGAAGAGGTGTTTGAATAAATAAGTATTTGTGTGTTCACAAACCCCTATCATGTAATTATATTTTCCTGAATAACATGTTGTTTGCATGTAAAATAAATGTCCCTGTTCACCTATGTAGAAAGTCGATAAGCGAAATAATACTGAGTAACAGACTGTGTTTTATAGATCCATAGAAATACGATTGCATAGACGATCAATTCAGAATACAACAGGTGTAAGGTGTGGCTAATTGACATGTATCTCGATGACTAATTGAAATGTATTTCGCAGGTAATAATCAATAAACATTGTGACAGAAAAACAAGTGAAGGATTGAGTTGAATTTTAGTTTTGCGAAAAAGGTCCGTGGTTTCTGTGGATGAAACAATGTTGCAAATGATAACTTTCTTTGACTTCATTACGGATTCCTCAACCTGTATCGAGGAGAATTGTTTACAGTTTAGTAAAATTCTAATTAAGATTTCTTAAAGCTGTCACGGTGGCAAATTCAAACTTCGATATCATGGTACACAGTTCTATAGTAAAGTCAGATTGGGAGTTCGAATTGGCGCTATGTATTTTTATCTCGAATTTGAAATAAGCGGTTAAATTTATATGTTTTGTTTGTTTGTTTGTTTTTTTGTTTAACGCCACACTCAGCAATATGCCAGCTATATGACGGAGGTCATGCAAATAATCAAGTCTGGACCTGACAATCCAGTGATTGACATCACGAGCATCAATCCAAACAATTGGGATAAGATGATATGCATCCAATCAACCAAGTCAGCGAGCCTGACAACCAACCCGATCCCGTTAGTCGCCTCTAACGACAACCATAGTCACCTTTTAATACAAGCATTGGTTGCTGAAGATCTGTTCTAACCCTGATCTTTACACACATTCGTGGTCAATATCTCTCATGTTGTGGATGATAGGGATTTTGTCAGTTTTGAAGAAATGTCATCACTGACATGCTTTTGATGGTACACAAAACGTAAGCTTTACCTCGAACATGCTAGTTCCGGTCACAAAATATATGCTTTATCTTTTACTGATTTTTGTATTAATAACATTACAACGTTTCTCAAGGTTACAGACTCCAAGGATTCATTAAAATGCATTTTAAGCACCTAAAATTGACAACTAACACCCTGTTCGCAAAACTCCTAACGATTTTTTGTAGAAATAGATACGAAAACTTTTGCTGAACCCGATATTTGAATGACTGACAAATCCGTACTTTCTTGTGTTCTCATACATAAAACAGCAGTGTAAACATGATCTAACATGGCTTAATGTGGAATGTGTCTAGGATTGTAAACTGTCCATATTATTCCAAATTGTATGCATACACATGTGTCATGTCTTTATTTGGTTTTGTGTCTCTACCCGCAAACATATGTGGCAAGATACACCTTCCAGGATAGTGGACGATGTGGACACTGACGAAAATTTCTACAACATGTCCAAACATTCCCAAACAGACAGAATCATATGCTTTCTGAAAGTCAATCCAGCACATCGTTGTTGTCGTTGTCGTTTTTGTCGTCTACGTCATCATTATCCTTCAAGGATAGTGGACGGTATGGACACTGGAATATTTCGAATACTTGGAAATGTGTGCATTTTAATTAATATAAACACTATTTTAAGCGTCAGGAAACGGGATTTTTCTTGTCATGAATGGCGAGTATAACAACTTGGGAAGCTAGCTTGACATTTCGTTAGTACGGTCCTCATACTGTCTTTGCCTTGTTTCTCCTGAATCTCATTAGTTTCAAAAGAAACAGATAAATCGGTCATACAATGCTTTCATTGGATTTATCAAAAAGGACCATATCAGGTTTGTTCGCTTGGATACGTCTGACTCTGTATGTGGGCGTATTCCAAAGAATCTTATATGTAATTATCATTTCCCACGACGCCCTCTGCATATTCTGGGTCGTACCATTGATGGTCTCGGAGTCAAAACCACACATTACGGTAACAAGAGGATCGAACCATGCCAAAGATACTGTGTTTGTGTCAAGCTGGACATCAACTTTGACACAAAACCACACATTGACGTTTTCGAGTAGCAAGTGACTGGTTCTAGGTCGATTTGATATGGCACTTCGCTAGATTGACACTCATTTGTGTACCGTCCAGCACCATCAACAAAATAAACATTAACATTGATATTCAGTACTGCACCAGTGGGTCGTTTAGGGAAATCCATTGAATGACTTGTTTTCAGTCTTGACATGCTTCACAAGAGGATCTTCAGATAAATAAATATGTGCAATAGTGCACGATTAAATTCAATCATGAAAGGCCTCCTTGTTAATCACAACATAGACGTTAAAATATCATCCTCATCATAAACAACTATCATCATCATTATCATTATGATGTTTATGTTCCCGTCAGAGTACATCGTATTTAAAGAAAACAAGGTATAGATATAAACACATTTGATGATACAACCGTGAGTTTAAAGTTGATTTTGACAGCCCGGACCAAGTCGGACCTAACACAAGCCAAACACTTTTGATAGAGACTATGTTGAGAATGTAGAGGGAAAAGGGCTTCACTTTGGGCACCTTGTTTTCTTTAAATACAGCGAACCGAGACACTTTAAAGTAGTATATAGGTAAATATTATACTCGTTTATAGATGTGAATACATTTGAATATACATCTGTGAGGTTTAAGTTGATTTTGACAGCCCGGGCCAAGTCGGACCCAACACTTCTGACAGAGATTTTCTTAAGAAAATACAGGAAAAGTGTTTGACTTTAACGGACCAGTTTTCTTTCAATACGATGTACTGAAACATTATAAAGTGTTTTATGGGTAGATCAAATACTAATCTATAGATGTAAACACATTTGATGATACATCTATGTGTTTAAAGTAGATTTTGACAGCCCAGACCAAGTCGGACCTAACACAAGCCAAACACTTCTGATAGAGACTATGTCTAGGATGTAGAGGGAAAAGGGCTTCACTTTGAGCACCTTGTTTTCTTTAAGTACAGCCATCTGAGACTCTATAAAGTGGTATTTAGGTGGATATAATACTAATCTATAGATGTGAATCCATTTGATGATATATCTGTAAGGTTTAAGTTGATTTTGACAGCCCGGGCCAAGTCGGACCGAACACTTTTAACAGGGATTTTCTTAATAAAATACGGTAAAAGTGCTTGACTTTAACGGTCCAGTTGTCTTTGAATGCGATGTACTGTGACATTATAAAGTGGTGTATAGGTAGATGTAACACTAGTCTATAGATGTAAATACATTTGAAGATACATATGTGTGTTTAAAGTAGATTTTGACCGTCCGGGCCAAGTCGGACCCAACACAAGCCAAACACTTCTGACAGAGACTGTTGAGAATGTAGAGTGAAAAAGGCTTCACTTTGAGCACCTTGTTTTCTTTAAATACAGCGAACTGAGACAATATAAAGTTGTATATAGGTAGATATAATGCTAGTCTATAGATTTAAAGACATTTGATGATACATTTGTGTGTTTAAAGTGCATTTTGACAGACCGGGCCAAGTCGGACCCAACACAAGCCAAACACTTCTGATAGAGACTGTTGAGAATGTAGAGTGAAAAAGGCTTCACTCTGAGCTCTGTGTTTTCTTTAACTACTGAAATATGAAACAATAAAGTGGTATATAATTAGATATAATACTAATCTTTAGATATAAAGAATCTTAGGAACTTGAGAAGTGCTTGGACAGTTATTAACACGTGTCGTGTCAGTCCTTTGACATTCGCGAATATCCACTTCAAGAAAACATCCTGTGTTGGTTTAACACGAATTAGTAAAGGTTAATTAGGGATGCCCAACACGTTAATTAATGAAAGAAGAGTAGTCAAAACACTGTCGTTTCCTGCCCTGGACATCACACCCCTACACGCCAAGGTCGATGAGAAGCATTCTAATCAAAGAATACACACAGTCAATACACAGTCATCTCGGCTTGGACACTCGCCCCGTGCAGACGTGTCCTTCCAAGCTCGCTACCCACGCTCAACTATGAGAGACATCGCTCTGTCGCTACCGAGGGAGCTAGTTGCCATCCTGGAGCCCTTGCTGGCTTTCAGGGTTGGGGACTACTCCCTAAGGACTTCCTACAAGTCCAACTCCTCCACCCTCTCCATCTCCTTTGACTTAGGTCAAAGGGTAAGGCCTCTGGTCAAAGCTCCGGCCAAGACCAAGCCCTAAAGAGAAAACCACCCCGGCCCCTATCCCTGCTGCACCACGCCCGGTACAGAAGGCCAGGCCGCCCAAAGTGAATCCAGAGCCCTTTCGCACGCCGGAAGGAAGAAGAGAAAGAGGAAAGGTATCTTCTCCCCTGACTCCTCCCCCCCCCCCCCCCCCCCCCCCCCCCCATCACCACCTACAAGCAAGACCACGGAAACACAGACCGCCGTAACACCAGGCCCCTCCCTCAACACCAGCCAAGTCCAAACCGACCCGGTTCTGGAACAAGTTGTTGAGGAAGACGTCCGTGTCGACCTTGCCCAGAAGGCCAGCCTCATCCTGGAGCAGCACAAGGTCCACCCTAACCCCTGCTACCAGCATGAGAGCGGCAAGGTATACCCCAGCAACCGCCCACGCCCACCCATGGTGCTGGTGCAGTACTGGGGAGAAGAGAGATTTGAACATGAAATCCACAGCTACCAGGATCTCTCGGATTTCCTGGTCGACTGCGATCTTCAAGTCAGCCCCCTCTTCATCACCAACGCCGCCGCCCGCCTCACCACCGCACTGTTCCAAGCTCTCCTTCAGGGGAGCTCCAGCTTCCACCACCACCCTTGCTCGCCAGCCGACGCCGTGCCTTCCCACGCCTGACCCCCCCCCCCCCCCCCTCCCCCCCAAAGCCCAACTTTTCCATATTATTATTATTCTCTTATCACCCCCTCCTTCCCAGCCAAAACACACACCCCTAGATTATCATTTTAGGTTTACCTAATTTACATTTTTTGGGGTCGCACTTCTTTATTTATTCATTATGCTTTTTTCCCCCAATAGTATAAGTGTTTCCCCGTGTGCGAGATACGCTAAAGTGTAATTTATTACACGCGGAAAGCGCACGTTAAATCTCCGAATGAACGAACGAGCACAGTCAAGACACTGACTTTTCTACGAGACTCACGGTATGTAGTCATAATCATCAGTTTATTACATTGTTGAAGGTGCATTTTTATTCAAACTCAATTAAATGAGCAAAACTATACGTTTGTGGACATTAGAGATCTGCCTAGATATGCGCGTTTCGTTTTATTATTCTGCAATCCATTTTTAGGATTACCCGCTGGCCCGGCCCGGCCCGACTTTTCTTGGCCCGACTTTTAGGCAATCCCCCCACTGACGAGTGCACGCCTGACCTGTGACCTCGTTGCAACCCTCGTGATGTGTTTGCCGAAGGGAGAGGTGTAGGAAATGTGTGCTCCAGCCCAGCGCAGCGTCATCGATGTATTGACATCGAACAATGGACGGCAATTCGAAATTCTTATGGATAGCTTCAATAGGGACAGCGCCGGTGTCAGTACAATTTTCCTAGTTAAAATAAGTATCTACAAAATATAATCTGAAGCAGACAAGAACAATATTTTTTTATTAATGCTTACTTTCATGGATAGAATTAAGGCAATCTAGGCTTGCCAAATCGTTCTAGACTTGAGCTGGATTCCTTTTAAATTTATTCTGTATGGTCTGGGAGACGAACGGGGGTCAGTATCGCATGGAGAACTGGGACAGCCTTAATCAGTGTAATCCGATATGTTGTGGAGTTTCGGTTTTGGGCTGTTTGCTGAATATATAGAATTGCGAGTTATGTATACTCTGTATTCTTTCGTCATGGTAGCATATATATTTTCTATGTTGCTTTTTGAATTATCCACAAATAATGAGAACTACAATGTAAACCTCTCTCTGGAGATATGCAATAATACTACTGAAGGGCATATCTGACAAAATGGGACTTCTCGACAAATATTTCTTTCTTAAATACTACCCGTTACAGGCATTCTGATCATTATATCATACTTTGTACAGTTTACAAGTCAAATAATGGCAAATTGTGTATCTTTCTACATTTTGAATTAATTATATTTTCTGAAATAAAACCTTAGCATCAGATAGTGATATACACGAATATGATCTATACTATTATAAATGAATTATCAATTTCGTATTATGAATTAGATAAACAGAAATATGATAGTAAAACAAATGATTTTAATCTATTCTTGTGAGTAGGTAACGAGAGGTCTAGGCAACGCACTAACGTAGCCATTATGAAAAATCAAATATTAAAAGTTTAGGGGTTTGAACATGCACATTGAATGACAGGGAAGAAAGCAACGCAATAATTAAATTATGAATCAAATTATGTTATAAATATAACAGAATATTTAGAAAATATAAGTTTAATTTCTCATTGTTGGAAGGTGTTTAATAATTATATAGATTTTGTTTGATTGTTTGTTGTTTAACGCCGCACTCAGCAATATACCAGCTATATGACGGTGGTTCGTAAATAATTCAGTCTGGACAAAACAATTTAGTCATTATCATCAAGAGCACCGATCTACGCATTTGGGATACGATGACATGCATCAACCAGGTCAGCGAGCCAAGTCGCCTTCGTAGAAGCATGGTTTGTTGAATGCCTATTCTAACCCGGATCTTCACGGGTATTTTTTTAAATAATAAGGTACAATGAAATTCTGTATATGTCCATAATAAGTGTGTATAAGTAGATGGATAATATGTCCATACACGCCAAGTAAATGGTATATGCATTAATTTAAATGCAAATGATTCAATGATGAGTTTATTCACAAGTCCATATTTCAAGGCATGTATTTGATATTCATAATAACTCCACAAAAGCAACACAATGGCAACAAAACGGTACCAGCATCACAGATACCAATAATACATGAGATACATATAATTACTTTAAAGTTAAAACATGTATCTAAATAGAAAATTAGAAGGATACACTTCCGACATTTTTCGTATTTTGTTTTGGTTTGGAGAGAGAAGTTGTGATTGGTATCTGATGGGTGCAAACAGGTGTTCCCTTCCGCCCAGGCCTTGCGGCAATGCTATAGCCCAAAATGAAACAAGCCTTGTTCAACAGGTTCAGACTCAAATTTCTATCCCACTTGGGCTCCTATTAAATTTAAATATAATTTCTCGTGTCGATATGTGTCAGAAGAAATGAAATATTACAGCACTGGTGAATAGGTTATATGCGCATGTCAGCGTCGATCCTATATAATATCCTTTTATGCAAAATACACATATACTGATGAATTAAGGTAGTAATACTACGCAAATATATGTCAAGATGCATACATCAGTATCATCTCGTGATCTTAATTCGTGCTTTGAGCCCTTTTTCTACCGGAGATTCTGGGGTGTTACATCACACCAGAAAGCCAGGTCCAAATTCAAGTCATAATTTCATGGTCCGTCTTGTATGTTGGAAACCAATATCGCAATATGGCTAAATATTGCTGAACGTGGTATTAACCCGATTACTCACATAATTATTCCATTTTCTACAGTCATCTACGAACACTATCTTTAAGGAGGTATATCTGTATCATCCAAATGTCCATACATATATGTCCACATTTATATGTATAAAGCAAGTCGTCCTGCACTCTTCCTTAAAAGATAAATGTTAAGCATTTCCTCTGTATGGATTTATATAATGTAATATCGTTTTAATGTAATGCTGATGCAGTAAACGTACCACAGACCTAATGCTAGAATAACATCTAATTTCTGAAATGAACATATTTTACAGAAAAAAACAGTTGTTTAAACAATACTTATAAAATATAAGAACAAGGAGCCAAGAGCCAAATATTGGGCTGTGTTGGACATATTTGTTTCGGGGTCTTATGACAGACAAACCTGAGGCCTTTAAGTATAAAGATAAGTAAGTATAGATGTTGTACATATTCAAATATGTTCGTGATTAACCCAACCTTGAAAAATATGGAAAGATGAGTGGTAACTATTTATGCAATTATTTCAAATTAGAATGAGAGCACATCAGGAAAGCATGGTACTTTAATATACGTATCTTGTTAACCCAATATTCTTTTTTAAGTAAGAGCAGCATGTATATCGAGAGTATAGGTTTGGTGCGTGACCTTTCACACAGTACTTTCAGAAAGTGTGCATATTCTGTTTATCGGTAATAAATAACATAAGACGATTCATACGGGTAAATACGATTTACTTCAGAACTAGTATAGATTATTTAAGGTTAGGAGGAAATGTATGTAATTCACAGAACTTTGGCCGGGTTTGAAGGATTTGGGTCCTTGCTTGGGCTTTGTGTTGGACGTGTAGACGGCATTTCCAGGTTTGACGTATCAATGACAAAAATGATGTCAGATGCTATTTTCTGCCTTTTCGCGTGAACAATTGGCTTGCCTTTGGATGTATTTGTGGCGGGTGCCACTAGTGGATCGGAATGAGCTCGCGTTTTTGCGAGCATCCAATGTCATCATTTATTATGATGAACCATGAAACATGCTCCTGATGTTGTCGCAATGGTGCAGTTGGCGCTACTTTTGGCAAGGGTTTCTCATGATAATGGAAATGCTTATGTCGCTTTTGTTGACCGATAATCATGAAAAGATATAATGTTAGTGTATATGGTCATGTAATTAAGGAACAAACGACGAGTGGGAGTTGTTTATTGTACGATAAACAACGACCGAGACTCGTTTATTTCTATATGAGATATCAACATTACGTACAGCCTCTTTTAGGGTGTTAAATTAGGAAAAAATACACGCTTTACAATATTTACCCGTACTTAAATAATGATGATTCCTTGAATAGAATCCGACAGCGGCCATGCTAGATAAATCCATTTTAGGATTTGAGTTTGGTCCCGCATATTCTCACAATTTTCTCGTCAATCATCTGTACCTTTTCTCCCAATACCGATTGTCATATCACTCTCATTTTCGGATTCTCCAGCAACATTTATTGGGAACAACTCACTAGACACATACCTCTCAAAAATAAGGTCAAATTTACAAATTTTACTTTTCAAGTTGCGAGTGCATGTTCGAATCTCAATAAATGACGTCATGATAGAACAATGTTTTATCGTGAAATAAATATCGCTTCCTTCTTTGTTCTTTGTGATTTATCGCGTAGCTATCTTATATCATCAAATGCCAATTTCTAATTGCTTTATAATGACGTATCCGTGTCATGTAGCAATAACATACACAAATATCGTTGACTTCGACGTTGAATAGTGTCATGAAATCTGATTATCCTCTTGTGTGCCATATTTCTGGTTGATAAATCTAACATATTCTAACTTTAAGAATAGCGACTATACATTATTATATATCCCTTATCAGGTCTCTGTAACATTTGCAAAATGATACATATATAAAAATACAACTGAACCTAAATGTAATGTTTTAATATCCTTACGTTGCTGAGTGCAGCATTTAACAACAAACAAACAAAACATAATATATTTAAGAATTATGTTAACAATTCCGATGCTAAAAATAATCTCACAATCTCCATACCTCTTATCTCTCTCTTTTTCTCTTTTTTTTTAATAATCTGAAGGAATAATAATGGCAATACTATCATAATTATCATCATTATTTATGTTACTTATCCTCAAGTGAAGTAGTCCTTCACACTATACATTCAGTGAAGAAGCCCATGAACATATGAACTATGTAACATACATTCATGGAAATTAGATGAACAGTTGAAGTAAGCAAATGATATTATTCGGTCGAACGTCTATCAGCCATCTATTCTATTCATGAAGAACATTTCACGTGGGACCAACAGAGGGAATTATGACTATCGACTTGCTAATTATTTTTTATATTCATGCCAGCTCAAACGATCTTTTGGCTTGATTTATTGTTATGGTATCCACAAAATAAGTAGCATCCGACTTTTTCCGTTTTTGTTGAAATAAAACTGAATAATATTTGCTGTTTACATATCAAAGTTTGCCAAATTGTTACAAAATGTTTGCCCACAGCAAGGCTACGTATCCCCAACATATTGTGCTAGGCACAGTATCACTGGACTGAGGGAGGGCGGTATTCCTCCTTGTGGGTCAGCTGCTTGGCAATATGGGACGGGAAAACTGCAGGGGGTGAGGGCAGTTAAGTTGATGGTACAGACAGATAAGAGAGATCATTTTACAAATGTGAAACCTCAGTCCACAATGGAAGAGGCGAAAGCTGAAACTTGGTGAGGTTTACCGAACAAAGGCAGTTATTTCTAGTTTCTTACTGACTCTCGAAGATACATTTAATAAAACAATTAATGCGTGTGTGTGTGTGTGTGTGTGTGTGTGTGTGTGTGTGTGTGTGTGTGTGTGTGTGTGTGTGTGTGAGGTAGAAGAAGAATTGTACACCATAAAAATGGCACACACACATCCCCCGCCCCCGCCCCAACACGCACGCACGCACACACGCACACACGCACACACGCACACACACACACACACACACACACACACACACACACACACACACACACACACACACATTCTTCTTTCCCCACCATTATGTCTACGTCAGCCATCATGGATCCATGCGCATGCTTTCATACATAATCCATCCTCCCTACATTCCCAAACATCCATCGAACTATAACTATATCCGCCCTCATGTGTCGGTATTCGTGCTTTCATACATACATACACCCCCCTACCTTTCCCCTACATCCATCGCAGTATAACTATGACTATAACCGCCTTCGTGCATCCGCACTTATGTTCACATTGCATTGCATATGCATCTAATTACACGTTTAACATATCGTAAATATTTTACAACATGTACATATTATATATCAGCAAACAGAGATTATTATAACGCAATAGATTTCATCCGTCAAAGCATCACAGAAAGGAATTTTACAATGGCATCTGAATGCACTAAGACGTTCAACTGGTCAGGAGGTGAGAGTTGCGGAAGATTACGGTAAACTTCAGTTACAGATCTCCATTACGAATATCTAAAGTTTGAATAAAGATCACAGCTTGCTATGACGTGTACTTCATGCCTGCAGAATTTGCAATGTCCTTAGCTCTAAATTGTATGTCTAAATACTTATGTTGACAAAGACCCAAATGTATATAGGCATGACCATATTATATTCTACGCAAATATCACAACATTTAAAAACAAAGCTAGATTGAGTCTTTGAAGGGTATTAAGAAAGAAGGAAAACTATTTATGGATGTCAACGGAGGAACACTGCGTTTCGGAATATATACTTTCTCCTTCATCAGGTGCATATTATTAAATGCTATGAGGCAGAGAACATATATTTGTACCTGTAAGAACAACAAAAGTAAAAAGATAGCAAAGAAGGGAACGCAACAAGGGAAGCCAACAGATAACTGGCATGGCGCTGATTACCCCGCCTCACGTTTGCCCACTGTCCATTTCCCATTACCAATCATTCATAAGTTAAGTTTTGGCTTTAATTTGTCCATTGATAATCAACCATCAACGTCTATTATCTCCACCCTAAAAATATGTAGTTTACTGAGAAAGTGGTATCCAAATATAATGTGTGTTACTATTGACCACTTTCTTAAAGGCATTGTTGGTTCAAAGCTTTCGGTCATAGAAGCCGTGCCATTTTTCTCTTGTCAGAGGAGTACACAAAGTATACGTCATCTGGACTAGCATTTTTGGTTCGGTGGCTGGGTTAGATCGCCAACTTTGTGTTCTGGCGATTGGGTGCCTCACTCACAGTGTGGGTTCAAATCCCGGACGGTACTCAACCCAAGAAAGTACGAGAATCTGTACTTTACTCAGAAAGTGTTATCCCAATTATAACATTTGTTGTCAAGAAAACACAATAAATGTATATTCGGCTTTGGATGGGTAATGATATCACAGACATATACGGATATTGATGATGACTTGGAGGAGCTTCGTAACGCACGTCTTCTCAATTCAGGGATTGGTAAATCCAAATATGTGTGTGCGCGTGCGTGCGTGCGTGCGTGCGTAAATGTGGGCCTGTTGGATGTTACATAAAACATTCATCTTGAGCGGGATGGTAGTTCGAGTTGGATTAGCATGTTAACTATATGATCTTCTTTAGGCAGAGAATGCCGCGCATGAATGTATTGATGAAATTCCTAGGTACATGGGGCCTTTTCGTCCCCAGGAATACCCACAGTGGAGACTTCAATGGGGATAGGGTGTACACAATGTGCTACCTGGTAGATTGTGTGTCATCAGACCGGACAACGTTGGTCTTTGACTGATTGTGGCGTAAAACACACTTATTCATTTACTTATATCGGAAATTGAATGTTCATCTTAATTGTTATTGTTGAACATGTAATATATTTTTAAAGAAATAAAACAGTGACATAATAACTACAACTTTATGTGAGCGCGAGTAGCTTTTTTGGAATGAGATGAATAAGTCTTATAAAGTTGTAAGCTTCTTCACAACCGTGTAACTATGAATTGACTTTATTGGGTAATCAAAAAAGAGATAGGACCTAAAATAGCCAAATTTCATACCATTTCACTTGTCCGCCATCTTGGATGCAAAGGCGAAAACATTTCAGCGCGTTTGAAGCCACTGAGAATGCCCCCTGCAGAGTTGGACGATCATTCTGCGGTGGCGCGGCTGCTGACCAGAGGCTATCAGCAGTATTTCCTGTCGAGGTTATTTAGGTCAGTTGTTTGTGTGTGTGTGTGTGTGTGTGTGTGTGTGTGTGTGTGTGTGCGTGCGTGCGTGTGTGTGTGCGTGCGTGCGTGAGTGCGTGCGTGTGTGTGTGTGTGCGTGTGTGTGTGCGTGCGTGCGTGTGTGTGTGTGTGTGCGCGTGTGTACGTGTTTGCGTGCGTGCGTGTGGGGGTGGGGGCGGGGGGGGGGGGGGTGAGATTTGGGGGATAGATGATAGATTTAGCAACATGTAAGGTCATCTTGAGTGGGAGGGTATTCGCAGATGGATTATCATATGAACTATGATTCTCTTTAGGCAGAAAATGAGGATCCACGATGTTCGACCTGGTAGAAGTGTGTTATCAAACCTCACATCATTGGTTTTTTGACTTACTGTAGCGTCAAAACAAACTCATTCATTTACTTGAACTGAATGTTCACCTTAATTGTTATGGATAGTCACGGAGCCATGATCCAGAGAACAGGGTGTCATTAGATAGAAATAAATTAAGTAATAATAGGATTACCAGAAAAACGGGGTTTTACACACAAGCCAATAAACTTCGCTCATTAACACCAGAGTAAGTCAGTACAAGATTGAAAACTGCCCCATAATTATGTATGACATGCTTTTCGGGTATTGCTACATATATATGTGAAAACAAAGTTATTAAAATGAAGAGCAAAACTGATGAAAGTTAACAATAAACGTGTATACGTGTCATATCGTCACTGCAAAAATAATGATTGTTTGTCTTTAGTATTAACATTCAAATACGTTATATCTGTATTAGCGATATTGTCTTTGTTCCACCGGTGAGTCAGCGTTAGCCGTACTATCTCGTAGTATAATTGAATTTCTGAAGACATCACGATACAGTTTTTACGATGCATCACGTCTACACTAGCGCTTGATAACAGCCTTGTGTTTGGGTGTTTCAGTGGTTTAAATCGCTGCTCTTGATATTGTTGATTAAACTTTGATACTATGAACAATATAATGTTATGTGAGAGGTTGACTTTAGAGCGGTAACATACTAATAGTATATAGGATGACATAAACAGAACAATGAGAAGTTCGTCCAGATTAGTGTATAGGCAACATTTAATAATTAAAATAATTACATTCAACAACACCCCTTTTAAGTCCATTTTCCTGACTAATAAGTAAATGCAAGAACAATCGGCCGGAATACAATGTATAGTTCTTGTCCACTTCCATATGACTATATAGCATACGATAAGCTATCGGGTCCCGTTTAGATTGGTTTGGGTGGCAGCCTAGATAGCCATAGAATAGTTTCATCTTGGAATCTCCCATATCAGTGGGGATCCTCTTCAATTTAAATGGAGTTACTAGTTACGATTCCGAACCTTCACGTGACTGTGTTTATGAAACATTGTCAAATAGTGGTGACATTAAATCTAGGAAACAATACGCGAAATCGCGCATGCACAGAACGGAAAATTTGGTCAAGGCATTAAGTAATCCGCATGCGCAGAACGATTGATTTCAGTACTTCCTCTAAGCGCTTCGAGTGCAGCGTCAAACGCGGGCCTGTAATCTAACACGCGGGACTGACCAATGAAATCTGAGAAGTAGAAACACCGGTAGACACTGTTGCTTGATTGACAATGTCAATCAAGAAAGGGAGAAGCTTAACGCTATCGTTCTCCCCCAGTAAATTCCGGTGTCAAATAACGACGTTATTTGGACGGAAAAACGATGGTTTGAAAACGTCCAAATAACGTCGTTTTTCCGTCCAATGACCATGTACGGAAAAAAACGACGTTTTCGTGTTTGCAGTGAATGTCACCTTTTATTTCCCCTTGAAACCGTTGTATTTCGACTTGGGTTTTCTGTGCACATGATATGTTTTCGTCTTGATTTAGCTTCGTTTGTGATTTTGTGTCTTTCAGTTCATTTTTCACTTGGACCGTTTCTTTCATCACATAGTCTAGCTGTAGTTTTAATTTTCTATTATCCTCTGTTAAGTGGTCCACTTTCTTGATTAAACAATCAATGTCTCGTGTGTATTCACCCTTCAAAGTGGCCATGTCTCTCTCCAAGCGGGCTATTGTCTCCGCAAACTGAATACCTAGGCTTGATTGGTGAGCGTCGTTCACAGACTCTGACGGGGTAGTGCGTTCATCCTGTGTGTTAACATCGAACGAGTCTTCACCATTATCTCCACAGATACTTCTGAATAATACAAAACAGTCTCTAGCATATTTTTTTCCCAAACATCCAATCAATATTCACGGCAGAACTAATGGGTACTGCAAACAACCAGAAACCCCAGAACACGCACTCATCCACTGCACACACTACCTAACACATCGAACCACATTACAAACCACCCTCAATCTAAACAAGGCTCTCACTCTAGAAGCAATACTAAACCCACAAAATAAACTAGAAAACTTCAAGGCCTTAGGCGTATTCTTAATAAAAACGGAACTAATAAAACGCATCTAAAAACACAATAACCTACCAAATCAAAATCACATAAACAAACAAACATCCGCCATACCCAGCTCCCTTAGTTCTACTCCCCAACCCCATCGGCATCTATTCCAAATCTCAAAATTCCCAAATTCTATATAAGCAACCCCTAAAGCCCCCTCTTGGGTTGCACAGACCACTTTCGCCCCTTTCGGAAACACATTAAATAGCCTGGCCGTGCCCATGTGCGAAATACGCATCAGTACTTACCTACTTACTTTGGAGATTTAACGTGCGCTTTCCGACTGATGCGTATTTCGCATCTATTTTTAGCCATTGATTCCTTTACTTTACATAATTATGTAATAAGCTTGAAGTTAGGGATATTGGCGAGATTATTTGCTTTTTGGGCGGGGTTGGTTGAGTTGTTAATGTTAGGTGTATTTTGATGTCGTTTTAAGCCTCTAATGGCGTGGATTTTGCGCCAGACCGTTCTGACATCTGTACGGTTATTTATACCTTTGTAGAATTTTTTCCAGTCTCTACTTTTGGCTATTTGGACTAGTTTTTGAACCTGGTTGTTTAGTTCATGGGCTAAGTTTAAATTTTTGTAGTCGCGTTTTGCTTTATTGAAGGCTGATTTACGTTTTCGTCTAGTCTGTTCTATTTCCTCATTCCACCATGGTACCGTCGGTTTGCCTGTCTTAGATGTTTTGAACGGGATGGAGGTTTTGGCTGCGTTTATTATATAGTCTGTTAGGTTTTTACAATAGGTTTCTGGATCATTATTTTCTATTTAGTTAAGTTAGCTTCGTTGCAGATATCCTCGAATTGGTCCCAGTTAGCTTTATTGTAATGGAATTTTGGTTCTTGGTTTTCTGTTTGTATTGGTACGTTTGTATTTCCTATGGTTATGTTTATGGGGAAGTGGTCACTACCTAGCGGGACGTCGTGCACTTCCCATTGAGTACTTTGAGCTAGATCTGCGGTGCATATAAGTAGGTCGATAGCTGACATTTTTTGGTTTATCTTATCGTACCTCGTGGGTTGGTTGCTATTTAGGAGTACTAGGTCGTTTGTTTCAATCCATTCGGAGATTAATTTGCCATGATTATCTATTTTATCATCTATGCTTCATGTAGGATGGTGAGCGTTAAAGTTTCCTAGGAATATAGTAGATTTATCACTTATTTGGAGTAGTTTGTTTAGATCCTCAGGTTGGACTTTTTATTCCGCCCAGTGGTAAATATTTATGATGTTTATGTTTCGTTTATTTAATGTGATTTTAATGCCGTTGGCTTCTAGGTTTGGCGTGTCTATTTTTATTTCTTCGTAATTTATATCTTCCCTGATAAATATGATTAGTCCTCCTGCGGCTCTTCTTGTTTTTGGTTTAGCTCTGTCAGTTCTAACTGAGTTGTAGTTAGGTAGTGTGAATTTGGATTTTTTTGAGAATTTGGTTTCCTGGATACAAGCAATGTGAGGGCCTGTATTTAGTTTAAATTTAGTTTTTAGTTCATGGCCGTGGGAGGTGAGTCCGTTGAGCCCTTCCATTATTGGGTTCGGGTGATTGGGGATTTAGTTTTTAGTTTTTATTTTATTCGGTGAGTTCTTTTGGATGGAGGTTAAAGAGGAAGAAGGGAAGATCGGTTAATTTTAGATTGAAAGCTACTTTGTGGAAGGATTTCATGCTAGCTTTTGGTGAGTTTTGACTATGCATGTATGCTAGGAGTAAGGTGAGGTTATTTAGGTTTTGGGTGTTGGCTGGTTGGGAAGTTTGGTTTGTTTTAGTTGGAATAGTGTCTATTGTTTCCTCAGTAGTGGAGAAATCTTCGTCATCGGTTAGATAAGGTTTAGCTGTTTGAGTTTCAATGGGGGAGGCATGTGATGTGGAGGGTTGTGTAGGTGTTTGCGGGATGGGTGTAGCTGATGATTTCTTAGTGTTTGTGTTTTGTTATTGTGCTTGCTTGTGGGAGAGTGTTGTTGCCATTTGGGATGTAGGGTGCTTGGATGAGGGTCGTGTTGTGGCGGTCGTTTTGTGGTTTGTTTTGCATGCGGGGGTTGATGTTTTGGCTATGTGAGATGTGGGAGGGTTCGTGGTTGATTGAGTGGCTGCTTGTGTGTGTGAGGTAGGTGCGGTTTCTCGGTAGTGGCCCCAGACAGAGCTGTCGGTTATGGGTGTGGTGTTTGTTTGTGGGATGGTGTTTGGGTGTGGTGTAGGGAGGAGTGGTTTAGATGCAGGTGTAGCAAATTTTCGTGTTTGGATTTAGCCATATCTATGTTTATGTGTTTGTTGGCCTGCTTGGTGCGTGTGTGTCTGTGTGGGCATTGGTTTGAAAGTGAAGTGTGTTTGGTGGATTTGCAGTGGATGCACCAGGGTGTGCATGTGCCTGGGCAGTCTGTTTGTGCGCATTTTTTACATTAAGGTTTAGGGTATGTGCATTGGGAGGCAGTGTGGTTGTATTTGAGGCACTTTGAACATTGCTTAACCTGCTTTATATAGGGTTTGACTTCTAAGTTGGTGTGGGCTCCGAAGGATATGTGTTTGGGGGCGTCAGGGAATTTAGCGGTTTTTTTTAAGTTGATTATGACAATGGAGGTTGGGACCGTTTTTTCGTTTCTAGTTGAGGTTATTATACGCGTGCTGGTGATTAGGGGTTGAGGGTTTTGGTCTTGGTTTATGTTAGCTTCTGGAGAGTATAATTGTAAGTCCTGAGTTGTTTCCCTTGGGTTAACCCTAATTACGCCTCGTGTATATTGTTGCCAATTAGGTGTTTGTTTGATTACCGTGACGTGGAATATTTGAGTTATTTTATTTGTTGCATTGTAAGATTCTCGGCTAGGGAAGATTATCTGGTATCCTTTGATCGCTTTTTTAATATTGTTGTAATTTATTTTTTCTCTTTTAAACCACCAGAGTCCTATTTTATCTGCCGAAAATTCTAGTGAGAGAGTGGTGCCTGAGCCTGCTGAGAAGAAGTAGAGGGCGAAGGTGGTGATGTAGGTGGCCGGAGAGGGTGTGGGCGATGGAGGTGGAGTGGAGGTGACTGACTGACTGATATAGGAGATTTAACGTGCGCTTTCCGACTCTAGCGTGTTTCGCACACGGGCCTGGCCGACCATTTATTGTATTCCAAAAAGGGTGAAAGTGGTGTGTGCAACCCAAGAGGGGGCTTTTAGGGGTTGCTAATATTGAATTTTTGGAATTTTTAAATTCGGAATAAATGCCGAGGTGGGTGGAGGAGGGAACTAAGGGAGCCGGGTGAGGTGGGTGTTTGTATGTTTATTGGATTTTGGATTGGTAGACTAATTAGTTTTTAGATGCGCTTTATTAGGTCTGTTTTGATTAGGAATACGACTAGGGCCTTGAAGTTTTCTAGTTTATTTTGAGGGTTTAGTATTTCACCTAGAGTAGGAACCTTATTTAGATTGAGGATGGTTTGTAGTGTGTTTCTGAGTGTTTGGTAGTTGGTGCAGTGGATGAGTGCGTGTTCTGTGGTTTCGGGTTGTTTGCAGTGGGGGCAGTTGCCTGTGGTGTGTCTTTTAAGTTTTTTTAGGTGGTTATTTAGGTTCGTGTGTCCTGTTTGGAGTTTTGTAATTAATCTGTCAATTTTTATAGAGGGATGTAGGAGTTTAGGTTTGGCTAGTGGTTTTCTGAGCACTTTTTTGATTTGGCTATTTGAGTTTTGATATTGATTATGCCATTTTTTGGTTATTTTTTGTTTGTTTACACTTTTAATTTCTGATTTTGAGATGGGTAGGTTTAGGCTTATTTCTGGTATTTTGAGAGATAATTTAGCTGCTTTATCAGCGCTTTCGTTGCCGTAAATTCCTACGTGGGCGGGGATCCACAAGAAGGTTATTTGTTTGCCTGCTTTTGTTAGGTCGTTGGAGCTTTTAAGTATTTGATTTATTATTTTAGGTCGTTTTTTGGTATTTTTGTTTTTGAGGGTTTGTAGTCCACTAAGGGAGTCGGTGAGAATTAGGATTTTATTGTTGTTTTTAGATTGTTGGTTATGCAGGGCTGAGGCCATGCCTATAAGTTCGGCCGTGAATATAGATTGGTTGTTAGGGAGTCGGTAAGATTGTGTGGATATAACTGGTTGTGTGGTATGGACTCCGAAGCCTGTGTGGTTGGAGATCGGGTCTGAAGATCCGTCAGTGTATATGTGACACCAATTTGGCCATTTTTCGTGTATGTATGCAAGTGTGGTGGTTTTAGCTATGTTTGGGTCGTTTTGTTTATTTATTTGTTTAGCTAGCGTTGTGTCTATTTTGGGTATTTTGAGTTTAGGGGTGAAGATATTTGATTTTTTGCAGTTTTGTTTAAGATTTTGTGTTTGGTGTTCATTGAGGTAGTTAGTTATTCTTTGGGATATTGGGGTGAGTAAGGGGTGTTTGCGAGCTAGAGCTTGGTTTCTTGGGCTAATGTTTTGGTTAATTAAGTTTTGGATGAGAGGGTTTGTTTGGGACGCGGCCCAGAAATTAAGGCTTAGATGTTCCCTGCGTAGATTTAGTGGCATTTCCTCTGTACGGGCCTGACGTGAGGTGTAGGAGGTGCCATGTTGGGTGCGTGTAATTAGTTTAAGGGCTTGGTATTGTATTGAGTCAAGTGTTTTAGATAGAGAGTTGTTTAGGGTATTGTATATGGCACAGCCGTAGTCTAGTTTTGATCTAATTAGTGCTGTATAGAGTGAGAGGAGAGTATCTTTGGAGACTTCCCAGTTAGAGCCGGTGAGACATCTTAGTGTGTTAAGGTCTTTGCTGCATTTAGTTGTTAGGTTTTGGACGTGAGCTTACCAGGTGAGGTGTTGATCGAAAATGAGTCCTAAGAATTTGGTTTGTTTTTGGAATTTGATTGTTTGGTTGTTTAGCTGGAGGATTGGGTAGGCAGGTTTCAAGTTTTTATGTTTGAATACTACTCCTGTTGTTTTATCTGAGTTAAGGGAGAAGCCCAATTTGTCTGCCCATTGTTGTATTTTAGTTAGAGATTTTTGGATTAAGTTTTCTGCCATTTTAATGCTTTTAGTGCGGATCCATAGGGCTCCGTCATCCGCGAATTTTGAAGTGTTTAGTTTAGGGGATATGCCCTCGAATAGATCGTTTATCATTATATTGAATAGGGTTGGGCTGAGGATGCTGCCCTGGGAACTGCCATTTTCTAGGGGACACTGGTCCAATAGCTTATGGTCTATACCCACGGTTATTTTGCGATTGATTAGGAAATCTTGGATGAAGTTTAATTATTTGGCCTTTTAGACCTATTTTTTTCAGTTTTTGTATTAGCCCGTGGTGCCATACCATATCGAAAGCTTTTGAGAAGTTGAGGAATATGCCCATGGTGTATTGCTTGTTTAGCTGTCCTGTTTTTATATCCTGTTCTAGTCGGGCGAGGTTATCAAGAGTTGATCGGCCAGGAGTGAAGCCGCTTTGGTCGGGGTTTATGATGTTGTTTTGGTCTAGGTAGAGCTGTAGCCTATTTTTAGTCATAAGTTCCATTATTTTGCAGAGATTTGAGGTTAGGGAGATGGGCCTATAGGAGTTAGCCTGATATGTTGGTTTATTTGGTTTAGATATGGGGATTACTAGAGCTTCCTTCCATGAGGATGGGACCTGTCGTTTAGGTAGACTAGGTTGTATAGTTTAAGTAAAGTTTGGAGTAGTTTGGTAGGTAAGTGTTTGATTAGGTGAGGTCTAGATCTAGGCCAGGGGCTGTTCTTTTTTTTCTATTGTTTAGTACATGATTTAGTTCTTCTATGGAGTAAGGTTGGTTTATTTCTAGGTTGTCTTGTCTGTTTTCTTTGGAGAATTTGGTTTCTTTTTTTAGTTTATCTTGGAATTTCTTACCGAAGTTACTGTTGCTACTAACTTTAAAGAAGTGTTTGGCTAGGTTGTTGGCCTTTTGGGTGGGGTTAGTTGAGTTGTTTATATTGGGGCTTTTTTTGTGCCGTTTGATGCCTCTGATGGTGTGAATTTTGCGCCACACCTTCCTAGCGTCGGTGTGGTGGTTTAGCTCCTCACATAATTTTTTCCAGTTTTTGGTTTTAGCATTTTTAACTAGGTTTTGGACTTGGTGGTTAAGTTCATGGGCTGTTTTGAGATGAGAGGGGTCTCGTTAAGCTCTGTTGAAAGCTGATTTGCGTTTTAGTCTAGTTAGCTTTATTTCCTCATTCCACCAAGGGACAGTGGGTTTTCCTGGGTTGGATGAGTTGAAGGGGATTGCGGATTTGGCTGCGTTGATTATGAAGTTAGTTAGGTTTTGACAGAATGTTTCGGGGTCTTTTGTTTCTAAATCGTTTAGATTAGCTTGGTTGCATAATTCTTGGAATTTGTCCCAGTTGGCGTTTTTGTACTGAAATTTATTTTCCTGTTTAGGGGTTTCATTTGTTTTTTTTAGATTTCCTAGGTTTATATTTATGGGAAAGTGGTCGCTGCCTAGAGGTACTGGGTGGACGTCCCACATCAGACTTTGTGCTTAGTCTGGCGTACATATTGTTAAGTCGATAGCCGACATGGTGTGGTGGATTTTGTCGTATCTAGTTGGTTGTTTATTGTTTAATAGTATTAGGTCATATTTTTCGATCCACTCTGATATTAGTTGTCCATGGTTGTCTAGTTTATCTGCAATTCCCCAGGTAGGATGATGGGTATTGAAGTCTCCTAGGAAGATGGTTGGTTTATTTCCTAATTGGTAAAGGATGTTTAGGTCTGTATCTTTAATTGGTTTTAGTGTTGAGTGATAGATGTTAATGATTTTTATTTTTTGGTTATTGATGGTGACTTGGATTCCATTAGCTTCTAGATTAGGAGTGTTTACTTCAACTTCCTCGTAGTTAATAGTGGAGGCGTCAAGTTTGCGCTTTTTAGTGTTCGCGTTTTGAGGTGGCGAGTCGGCTGGTTTGGTGGGGGTGGTATGTACCGTGTTTTCGCCATACTCGGTAGGGACGATGTTTTGAAGTGACCTCCCGGAAGTGTTGTGTGCTTCCGCGGGCGTGGGTGAATCAGGAGCTGGGATGTTTGCAAGTTTGTCTCTGCGGGTGTCAGTCATGTTGTTTTGGGTGTTTGAGTTGGAGTGTTTGTAGGCGTGAGTTGTAGTGCGTGGTAATCGGGTGGAAGCTGGGAGGGTTGTTTTGGGAGGTGAGTATATTACAGCGGGGTTTGTTGGTTTATGTGGATGAGTTGTGTTTAGGTGGTAGAGGTGGGCTTGGGTATTAAGTTTTAGGTGTTGTGTTGCGGTTTTGTGTTGTGTAGAGGGTGTTGTTTTTAGAGGTTTTAAGGTTTTAACTTATTTGAAAGGTGGCTTGGGTGTGAGTGTTGTTTGTGTGGAGTAAGCTTTGTATGGAAGGATGGATGTGTGAGATATTTAGTCGAAGGAGTGGAGGTATGTATTTAAAGAGGTGGACGTGGGTGGTGAGTAGGAAAGAGTGTGGGTTGTGTTTAGGAAAGGGGGGGATTAGGTGTTTATTGTTTTTAGGAGTTGGGACAAAGGGTGTGTTTGAGCGTTGTTATAGAGGTGAGTGGTGGGCGTGGATGGAGAGTAGAAATGCATGCGAGTTGTGTTAAGGAGATGGGGGAAGATAAGAGTTTGAGGTGAAAGGGTGTGTTTGAGTGTTGTTGTTTTTAAAGATTTAGGGGTTTTGTGATTAATTGTGTGAGAGTGATTTTAAGAGTATGTGATTAATTAGGTGAGAGTGATTTTAAGATATGTGAATAAGGATGAAAGGAGTAGTATAGGTGATGCGGGTTCTGGACCACTTCCACTGGAGCCAGATTTATATACCTATATTGCTACTACAGATGGAATTTTGTATGCCAAAAATGATGATGCGATTCAATGATAGTCATGAGTTTAAGTTAAATTGACTCTAGCTCACCACTACCTGGAGCCAATCAATGATATCATTAGTATAAAAACGATGATGATATTAAACTAAATTGTAATGAAAATATTCTCTATTATTTTTACTAATACGTATACCATTATTTCTAACAAAGTGATATTCAACATTCTTACTAAGTTCTTCGTTCACTTTACTAGGAGACCAGACTATATACTCTTCTTGGTAATTGGTAAGAAACAATTGATGACCGTATTTGGTTGGTTTGACATCACAATTATGATATATACCTTGTGGTAATTCTCTCCATTTGATAATTTTGTCCTTGAGCATAAATTCCATTATTATATACTTACGTAAGCATTTGTCTAAATGTGATCTAATGATAGTAAGCAATCTATTTTTAATCTCCAACCAGTTCTTTGGTTTTGGCATGGAATAATTGCCGCCCTTGTTGCCTCCCTTGTTCTATGAACTTTTTTTTTCGTCTTCGCTAATACCACTGGTCTTACGAGAATTTGACCGAATCTCCTGCTTCATTGCATTGTATTTGGTGAGTTCCGACAGCACTAAACGAAACTCCTCCTCGGATATCTTACAATCAGCCATTGCTGTTGAAATATGATCCTCAATGCTGTTCAACTTTGCTTCGGCGAGTATCCTAATATTATCGTGTTTTAATGCTTTCTTTTGCAACTTCTTGCAACGAGAAATGAATTTTATCACTATTCCTGCCAGTCCTGAGACTCCGGTGGCTATTTCCATGCCAAGTACGATAGGCGCGGCGATAATAGTTGATAATAAACCAACACCGGCTACACCGAGTCCCATGCCAGCTGTTACAAGCGCGGTGTCAACTCTGTCGAGAGCATTCACGGCTCTGCGATACTTTTTATACAATCCAAGTCTAAACTCTCTCTCCCTCTCTATTCAATGTTTTATGTCGCTTATTTGATGTAACCTAAATCCATCAACAGTTTCCTTCTTTTCAAATGCCTCATCGAGCGCCGGATATAAACTCATAGTGTATATTATGGTCATACAATAGTCTTTAATTTGTCTTGCTTAAATGTTGTGAGAGTATACATCAACCGTATCAAATTAATATTATACGGCATGAATATCTTAGTAAGAATCGCTATATGGCTGAAATATTGCCGATGCGATGTAAAATTTAACTCACTCACTCTTAGTAAGATAAATGCTGTCACTTTTAATAATTTGTACCCCCTCAAGGGTTGCAACGGGTGATGCTCCAATATGAATAATACTGCAACGTTGACGTTGGTGTTTCTTTAGCCATTTAATCGATAGACCTGGTAATATTTCGAAGGCCTCTTCCGGTGCATCTCCGAACAAAACGTCAATAATAAGCATAGAAATATTAGGTATTTCACTCAAGTTTAGTTTTATATCATTGAATTCTGTAACCAAATTTAAACTAACATTTTTTACTGCAGGACGACTATATAACATATGACCTGGGTTTTCTGGCAGGGGGGTGACTAGCACACTTTTTTGTTTTGACAGGATATAAGCCGCGAGTACGATGCCACTATTTATTATCTTAGTTAAATTATGTGCTTTACCCATCATCACATACGGTGGGGTAATGACGATATTCAGTAGCCACTCGATGTTTGCTTCGACCATAGTCCATTTATTATCACCGTTGAGAATAAGATTGTACAAAGTGTTTTTATGGAGTCTACTTACGTCGACATCACTTAAATCTACTAGATTACCTGTGAATGTAACTTCTTTCCGCTTGTATACATTATCCTGTAAGTGTAAAGCATATAACTTGCCATTGGTACCGGGTTTACCGAATCCTTCTGTGTCTCCGAGATCGGAAAGCGCAATTGTATTACATTTTCTGAGCATTCCGGGGCCTGATGAATCAACCATTATTTATAATAGTGTTACACTTAAGTATCCTATATGTACAGGTTGGTGTTTTACATCTAATACAGAAATTTTGAGGTCTGAAATAATACCTCGCTTTAATTTTTTATATTGTAATGTTGAGAAAGATTCCGTTCTACCACTATTGTATTTTTCATCTTTGACTGGAACAGATCTGAGTAGAGTTGAAGGACTTTCGAGTTGAATATTATCCGTCATGCTGATCTAAACAAGATGAATGCACAACTCTTTACAGGGAACTAAATCGGGTAATGTATATCCCTTATCTGATGTCTTGATTATTCTTACCTGTCTGCGTGCAAGTCCAAGTGTAATTCCTAATTTCCATACAATCTTTACACCCTTTTCTCCAGGGTTCAAAATCAGCATCCCATTCGACTCATTTAGTGTGAGACTAATTACATTAGGTTTAAAAATTTCATCATTGAGTGAGCATACACTGTAATACCCATCAGGTATAATAATGTTTTCAACAACAACATCGTTTTCATCTGATATAAACATCTCATTATTTTTTTCACAGCACCTGATCCACCGTGGGTAATAAGTTACATCGCATAGGGCGACTTCAAGTTGTCCATCCGAGTTATCGATAGTATGAAGCAGTTGAATAAACTGACCATTTGTTATTCCTGGGAGTGTGACAAACATATTAAATATACAATGATACTATATCATAACTTAAATATGAAATCAATTTACATTACTAATCAGTCAATTTTAGTAAGTGCCTCTGGTGCTGAGTTTTTCGTTGAATTCCCTGATAACTTTAAAAAATACAGGGTCACGACAACTAGCGATAAAATGGTGCACGATTGGTTTCATAATCCAATACAATTTTGGCAGAATCAGTTAAACTTTGCCATATGGTGTGCCACAACAGAATGTGGTGTATCTCTTTATGCTCCAGGATTTGAACTAAATAAGTCTGTTGTAACATTTCACGAGTACTATCAGATTAGACGTATACTTAAAGAAATTAGTGCTCAATTACCGCAGGATCGAGCATGGAATTCCACAAATACCTTACAATAGGTGGGCATTCGAACGTATTTGTCAGGAATTTAATGTTTCTACGAGTTAAGATTGGCGTATTAAAGGAATTAGCCATGGTCTAGGTGTTCCGTATGATGGACAAAGAACTGTTAAAGAAGTCAGCGATGATTTAGTTAAAAAAAATCATCAACCATTCAATCCATTTAATTTTTTACAGGTAGGCAATCTTATTTTAAGAATGCATAATCTTAATCATGGCTGGGAACTTTCGAGTAACGATTGGAGAGGGGATATTATGAGTTTTAAGCATGGTTTGGCTTACATTGTTACAAAATTTGTACAACTGAACGATACCGCAAATGCTTGGAATGAATTTCTTAATGATAAAACAGAAAATAATTTTACTAACCCAGGATTTGAAAGAGTTAATGAATCAATAAGAACTTATATATGGGCAATTCTCGGTGCACAATCGCAAACACGAACGTCCATTATTGGTTCTGGGATGGCGCTCGATGCGCAAAGACAGTTTGTCGCAAATGTGGAGGATGCTATTAAATCACCAGTTGACATACCATCTTCTATAAAACGTTATTAAGATGTATTACAGTACGCTCAATCCAAGGTAGACTACGTTTATGCGCCGGGACTATACATGTCTCCTAGTAATATGAAACTTAAGATTGGTCAAGTGATAGGCTATAATAATAAAATTGTTATTGCTACCGATCAACAAAAACCAGGTATAAATTCAGATATCAATACCGAATTAATAACGCAAACAAACACAGGCGAAACGGGAATAGTCAAGCCACACATTGTAGCTAAAAATCAACAGCATATCGATGAAAAAAACGGCGCTTGTAGTAGATGGAGTCGCGGCTGGTTTACTCATGATTTGGTGAAATAGTCTTTAGCGAATACGTACAACAGCCCTGCAATTGCTATGATCAGTGCCCACAAGTTTTGACTAAGCCTAATGGTGGTCTTAGCTAATAAATTCAAGAGCTAGGAAACTATACTCCCTATTATACCGGGAAGTGCAGACGCGGCTTTCCCAGCGAGCTTTCCCAGCGAGCTTTCCAAGTGCTAAACCTTATGCTTTTAAAAAAAATTGTATCCACTCTTTTATACCATCCGACCTAGCAGGTGTACCACCTCCTGTACCACCTCCTGTACTTTAATAAATCCCAATGCGGTTAAAATACTGGCCACGGTTATTCCCTGTTCTCTGAACAATGTTTTAATTTTATCGGCCAGTGTAATCTCATCGTTGAGGACTTGATCGATAGTTTCTCGAATTCGACTGATTTGTGAACGAAGTGCCTTTCTATTACTGGAAGCAGCTTCAAGGCGGGCCGATCTTTCCTCTTCTAAGTTACACAATCTTTCTGCAACGCGGCGTCTACTGAATTCATCACCCGCCTGTTCAAGTTTTGTCTTCTCATAAGCTATATGCTTGTCGATTTCGGATAACTTGGCTATATTATTGATGAGTTCTCCCCGCATTGTTTGCATTGCCTTGTCAAGACCTCGTAATTCCCTAATACTGAACTCTGAATATGGTGATACACTGACCGTGGAATTATCATAGTAGGTATCCAAGATTTCTCTGAGTCAGTCCGAGGCCTACCTTAGTAGTCTTCGCGGAAAGTTTTTCTCCTCGTGCATAGTCCACAAAACCTAATTCATCACGAACAGTGCTAATGCCGTGTTTAGCGGCTATCCTAGGCAAGGCTAGGGGCTTACGAGTACGAGAATTCATAAGATCAATATCCGGAGCGCCACTCAGTCGCAATATTCCTTTACTCTCTATTGCAAACTTTGAATAGTCACGAACAATAGGACTAACATCTTTAAAGGTATCGTAATAATCATTAACGGTTTATTGTAAAAGTTCATCGTTAAGATTCATGCCACCAAAGCTGGTTTCATCAGTACCCTCTTCAATTGCTAGGGTTATCAAAATCATCTAGATTAAAATCATCCATTTTTATATTAAACATAATTTCAATATGACAATGTCTTCACAATACAGACGCAAGTTAATCCCACAACGCAGACTTCGACATCCATTAGGGATCAAAGCAATTCGTCAGTCTGTAACTATAACTAATAACCCGAGTACCACTGATCAGAATCCAACGCTTCTGGTTCGCTTTCCTAATCTTGGCGCACACGATGTGTTAGTTCTGGGGACTGTCCGACTAGCATTTACGATTCATTTGACTTCTAACGACGTTAACAGGGAGCCCGTTCAGAACATAGGTCATGCTATCGTTAAGAAAATCGCGATTAAAATTAGCGGTAATGAGGTTTTGAGTATCGACGATAGCGATGTATACTATTGTTACATGGATCTCTGGAGAACGGATAAAGAGCGGGAAAACTTACAGTACCAAGGTATTTGTAATCGGAACACATTGAAACTGCGTGTGGGTGCTGAAAATGGTGATAATACCATCGTAAAAGATCTCGCTGTTGCCGACGCATTAGGTAACCGATTCTATATTCCGCTTGACTTTGAATTACTACATTCCCACATGCCCTTTTATCAAGCATCCCTAGGCGATAGGTTAGAATACAAACCCACTTTTAATGACTACGCCAGAGTAATCAAAACCGTTGGTGAAAATGCTGGCTATTCCATTGACAATATCTCACTGGAGTATCATATGATAACAGATCCCGAATTAGCCAGAAAAATTCGTAACCAGTATACAGGAAGTTTAGCTATTTTGTACGATCGAGTGCTTCGACATTGAAAGATCATGAGGAACAAAAAGATACGACGTGGAATATCAATCTAAACGTCCCCACGAGGTCGTTGAAGGATATTTTAATGTTGTTCGAGGACCCCTCTGATGCATTTAAAAGAAATACCGAGAAGTTCTACAATCCCAAGATTACAAAAGTAGAACTGACTATCGAAGGCGTTCCTAATCAACTATATAGTCAAGGAATGCTAGCGTATCAACAGTGGGATGAGATTAAAAAACTCCCTTCCATAAAACAAAGCCCAGAAGTTAACGCGGTCGTGAAAGATCTGTCTCTCGGAAATGTATCGATGGGTGAATACCTCACCACGAAGTATGCGCTATGGCTCGACATGCGAACAATGGACGATGACCAACTATACGGCAGTGGGAGGAGAATAGAAAATGTGAGGCTGTCACTATACAGATAAGAAAGCTCCAGGAATCAGCTGGTAAATTAAACATATATTTGTACGTGATTATGGATGCGCAACTTAATATACAGAATGGAAGATTCGTGCAAGCAATCTATTAATAATCTTTTACCTAAAGAACCGCACTGCACTATCATATGCGGGCAAACAGGTTGTGGAAAAACATCTTTTATTCTAGATATTTTACTAAGTCATTATTGGGACGTTTTCGATCATATTATTATTCAGTGCCCGACTATAAACGTTAATAAAACATACCTATCGAGAGATTGGGTAATGAATGACGACGGGGTACACAGAGTTGATCCGGGCGATCGTTTACAAGACTGTTTACGAGTATGTCACGAAAAATACAAAGGAGAATCAACCCTTTTCGTAATAGATGATTGCAGTGCGAGTAAAGAACTAACCCAAAAGAAAGATATGCTTTCGTATTTAGCATTCTCCGGACGGCATACTCAGCATAGCGTTTGGGTACTTACTCAAAAATACAACTCTGTCCAGAAAGATCTCAGAGAGCAGACCAAATGGGTAGCCCTGTTTCATTGCAAAGACCGAGATTCATTCGAGGAATGTCTACGCGAAAATTATGTTATTTATACCAAGCTCGAACAAGATAAAGTCAGAAAACTTTTAGCAGCAACGAAGCACTGTAAACTCGTATTAAAAACCAATCAACCAGCTGCTTATGCAATTGCTTAGCAAATCATGGAAAAAAATTAAAGCAAAATGTGGCAAACTAATAGCAAAATTATAGCAAAATGTGGCAAAATTATTGCAAAAAGATGGCAAAATTATAGCAAAATGTAGCAAAATTATAGCAAAATGTGGCAAAATTATAGCAAATATAGCAAAATTATAGCAAAAATACGATAAATTGAACATTAGCGGTTAATATGACATAATGTGGTTTGAAATACTCATTCTTTCGCAACAGTTTATTATTACGGGATGTATTGGATATGTCATATTATATTATGTTAGACTTAAATATCTCCTTAGGTATTACATTATGGAATGCGACAAACTCATCGAACAAATGCTCAAAGAATCTGATCAACATGCAGAAGAACCTATGAAAGATAAATCTTTAGATAAACATAGAGAAAGACTTGCGCCTTTGGTAGCCGGTGGAAAATGTTCCCAATATTTTTGGGAAAAGTATACCATCGAAAAAATTGATAACATGACCGACGAAGAAATTAAAAAACTGTACGCGTGTTACGAGTCTAGACTGGGAGCTACCATGACTACAACGATAGGGTCGGCTATATTACAACTATACACAGTCGTAGCTAGTACGTTTCTTCCTATCCCGGCAGAACATCGCATGTATTTATGCGAATCTTTTGAGAAAGACCCATTCATCGAACACGCTATAAGCTCAGTGAGCTGTGAGTTTTATCATAGATACGGAATGTTCTTAGCTCCACTCACCCCAGCTTTAATAACGGCTAGGTATTGTCAATTTAAACATACATCCCCACTTAATAATAATGGAGACACAACAAGTGACACCACAACAGACTGTGAACGAGGAAATAATAACCCCGATTGCACAACAGATAGTGAATGAGGAAATACCACAAACACAAAAACAAGCCAGGCGAGAAAAACGAAACTAATGAATAACTCAAATATTGATCCGATTAAAACTTGGGCACTAGTAGGAGTTGTTGCTATAGCGGCTGTATGGTTGTTTTATAGGACCGGAGAAGAGAAAACGTCACCCACAATGTCACAACAACAAGTTCAATTAGAGGTTAGCCCTCATATAATGCTTTAAGAAGCATGACTACTCCAGTTACAGATGGTAAAATGTTGGTTAACGCAACGTATCATTCAGCGGTGGTCAGCGGCTTGGCCATTGGCTATGCCCGTATAGCTAAAATGATTATTAGAGCCACACCACCCAAGCTAGATTTTAATGGTTATGATATTGGTATGGTCATTCTTGATATTGGATTGGCTATGGCAACAAAAGATATGCTCATCAAACAAGGGCTTATCCCAGGAGACATAATGAAGTAATTAAACATTTGAATATTTTATATTCATATAAACATGGCATCAATTGTGATGATGGTCGGTGGAGCTATTGTCAATGCTTGAGCTTTTTCGGGGAGTAGTTGTTTTTTTCTAGTATGAGGGGTTTGGAGCAGAAAAGACATAATAAAGCGTTAGAACAACTCGAAGCAGCCCAGTCACAATGGACCCAGCGCAGAATAGAGAGATTAGATTTTATTAATGAAGAACTGCGTAAGCAGGGACATTCAATTCAAACGTTTAAGGATGTTGAATCTGCCATGCACGAATACTTCCTCGTTTATGGGAAAAAACTTGACCCAATGCCGAGACCAACAATAAGTCAGTTTTATACACCGTCAGAGGCTTAGAAAAACCGCGAGGTAGCATTCATACTAATTGGGTTGACTGCTGTATCAATTTTAGGTTAAACAATAACTACACATAAACCATGACCTAGTTAGGGCAGGCGAGCGAGTCAGAGTGACAGCTTATCAATAAATAGCCATGTCTCACCAGTGGAGATGTGATTTGCATTTAGACAAATGATATGATAGATGTATAACCATGAATCTGTGCAGATTTACACTCATGGGGAAGCAGACTCAATGTAACCGACGTTCTGTTGGTATTTACTGTGGTATACACTCTTATTACATCAGGCAGGGAAATATAAACTATACATGTTCTGTATGTGGGATAGGGGTCAAAGGTCGTTATTGTTTATGTAAGAAACACGGTGCTGATAGGGTCAGGAACCTGATTATTTATGCTAGGAAGAGAGATTACATCAATGAGAGGAATAGGTTGGGGAGAATACGTATTTAGATATATGAAAAACAACCAATTAGACAAATGAATCATTTTGCATATACCATTAAACCATTGGCTTTAGAAAAACAATGCGGTCTACATGGATATTCTCGAATGAGAAAAGCTGAATTGATCGATTTACTCGGTTTGGAATACAACAAACCCCAATCTCTTAGAGAACTCAAAGCTCAAGCAAAAACAGTGGGCTGAGAGGTTATTCTCGAATGAGAAAAGCTGAATTGATCGCTTTACTAGATAATGATAATAAACAACATGACGATGTTGATAATAAACAACAAGAATTAATATTTGTACCCACATCTGCCGGCGTTGGTAAATATCTAAGAGGTTGGAAGATGGATATTAATTCCAACATGGCTGTTAATGATGTTAAGCCCATCATATCAAGCAAAATTAATGAGGAATTAGATGATTTACATAGTATAAAATACCAGCTGACGATTAAAATGTCATTGAGTAAAAGTAGCACAGACGATAGCACTGAATATACCGAACCATATTTCCGAAGCAATCAAGAAGTTATAACCGAATCCGATACTATAAACGCATCATAAGATACATCAATTCAGAGGATACAGGAAACTTTAGAACGCTGGACTAATAGAGGTTCGGGTTGGGGTGTGGATAAAATCGATAGTTTATATTTAGATATAGCAAATTATATGCCCTTCAAAGGTGGATCTTATATAGATTTACCCGCGTATTATAAAAAAGAAAAAAGCCATAATTAATGTAAAAAATAAATCCGATGACTGTTTAAGAATGATGATAAGATCTGCATTGTTCCCCGTAGGCAATCATCCGGATAGACCTTCGAGCTATCCCCAAAACGATGGACTCAACTTCGATGGTATAGAGGAACCTACACCAATATCACAAATTGATAAGGTGGAAAAGCAAAATAATTTAGCTATAAATGTTTTCTGACTTTCTAAAGGAATTGTTGTACACAGGATAAGCTCCGCTCCAGAACATATTCCCAGAATCAATTCATTTCTGATCGAAAAAGATGGTAAATATCATTATACATTGATAAAGAGTTTAAGCAGACTATCATACGATCAAACAACCCTTAAAGAAAAGAAATATTTCTGTGAAAGATGCCTACAAGGGTACAGCAGATAAGATCTATTAGAAGCGCATAAAGAAGACTGTAGAGGTGTTGGACAGAATGCTATCAGGATCGATATGCCTAAGAGGGAAAAATATATTAAAATTTGAACATTATTGTAATCAAATGCCAGTACCGTACGTAATTTACACTGACTTTGAAGCGCTTATCAAACCTATAGAAAATAATCAAGATAATAATCAAGATAGTAGTTTTACATACAAACCTCAAGAACATATTCCTTGTGGGTTTGGATATATAGTTGTAAGGTATGATGGGAAAACAAACCCGCCTGTGATTTACAGAGGCCCCGATGCAGCGGGAAAGTTCCTAGGATATCTACAAAATGAAGAGAGAATAATCAGGGAAAATGTATCGTGTAAGAAACCCATGTGTATGACAAGGGATGATTGGAGGGTCTATAAGAGGTCAACGAGTTGTCATGTTTGTAGAAAACCCCTGAATGGGGATTCGGTAAGAGATCATTGCCATGTCACGGGTAATTATCGGGGAGCCGCGCATAACGAGTGTAACTTGAAACTAAAAATGAATTCTCAAACAATACCCATCCCCGTTGTGTTTCACAACCTTAGGGGATACGATTCTCATCTCATCATGCAAGCTATCTCAAAGACCGACGGCGGCTTAACATGCATTCCTAATAATATGGAAAAATACATATCATTTTCGTTGACTAAAACTATACATTAAACGGACAAGAATGGGAAAGCCAGACTAAAGCAAAGTAATGGGCTTAGATTCATAGACTCCGTACAGTTTCTGTTATCTTCCCTGGACAATTTAGCTGATGCGAACAATCCCGATGACTTTGTGATAACAGATCAATATACCGATAGGTTAACTCGTCATTTGTTGCTGAGAAAAGGTGTATATCCTTATGAATATATGCATGATTGGTCTAGATTCGACGAAACTAAATTACCACCCCTTGAATCATTCTATAGTAACTTAACAGAATCTAAAATAACAGATGCCAATTATGAACACGCTCTGACGGTGTGGGATAAATTAGGTTGTAAGAATTTAGGCGATAATCACGATCTGTACTTAAAAACTGATGTACTGTTACTCGCCGATATATTTGAGATATTTAGAAAGACATGTTAAAAACAATACGGCTTGGACCCGGCATGATACTATTCCAGTCCCGGACTATAGAGGGATGCAGAAGACCGGCGTAGAACTAAAACTACTCACCGATTACGATATGCACTTGTTTATTGAGAAATGATTAAGAGGTGGAATATCGATGGTAGTGAAAAGGTATTCTAAGGCTAATAATAAATTGGTGGAAGGATATGATCTGAGAAAACCCGACACGCACATATTATATCTCGACGCCAAAAATTTGTACGAATGGGCTATGGGTCAACCTTTACCCACAGGTGGTTTTGAGTGGGTCGATGTGAATGATATCAAAGTGGATGATATCCCCTCAGATTCCGATAAAGGGTACATACTAGAAGTTGACTTGGAATATCCAAATTCATTACATAAAGATCATAACAGTTATCCGCTAGCTCCCGAAAGATTAATGGTTAATAAAGATTGGATGTCGGAATATCAACACTCCTTGATGGGTAATACTAGGTTAGCTAACGTAGAAAAACTCGTACCAAATTTGATGGATAAGACAAAATATATAGTTCACTAGAGAAATCTCCAGTTATATCTATCGTTAGGTATGAAACTAAAGAAAATACAGAGAGTTCTTAAGTTTGATCAAAGCCCTTGGATGGAGCCCTATATAAGGCTGAACACAGATTTACGAAAGATAGCTACCAGCGATTTTGAAAAGAATCTATATAAGCTCATGAATAACTCAGTATTTGGTAAAACTATGGAGAATCTAGGAAGCGTGTTGATGTTAAATTGGTCAGATCTAATGAGGAAGAAAGACTCAGGAAACTTATAGCCAGTCCAGCTTTTAACAGAAGCAAGATATTCGATAACGACTTAGCCGCATTGCATATGCAAAAGAGAAATATAAAATTCAACAGACCGGAGTACGTCGGTATGAGTATTCTCGACTTGTCAAAACACTTAATGTATGACTTTTATTACAACGAACTTAAGAAGCAATACGGCGATAGATGCGAGGTGTTATATACCGACACAGATTTTTTGTTGTTGGAAATACAAACCGAGGATGTGTATAAAGATATGGCAGAAAAGATAGATATGTACGACACGAGCGATTACCCAAAAGATAATCCACTGCACAGCGTAGTAAATAAAAAGGTATTAGGTAAGATGAAGGATGAATGTGCTGGGACCCCTATAGCGGAGTATGTAGGATTAAGACCTAAGATGTATTCCATAAAGAAGTCCGATAATGGAGAGATAAGAAAAGCTAAGGGTGTTAAGAAGTATGTGGTAAAAAAGCATGTCAAACACGAACAGTATAAAGAAGCATTATTCAACAGTAGAACGTTCAAACACGAGATGAACTCTTTAAGAAGTTACAATCATAGGATATATGGATTAAGAATGAACAAGACATCATTATCCCCCTTAGATACAAAGAGATGGATTGATAATGATGGTGTAACTACCTATGCTTATGGTTATTTAGGGCGGTAATACTGTACCATTGGGAACTATGAACAACTCTTCTCATACAAATGCCTTGCCTGGTTCATCTTTAAGATAATAAAGAATAGGCTCTCCTTCTTTCATAACCAATCGACTAATGTTATATGTCTTAAGAGACCAAATCGAATCGGTTGCGCGACGTAGGCCTCCTTCGAGTTCACCGGGCTGGTATAAATATCTTACGCTTACTCTATCCGGAAGTTTTTGTTCTTTGCTTCTCCTCGGTGTTGAAGTTTCGGAAGTCAGCGATTTCTTTTTAATCGCATCTGATGGTTTCTTCCCGATTAATCTCGTTACTTCATTATTCAACGCTGATACAACAACTGATAATCGTGTCACCCATTCAGCTGATCTCAATCGCTCCGATTTCATTTCGCCAAACAAACGTTCCGCTAATGTCCTGTTAAATCTTTCGACGATAGCTTGACTACAGTGGGCCTCTTTTTCACCGTGCCTGATTTCGACATCGTGCTTTTTTAACAGTTCAGTTACTGATCCCATAAACTCGCGACCAGGATCTACTTGAAATAACTTAGGCCATTTTAGTGGTCCGCGTTTATATATACGACTCAGTGCATCAGCTACTTCTGTTGAATCTTTCGAGGTTAATGGCTCAGCCTCTTTGTATCGACTAGCCACATCCACTATGGTTAAAGCGTATTTATACGTTTTGCGTCTTACCTTATCGTGGGGAAGAAACAAGAGGTCAGCCTGACGAACTTCATTCGTTGAAAAAATATCAAACTTCTTCCTTGGTATATAACGCGGTGCTGGTAAATATATTTGCCACATCGCTTGTTTCTTTAACCAATCCTTGGCCACATCTTTAGATACCTTAGCTGCGGTGGCTAATTTTTTTATTGCTCCTATACCTTTCCAATATCCTTTATTCATTAATAATTAATATTGATGTTTCTTTTAATATGACTTATGACTAACGTTGAATCGCATCATCATTTTGGCAAAAAAAAAATCCATCTGTAGTGGCAGTATAGGTATATAAATCTGGCTCCAGTGGAAGTGGTCCAGAACCCCCATTACCTATACTACTAAAGGATAACGTGATGATTACCGATGGTGGAGTTCTCCTTGGCTGGCTAACAGTCAATGCTCTGTGCTGGCTTGAAGTACAAACTGCAACTGGACTGTACGCATCAGTCGGAAAGCGCACGTTAAATCTCCAAACTAAGTAAGTAACCTAATTAACCTTTACTAATTCATGTTAAACCAATACTGGATGTTTTCTGGAAGTGGATATTTGCGAATGTCATAGGGCTGACACGACACGTGTTAATAACTGTCCTAGCACTTCTAAAGTTACTAAACATTCTTTATATCTAAAGACTAGTATTATATCTAATTTTATACCACTTTATTGTCTCAGATTTCCGTAGTTAATAAAACAAGGTGCTTAAAGTGGAGCCTTTTTCCCTCTACATACTCAACATAGTCTCTATCAGAAGTGTTTTGCCTGTGTTGGGTCCGACTTGGCCCGGGCTGTCAAAATCATCTTTAAACACACAAATCTATCATCAAATATGTTTACATCTATAGATTAGTATTATATCTACCTGTATACCACTTTATAATGTCACAGTACATCGTATCTAAAGAAAACAAGGTGCTCAAAGTGAAGCCCCTTTCCCTCTACATTCTCAACATAGTCTCTATTAAAAGTGTTTGGCTTGTGTTGGGTCCGACATGGCCCGGGATGTCACAATCAACTTTAAAGAGACAGATGCATCATCAAATGTGTTTACATTGATAGACTAGTATTATAATACCTAATAATAATTATATCTACCTATGTACCACTTTATAATGTCACAGTACACCGTATTTAAAGAAAACTGGTCCGTTAAAGACCCAGCTCCCTTAGTTCTCCTGCCCCATCGGCATCTATTCCAAATCTCGATATTCCCAAATTCTATTTAAGCAATCCCTAAAGCCCCCTCTTGGGTTGCACACACCACTTTCGCCCCTTTCTGAAACACATTATATAGCCTGTCCGTGCCCGTGTGCGAAATACGCATCAGTCGGAAAGCGCATCTCCAAAGTAAGTAAGTAAATAAGTTAAAGTCAAACACTTTTACTGTATTTTCTTAAGAAATCTCTGTTAGAAGTGTTGGGTCCGACTTGGCCCGGGCTGTCAAAATCAACTTAAACCTCACAGATGTATATTCAAATGTATTCACATCTATAAACGAGTATAACATCTACCTATGTACCACTTTATAGCGTCTCAGTACATCGTATTTAAAGAAAACTGAACCGTTAAAGTCAAACACTTTTACCGTATTTTCTTAAGAGAATCTCTGTTAGAAGTGTTTGGTCCGACTTGGCCCGGGCTGTCAAAATCAACTTAAACCTCACAGATGTATATTCAAATGTATTCACATCTATAAACGAGTATAATTTCTACCTATATACCACTTTAAAGTGTCTTAGTTCGCTGTATTTAAAGAAAACAAGGTGCTCAAAGTGAAGCCCTTTCCCATCTACATTCTCAACATAGTCTCTATCTGAAGTGTTAGGCTTGTGATGGGTCCGACTTGGCCCGGGCTGTCAAAATCAACGGGTGATTTAAGGAGATCTATGACAGATAGCGGATTGTTTTAGCAATTTAGCAATTCTTTCTTTTAGCAGAGCCCGGGCTGGGGCATGGTTGTGACATTCTAGTAACACGTGAGCAATTGATTCAGGTTGATTGCAAGATGGACATACCTTGTCATAGTGCTTTTGGGGACCGAGTCCGAGGCGTGAGATGGCAATTTCAACTTTCCTTTCATTTGAGTACGAGTATGGCTTTTGGTGGATCTTGGGTTGAATTTTGTATACAGTCGATTTTACTTGCATCCCCGTGGGCTTGCAATCTTTGGGCTATGGAGGCTTTGATTTTCATTTTTATCTCTAGTTTACTAAAGGGAATAGGCTGTATCTCCACTTTCTCTGGAGCTAGCTTCGCCAGTGTGTCTGCTTTTTTTCATTTCCATGAATTTCTATGTGAGAGGGCTCTACCTGTTGCCCAAAATCAAAATCAACTTAAACTCACTGATGTATCATCAAATGTGTTTATAACTATACCTTGTTTTCTTTAAATACGATGTACTGTGATGGGAACATAAACATTATAATGATAATGATGATGATAGTTGTTTATGATGAGGATGATCACCATATTTTAACGTCTATGGTGTGATTAACAAGGAGGCCTTTCATGATTGAATTTAATCGTGCACTATTGCACATATTTATTTATCTGAAGATCTTCTTGTGGAGCATGTCAAGACTGAAAACAAGTCATTCAATGGATTCCCTAAACGACCCACTGGTGCAGTACTGAATATCAATGTTAATGTTTATTTTGTTGATGGTGCTGGACGGTACAGAAATGAGTGTCAATCAAGCGAAGTGCCATCTCAAATCAACCCAGAACCAGTCACTTGCCACTCGAAAACGTCAATGTGTGATTTTGTGTCAAAGTTGATGTCCAGCTTGACACAAACACAGTATCTTTGGCATGGTTCGATCCTCTTGTTACCGTAATGTGTGGTTTTGACTCCGAGACCATCAATGGTACGACCCAGAATATGCAGAGGGCGTCGGGTGAAATGATAATTACATATAAACTTCTTTGGAATACGCCCACGTACAGAGTCAGACGTATCCAAGCGAACAAACCTGATATGGTCCTTTTTGATAAATCCGATGAAACCATTGTATGACCGATTTATCTGTTTCTTTTGAAACTAATGAGATTCAGGAGAAACAAGGCAAAGACAGTATGAGGACCGTACTAACGAAATGTCAAGCTAGCTTCCCAAGTTGTTATACTCGCCATTCATGACAAGAAAAATCCCGTTTCCTGATGCTTAAAATAGTGTTTATATTAATTAAAATGCACACATTTCCAAATATTCGAAATATTCCAGTGTCCATTCCGTCCACTATCCTTGAAGGATAATGATGACGTAGACGACAAAAACGACAACGACAACAACGATGTGCTGGATTGACTTTCAGAAAGCATATGATTCTGTCTGTTTGGGAATGTTTAGGCATGTTGTAGAAATTTACGTCAGTGTCCACATCGTCCACTATCCTGGAAGGTGTATCTTGCCACATATGTTAGCGGGTAGAGACACAAAACTAAATAAAGACTTGACACATGTGTATGCATACAATTTGGAATAATATGGACAGTTTACAATCCTCATTAAGCCACATTCCACATTAAGCCATGATAGATCATGTTTTAACTGCTGTTTTATGTATGAGAACACAAGAAAGTACGTATTTGTCATTCAAATCTCGGGTTCAGCAAACATTTTCGTATCTATTTTTAGTAAAAACCGTTAGGAGTTTTGCGATCAGGGTGTTAGTTGGCAATATTAGGTGCTTAAAATGCACTTTAATGAATCCTTGGAGTCTGTAACCTTGAGAAACGTTGTAATGTTATTAATACAAAAATCAGTAAAAGGTAAAGCATATATTTTGTGACCGGAACTAGCATGTTCGAGGTAAAGCTTAGGTTTTGTGTACCATCAAAAGCATGACAGTGATGATATTTCTTCAAAACATGACAAAATCCCTATCATCCACAACATGAGAGATATTTACCACGAATGTGTGTACCGACCTCTTGAACCTATTCTCCGATCACGACCGCCTCACATAAAAATACATATAGATTTGGACCTGTGAAGATAAGGGTTAGAACAGATCTTCAGCAACCAATGCTTGTATTAAAAGGTGACTGTGGTTGTCATTAGAGGCGACTAACGGGATCGGGTTGGTTGTCAGGCTCGCTGACTTGGTTGATTGGATGCATGTCATCTTATCCCAATTGTGTGGATTGATGCTCGTGATGTCAATCACTGGATTGTCAGGTCCAGACTTGATTATGTGCATGACCTCCGTCATATAGCTGGCATATTGCTGAGTGTGGCGTTAAATAAAAAAACAAACAAACAAAACATATAAATTTAACCGTTTATTTCAAATTCGAGATAAAACTACATAGCGCCATCTCGAACTGCCAATCAGACTTTACAATAGAACTGTGTACCATGATATCGAAGTTTGATTTTGCCACTGTGACAGCTTTAACAGGTTGAGGAAGCCGTAATGAAGTCAAAGAAAGTGATCATTTGCAACATTGTCAAACTTAGTTTCATCAAAAGAAACCACGAACCTTTTTCGCAAAACTAAAACTCAACCCAATCGATATCCTTCACTTGTTTTTCTGTCTCAATGTTTATTGATTAGTACCTGCGAAATGCATTTCAATTTATCATCGAGATTACATTTCAACTAGCCACACCTTACACCTGTTGTATTCTGAATTATTCATCTATGCAATCGTATTACTATGGATCTATAATACATAGTCTGTTACATAGTCGCGTATTGACTTTCTACATAGGTGAACAGGGACATTTATTTTACATGCAAACAACATTTTATTCAAGAAAATATAATTACATGATAGGGGTTTGTGAACACACAAATAATTTTTTATTCAAACACCTCTTCCTTTAAAAACAATAGTTGATTTTATGCTTCCAAACAAACCACACGCAAGCTATTGTTGAATTTTAAAATATAGCCAAGGTAAATGTATCCACAATCAAATTTAATCACAAATATCGTTCTGTTCTATATAAATGTAACAAATGAACTAACCATTTCAGTGGATCTCAACATGGACAAAACTGTTGGAGATGTTGAATGAGTGTATGTTTATTTAATGAAGTAAAAACGTAGATTCTTTCTTTTGGTAAATACATGTAGCTGTACATCTTATAGATGTTTCAAGAGAAAATGATATAATATCTACCTATATACCACTTTATAGTGTCTCAGATCGCGGTTTGTAAAGAAAACTTGGTGCTCAAAGTGAAGCCCTTTCCCCACTAATTAGATGTTACCAAAGATAGTCCATTTTATGATCTTAGGCACATGTCGGCGCACTTACATGTAAGCCGTCTAGACGACTGTCTGTTTTATAATTAAATGGCAGCTGCCATCGGTGAGGGATGTCGGTGAGGGAGACCTCGGTTGAGTCGGTTATGAAAGCCTTCCAGGTTGTTGTTCGTCCTGGGACCTGTTGTACCGTGATGGTTCCACAGTGGTAGGGGGAGTCGTGCTTCGTGGTCGACCCAGGTAGTGACATCATTCCTGTCTCGTCGTTGTTCAAGTTTGAGAGTTCGTCATTGTAGAGGGTGTGCATCGGGATTGACTCTTCTCTCGCTCTCTTCCTCAGGGTGCTCATAAACCGGACCTTCTGGCTATCCGCAGGGGAATGGTTATGCTCTGTAGCATTCCCCATCACGGTTCCTACTGTCATGAGTCTTCCTCTACATGTGGACTTGACACACTTCCAGTGTACGCAAGTCAGTCTCTCGACGTTCTTAGTGTGAAGATAACCGTCAAATATGACTTGGGGCTTTCCTTTCTGTGACATAACAAACTCAACATTGCGAAGACCAGCCATGTTGATGTCATGTTAGCTACTTACTTTAATGTGTTTCCGAAAAGGGGAAAAAGTTGTTTGGCAATCCAGTAGGGGTGTTTTAGTGGTTGCTTATATAGAATTTTGGAAAATTTGGAAAAAATGCCAAGAGGGTTTGGGGGACGAACTAAGGGACCTGAGTATGGAAGTTTGTTAGTTTGATTATGTGGTCTGGTTTTGGTAGTTTATGGGGGTTTTAAATGCGATTTATTAGTCCTGTTTTGATTAAGTATACGCCTAAGGCTTTGAATTTTTCTAGTTTTTTTGTGGGTTTAGGATTGCTTCTAGAGTAAGAGCCTTATTTAGATTTAGGGTGGTTTGTAGTGTAGTTCGGTGTGTTAGGTAGTGGGTGCAGTGTATGAGTGCGTGTTCTGGGGTTTCTTGTTGTTTGCAATGTGGGCAGGTTCCTGTTGCGCGTTTTCTTATTATTTTGAGGTGGTTATTTAGGTTGGTATGTCCTGTTTGGAGTTTAGTAATTTTGACGGATGTAGAATTTTTGGTTTGGTTAGGTTTTTTTTTAGAACCTTTTTGATTTGGCTATTTGAGTTTTGATATAGGTTATGCCATTTTTTGGTGATTTTTTGGTTGTTAACACTTTTAATTTCTGATTTGGAGATGGGTAGGTTTAAGCTTATTTCTGGGATTTTAAGGGATAGTTTAGTTGCTTTATCGGCGTTTTCATTGCCGTATATTCCTACTTTGGCGGGGATCCAAATGAATACTATTTGTTTGCCTGCCTTAGTTAAATCGTTTGAGCTTTTTAGTATCTGATTTATTAGTTCAGGGCGGTTTTTGGTGTTTTTATTTTGGAGGGCTTGTAGTCCACTGAGCGAGTCGGTAAGAATTAGGATTTTTTGTTGTTTTTTAGATTGTTGATTATGAAGGGCTGAGGCCATGCCCATTAGTTCTGCCGTGAATATTGATTGGTTGTTTGGGAGTCGGAAGGATTGTGTGGCTTTAGTCGGTTGTGTGGTATGGACTCCGAAACCTGTGTCTTTGGAGGTCGGATCTGAGGATCCGTCTGTGTAAATGTGACACCAATTTGGCCAATTTCATGTATGTATGCTAGTGTGGTAGTTTTAGCTATGTTTGGGTCGGTTTGTTTATTTATTTGGCTAGCTAGTGTTGTGTCTATTTTGGGTATTTTAAGTTTAGGGGTGAAGATATTTGATTGTTTGCAGTTTTGTTTAAGATTTTTAATTTGGTGTTCATTTAGGTAGTTTGTTATTCTTTGGGATATTGGGGTAAGTAAGGGTGTTTACGAGCTAGAGCTTGGTTTTTGGGGCTGATGTTTTGGTTTATTAAGTTTTGGATGAGAGGGTTTGATTGGGACGCGGCCCAGATATTTAAGCTAAGCTGTACCCTGCGTAGACTTAGTGGCATTTCTCCTGTTAAGGCCTGAAGTGAGGTGTAGGAGGTGCCATGTTGGGTGCGTGTAATTAGTTTGAGAGCCTGATATTGTATTGAGTCAAGTTTTTTAGATAGAGAGTTGTTTAGGCTGTTGTATATGGCGCAGCCGTAGTCTAGCTTTGATCTTATTAGTGATATGTAGAGAGAGAGGAGGGTATCTTTGGAGGCTCCCCAGTTAGAGTCAGTTAGGCATCTTGGGGTGTTTAGGTCTTTACTGCATTTAGTTGTTAGGTTTTGGATGTGAGCATCCCAGGTGAGAAGTTCATCGAAAATAAGTCCTAAGAATTTGGTTTGTTTTTGAAATTTGATTGTTTGATTGTTTAGCTGGAGGATTGGGGAGGCAGGTTTCATGTTTTTATGTTTGAATACTATTCCTGTTGTTTTTTCTGAGTTAAGGGAGAAGCCCCATTTGTCAGCCCATTGTTGTATTTTATTAAGAGATTTTTGGAGTTAATTTTGGGCCATTTTCATGCTTTTAGTGCGGATCCAGATGGCACCATCATCCGCGAATTTTGATGTGTTTACTTTAGGGGATAGGCCCTCGAATAGATCGTTTATCATTATATTGAAGAGGGTGGGGCTGAGGATACTGCCCTGTTGAGTGCCATTTTCTAGGGGACATTGGTCCGATAGAGTTTGGTCTATACCCACGGTTATTTTACGATTGTTTAGGAAGTCCTGAATGTGGTTTATTATCTGACCTTTGGGTCCTATTTTTTTTCATGTTAGTCAGTTTCAAGTATCTATATACTAAACCTAGCCATCTCCACTGCAAATCGTCTCAAATCAGTTTCTCAGTGTAATAATTGTTTCTTCCTATTGTTATTTTGTAATTCTTAAAAATTGTCTTCTCATCATACAGGCATCTTTCATTACACTTACATTAATTCTTTTTAAAAAAAACTTGCCTTGAAGTCCCCTAATCCCCTAAAGCTCTACCCCTTTCATTTCCACTACCTCTACTCCAGACCTTAATCTCTCCTTTAGGTGAGTTCATAATGCCAGACAGGTAAATGCCGCGTGTTGTTTTAACTAATTGTAGGGGACTGGGTTGTAGGGGAAATGGGATGTAGAGGTTTTGGGAGATAACCATCCAGCCGAAAACTTAATCTTGAGACCTATTATTGTTTTGTCGAGTCAAGTGCGGGTCTCTCTCACCTTAGGGAGAATGCGACTGTAAAAGCCCCTCGCTAGACAGACAAGTAGTGAATGTTTGAGATAAGTTTATTATTTATTATATATAGTTTAAACTCAATAGATAATTCATAGACTTTTTATCGTTCAAATTACTAATAAAACATATTTTAACTTGTTCCTTCTAAACATACTTCCAAACAATTCCAAACAATTCCAAACAATTCCAAGTCATTATAAATCGTCTCAAATATTTCCTGTGTTGGAGATATGTTTGGAAATGTTGCCAATCCAGTTTTGAAAGGTTGGAATGAGCGATCTTTCCAAAGCAATCCAACGTTCATTCCAAATTGGAATGGTCGCTCCTTGGTCTTGTGTTAGTTCCCATCTCTCAGCGTATCGTTAACTACGTAAACACACACAATCAAAAGGATTTAAAACTAAAACAATCACCAAATAATTCCTTCATACCCAAACTCAAAACCCCAAATATAGACATAACTCTCTCCACTAAACTAAAAAACGAAATTGACCCAAATACCGCCAAATCCACGACACCAGCATACATATACGAAAAAAGACGAGATCGGTGTCACATCTACACAGACGGGTCCTCTGACCAGGACACAAAACGTACAGGTTTCGGCACCCACACGCACAAACATACACGAGAAACCAAATTCTACAGGTTCCCCAATAACCAATCAATCTCCACGGCAGAACTAATGGGTATGCAACGGCCCTACACAGGGCTGTTGTAATCAAACAGCAAATTAAAACACTTGCTACAAAAGCCACTAAAAAAAACAATAATCTATCACAGAACCAAGAGAATTGATAGGGCAATAACCAGACTTCAAACAGGCCACACTAATAAAACGCATGCCTACACCTTATTGGAAAACATCAAACTGGTAAATGCCCACATTGTAACCTAACAGAAACCCCCGAATACGTATTACTACACTGCACACATTACCAACAACATAGAACAACACTCAAAACTACACTAAACCACAATAACCAGTTGACACAACCAACTCTTCTAAACCCATTAAACAACTTACAAACCCATAAGGCACTAGTCATATACCTAATCAATACAGGTCTACTCGGACTCATCTAAAATAATCAAACAATCTGCAAATAAAACGAAAATCCTAAATCTATAAACACTCAAAAACACACTAACTCTTCCGGTCCCCCCCCCCCACCTTTAATCATACGAAATTCACCAAACTTTTGGCAGAATGCGAAAGACACCCGATATATGTAAACTGTCAATGAAGAGTTAACTCATACTGAATACGTTTGCTCAGACAGCCAGACACACGGTATTCTAGACGATGTTATTACATGCTTAAGCGCCTTGATGACTTGGGGGATATAAACTGGGCCTCAGTTGGGCCTCAGAATATCCGAGGATTTTGGAAATAAAATTCTTAACAATGTTTAGACAACGATGTGAAGATATTTAGGCTGGTCAGCTGATGTTCAAAATCGTTACATGACTATTCCATGTTTAAGATGGAAATAATACCAGAAATGTATTTAACAACTATTCGATATACACTCTGAAAAAAAACCCGCACAGGTAGTATGTAGTTCATTGAACCTGACTACACAAAAACTCCGGTATATAAATATTATATATGTTATTGGAAAATGTTGTTGGCCTGATATTCGACAAACGGTACGTCAAAACACAGCCATTGACGATTTGCAATGTCTGATTGTTTTCACACTCCTTCAAAAATGTCATGGAGGAAAACAGTAAAGCAAGATACACGTGCAAGTTATGGCATTCGTAACTCGTGGTAGTGGCTATAAAAAGGCAAGCATAAGCCAATAATGTGTCATTTAATTGTCAACATTTTTTTACAACACTGTTGCACACCAGTTCAACGTCCACCACAGCACCATTTGCCGCCTTTTGTGACCGAGACACACAGTTCAATTCCACTGCAGACCGTCCGAGAACCGGCCAACCAAGACTTACCACCCCTGCACAGGATCGCTACATTCGACATTTCAACCTACGTCATCGCAACGCCACAGCTACTGACACTGCATGACGCATCCCTGGTTTGAGGAGGATATCGGACCACACAGTCAGGAACCATCTTCGCTAGGCTGGAATCCGACCCAGAAGACCAGTTATCGTCCCTGTTTTGCAACAGATCCATCGACAGCGACGCTTGCGTTGGTGCTATTGTACCTTACAGCCTTGGGATTTGAGAAACTGGAGACGAGTGTGGTTTAGCGATGAATTACGCTTTCCTCTTCCGAGATGGAAGACAATGTGTTTATCATCGTCGAAGTTAGCGTTTTGCCCAACATTGTGTACGTGAATTCGACAAATTCGGTGGCGGTAGTGTCATGGTGTTGGGGGCCATATCCTACACCACGAGATCTGACTTGGTTGGGGTTCAGGGAAATGTGACAGCAAATCGCTCTTTGAATCAAATTTTTCAACCTCACCTGCTTCCAATCATTGACCGCCAGAGGGAGCTGTTTCAACAGGACAACGCTCCACCGCACACATCCCGTGTCACGGTAGACTACCTTCATAATGCCAACATTAACGTTTTGCCCCAGTCGTCGAGATCTCGAGATCTCAACCCAGTCGAGCACCTCTTGGATGAAATCGATCGATGTGTACGTCAACGTCAGAACACGCCGCAGACACTCCCACAACTGGCCAACGCGTCACAAGCAGAATGGCGCAGAATTCCGCAGGACAAAATTCGTACACTTATCCAGTCAGTGCCGAAGAGATGCAGAGCCGTGATTACTGCCCGGGGCGGTCACACGAGATACAAAGTTCAGCGCAACCTTGTGGCCTTAAGTGACATGACAATGAACAGTTTTCAATGCCACTGCACAACGACAACACGTGACTATCGAGCACCAAAAGTTCGTATTTGTATCTATGACATTGAATTTAAATATATCGGCTTTATTAGGTTCAATACATTTACTACAAATCTACCTGTGCGTTTCTTTTTTTGAAGAGTGTATGTGTGTTTATATGTTTGTGTCCCAGTGTAGGTTGGGGGCAGTGGGGTAGCCTACTGATTAAAGCGTTTTCTCGTCAAGCCGAAGGCTCAGGTTCGATTCCCCATGTGTACAATGCGCGAAGCCCATTTCTGGTGCCCCTCATCGTGATATTGCTGGAATATTGCTAAATGCGTCGTAAAACAATATTCACTCAATCACACATCTAGGTATGTGTGTGCGTTTCCGTGTCTCTGTGCGTTTCTTTGAATGTGCGTCTGTGTGTATCAATGTATGTATGTGCATGTGCGTATGGGTTGCATGTTTGCCCATGTGATGGTGTTCGTGTCTACATGACTATACCCAATAAATAATAATATGGTTTAATTAAAAAAACATCCTTTTAATATGCATATCAACACAAAGGGGAAATAATATTACAACTGAATGCACAGGTCCAATGGTTAGGAGTAATAGTTCCTCATATTCACAAAACAATTGAGTACGCACCGATAAATCTATTCACCTAAGTCACGCTTATGCGCCAGACAAAGGGACTTTCAGCAATGCACACCGATATATTGGCGGCATAGGCATACAATCAATGAATAATTATAAACGTTAACAAGAGCGTTATGGATTGGTGAACATAATCGCTAGCAATTATAATATATTTTACAAGGAATCGATGACAGCCAAAACGGTTGCTTCAATAACAGGTGGACAATAAGAAGATAGCGACGTGCATGCATGCGTGTGTGTGTGGCTGCTTGTACTTGTCCGGACTGATGCCGATTTATAGTGCTAGCACACGGAGATACTATGCCGCAGTCTAACATGAATACCCAACTCAGACACAGTATACTGACTCCGAGCCGACCAGTCCTTGTTTTAGCCCCTTAATGCCGAGCGCCAGACAGGGTAACAACAAGTACCATCTTTTGACGTCTTTTGGTATGACGCGACCGGAAATCGACTCCCGAACCTTCCGCTCACTGGGCGGACGCTTCGCATATCTCTCCAATCCTTTATTGACAAACAGTCACTGTTACTACTTGGAAAACTGTGCTGGTCCAGTTACAGCTATGTTTTTAAAAAGGTATTCATTACTCGCCTTGGGCAGTTTAGATACGAAATAGCGTTGGATAATCTCAGAAAACGATGTGCTTTGTCACCTGTATATAACATATATAGACTCGTCAAAATATACAATCTCTATGCAGAAATTGAAGATTATTTAATTAAATGTAGCTTCCCAAGTAAAAAGGCATGGTCTGATATTGTTAAGGAAAGGATTATTTTTGCAGACCAGGAAGCTGTATGCTCTAAGCTGCTATCTAGACTTAACTTAAATAGATATGTTTCGCTACGTAATGATAAAGAACATATCTGGCTGCTTGCACTTGAACGTCCTGAACAGTTTCAAACCTGTCTCATCTTGTACGGCTGGGATGCCTAAATATAGAATCTAGGGAATATCGATGTAGAATTGTAGCTCATGATATTATTAAGAATGTCTTTTTGTATTGTACATTGAATATGAATGACAGAAATGAATTATTTGAAATCATTTGTGATGTGATAGATGTCTCTACACTTGCAAGACTATGTAGTGAGGACGATGATATAATCCTGTCTGTACTACTTGGCGGTATGCCTGAGTGTGTTAGCGCTTAGTCCCAAAGTCTATGGGGTGACCTTGTGGTTATTGTGTCAAGATAATGTAGGAAATGGCTGTATCTGTTACAAAACAGTTATAAGAATGCTTGATTGTCATGCATTTTGTATTTATCATTTCTCATAATATTGTTAAATTGTACTACTATTATATGATATGTATCTTCAATATCTGGAGGAAATAATTAAAGAATATCTGTCTATCTATCATCGCCACTAGACCACGGAGGCGGTCTAAAGCCCGGAGTGACACAGTGACCCATAGATTAAACTCTCGAGCGCTCACGGATATGACAAAACAAGATCATAATCAGAGCGAATCTGGGATTCAAACTCACAATCATCGGATCCTAGAACGAATAAGGGACGCAACTCTCCACATGAAAAAGGCTAAATGCATGCATTGAAGAGAAAAGGGGGAAGGTATGGATATATTGTTATAGCATATACAACATAGGATGAATGCTCTGTTCGGTGCACACTACCATGAGCAGGCCTGTGTATTGTGTGAGTGAGTGAGTCTATGTTGTTTTACCCACTGGTGTGCATCAAACACTCCACAGTTTTAGATTCAGAAGGATTTTCTCTCTGTTTGATTATATGTCATGTAAGTCAAAATCAAATTACTAAACGACGTCTGGAAATTAGATTCATCGTAAATGTAGCTATTTTCGCCTTTTTAAGAAGTAAATAATTAAATCTACACTGATTCCTTGCGTTATTTCTTGTAGGTTTTGAAATGTAACTATCGGAAGGTTACTCAATTACAAAACTAGCACACTGGTGATCACAAGTATCTGCACTTTATCTGACGCTGAGTGAGTTGATGTCTCCACTTGAGACACCGAAACTTTTTAATCTTTGAAAAAACCCGACTAAGGGTAGTATGCAGGACAACCTACTCGCATGTCGGAATTATTGATTATCTATCTCGTGAAATAATGTTAAAAACGAATTCCCTAGGGGCAACAATTTCCATAATAATTCCTAATAGCTCGCAGGTTATTCTCTAAATCTTAGTTGAGGACTGCTGATTATCTTCGCCCACCACGACACTAATGTCATTTTATATCACTAGCTTGTTTATTTTGTCTAGAGTCGCTGACATTGCTTGACGTCTGTATAACGACAAACGGACATTATATTCAAACGATAACAGCGGTTTTGATTCTTTCCTCACTCGGGCCACTTTACGACTGTTGAATAACAAGGAAATGTAAAGTGAACTTTTGCAGGCTGCGAAGTCCTTTGAAAATACATGTCATCTCACATTTAAAACCCAGACGTTAACAACCGATCGATAGCCCGAAGTCCACCTACCAGCCAGTCGAGCGAAAAGCGGATGTGTTTAGCCCTGACATGAATGTATTGCACAATACCTATTTACTTCATGGCGAGGCTTTCACGCTGGTACGGGTGGGTATTGCGTGTGTGTGGCTCGTGTGAGGTGTTTGCAAACTGTGTGAAGGAAGCAGAGCACGGGAGACGTGGTGGTAAGTGTTCTTCGCTGTAAATGTATCCACATATCCTGCAGTCGATGTCAAGAACCGTAACCCGAGAGAATAATGCTGTTGTGTACGAGGACGAAATGAAATGAATTACACAACGAAGTGACTGAATTCTAGATTTACTCCAGAGCCAACTGAATTCTTACAAAACCCGTATAGGTTTATGAAACGGAGAATGCACATAAATGGAAAGTGATTTTACATTATATTTAAAACACCACATATTTTCCTTCTCCCCGGGGAAAGTCCAGGGAAAGTTTATGATATATGGCGGACTCAAACACTCTGTGTAATTTTTTTAAGGCCCCATTACACAGGGCTGCGACCTTTGTGCCACCTTCGCGCGATCAAAAACTGGCCAGGACGCTCAATGGTCGCCTAAACCCAGGAAATCATGTTTCTATGTAACTGATCCAGCAGTCGTTCAGCAGTAACTGCTCGAGTTGTTCAACGTCTGCAACAACAATGAAACACTGCAGGTACAAGCCCTCCATTTATAGGCAGGCTGAGGAGGCACTACAGGTAGCTCAAAGGAGGCAGAAAAGAGGCAGAAGCATTGCCTTGGTGTCTCAAGTGTTGCTGTGGTCGCCGAATGGAGGCACGGCGGTCGCCACACTCATCGTTCAATGCACGCTGTTGGTCGCCCAAAGAAGGCACAAGGGAGGCAGAAGCATCGCCCAGATTTACGGGACAATATTTCAGCAGAACGCATCTATTACCTGACGACCATTCTGCAACAACGGCAATGATTGTGCCTCACTTCTGCCTCCTTTGAGCCACCTTTCAGCAACCAACCTCCTCGGCGACCTTTGTGCGACTGTTTTGAACATGTTCAAAACTTCACAGCGACCATGGCGTCCATGGCGATGTCTCAACCTCCTGTGTACGACCTTGGAACGACCTAGGCAACAATTCTGCCTCCTTTGAGCTTCCAACGACGACCTGGCAAATTCTATGGTCGCACACGGGAGGCACAAAGGTCGCCATCCTGTGTAAAGGCCCCATAAAGGCCCCATTACACAGGGCTGCGACCTTTGGGAGGCCCCATAAGGAAACACAAATTAACCACAACAGTCATAGTCAGCCAGATAGGCAGGTCTCCTGATCATACGTTGTGGTCTTGGAGTCTTGGTCCCAGGATGTTCTGCTTGTGGTCTACTTGTATTGCAAGTCGCGAATGTTGACGAGTCAGTGCCGTCTGAAACAAACTTCCTGTTTTGATGGAATCAGACGTCTGGCATTCCAAGTGGTACCATCAGTCAACCGGTAGGAAGCGTTGTTCAATTGCTTCTCAACTTGCTTTGGTATAGACAAAGCTGACTGAAGCTTGTGTCCATGAATGGGACGCTTGGTGCGAACCCAATCTCCAGCCTTGAATGTTGGTACCTTGGATGAACGTGTGCTGTCTGTGTACAACTGTGACTTGACCAGTCGGCGAGTGATGTCAGAGGCATTCGGAATTTCGACTAACTTGTGTGGCACTGGTCTGAGTCTGTCCAGAGGGAGTTTGATGTTGCGACCAACCATCAGCTCTGCTGGTGTTTGCTTTGTAAGAGCATGACGCGTATTTCTGTAGGTCAGCAAAGTAGTTTGGATTGCCTCTGACTGACTTCCCTTCTGTCATGTTTGATTTCAGGCCTTCTTTGATGACTCTGTTGAAGCGTTCAATACCACCACTGCTCTGCGGATTGTATCGAGAGGTCTTCCGGTGTTGTATTCTCAGACCTGTGAGGAACTGTTCGAATTCATACTTGCAGAACTGTGGCCCATTGTTTTCATCTGTTTTGTTCTGCATAGTTTTAGCTTCTGAGATAGCTTCCTCAATCTGACATGCAAGTGTTGCAGCTTTTTCTATTGTCAATGTATCAGGTCCCATCAGTATTCTTTCACGAATTTGTTGGTGGCAAGTTTTCTCAATTAGCTGGTCACGAACAAGTTCATTTGTCAGAGCCCCAAAGTTGCATGTGGAGGCGAGTTCGCGTAATGCCCTTAAGAAGTCGCGAGTTGTCTCCCCTGGCAACTGGTCGCGATGACGAAAATGCCATCTTTCGAGAATAACGCTTGTTTTAGGACTGAACTGTTTCTTCAATGCATCTCTCGCACCGGTGTAACTATCAGCTTCTTCCAAAGAACGAAATATTCGCTGCCCTTCACGATCACTTCCCAGACAGTGAATCAAAATAGCACGCCGGCGATCTTCACTGACCGTCTTGTCGTCAGCGAGACCGCTAGCCACTATGAATTGCTCAATCTATCTATTCCACGGAATTGGCGGCTCACCTGGCGTTGCAAGAAAGGGGGACGGTGAACAAAGTCCGTAATCCGCCATCCTCGTCGCGAAAATATGTTGTGTACGAGGACGAAATGAAAGGAATCACACAACGAAGTGACTGAATTCTAGATTTACTCCAGAGCCAACTGAATTCTTACAAAACTCGTATAGGTTTATGAAAAGCAGAATGCACATCAATGGAAAGTGATTTTACATCATATTTAGAACACCACAAATGCTATGGCTAAAAGTATTCCGTTGTCTGGGTGTGCACTGGTATGTAGACATTGTGTGGAGGTGAGCAGTCGGGCCGGGTGGTATCGCTGAGTGTAACAGGGACTTGAATGATTAGGGACTACCACACAGGCAGGTCACGCTGGCATGACGAGACGCCCGCGGTGCAGTGCCGTAGCCAGCCATACCGTAGGACGTGTTGAGGTAAGTGTTGTGTCAGGATACTGTAGGACGTGTTCAGGTAAGTGTTGTGTCAGGATACTGCAGGACGTGTTGAGGTAAGTGTTGTGTCAGGATACTGTAGGACGTGTTGAGGTAAGTGTTGTGTCAGGATACTGTAGGACGTGTTGAGGTAAGTGTTGTGTCAGGATACTGTAGGACGTGTTGAGGTGAATGTTGTGTCCGGATACTGTAGGACGTGTTGAGGTAAGTGTTGTGTCCGGATACTGTAGGACGTGTTGAGGTAAGTGTTGTGTCAGGATACTGTAGGACTTGTTGAGGTAAGTGTTGTGTCAGGATACCGCAGCACGTGTTGAGGTAAGTGTTGTGTCAGGATACTGTAGGACGTGTTGAGGTACGTGTTGTGTCAGGATACTGTAGGACGTGTTGAGGTAAGTGTTGTGTCAGGATACTGTAGGACGTGTTGAGGTGAATGTTGTGTCAGGATACTGTAGGACGTGTTGAGGTGAGTGTTGTGTCAGGATACTGTAGGACGTGTTGAGGTAAGTGTTGTGTCAGGATACTGTAGGACGTGTTGAGGTAAGTATTGTGTCAGGATACTGTAGGACGTGTTGAGGTGAGTGTTGTGTCAGGATACTGTAACACGTGTTGAGGTAAGTGTTGTGTCAGGATACTGTAGGACGTGTTGAGGTAAGTGTTGTGTCAGGATACTGTAGGACCTGTTGAGGTAAGTGTTGTGTCAGGATACTGCAGGACGTGTTGTGGTAAGTGTTGTGTCAGGATACCGTAGGACGTGTTGAGGTTAGTGTCGTGTCAGGATACTGCAGCACGTGTTGAGGTAAGTGTTGTGTCAGGATACTGCAGGACGTGTTGTGGTGAGTGTTGTGTCAGGATACTGCAGCACGTGTTGAGGTTAGTGTTGTGTCAGGATACTGCAGCACGTGTTGAGGTAAGTGTTGTGTCAGGATACTGTAGTACGTATGGAGGTAAGTGTTGTGTCAGGATACTGCAGGACGTGTTGTGGTAAGTGTTGTGTCAGGATACTGTAGGACGTGTTGAGGTAAGTGTTGTGTGAGGATACTGCAGGACGTGTTGTGGTAAGTGTTGTGTCAGGATACTGTAGGACGTGTTTAGGTAAGTGTTGTGTGAGGATACTGTAGGACGTGTTGAGGTAAGTGTTGTGTCAGAATAATGTAGGACGTGTTGAGATAAGTGTTGTGTCAGGATATTGTACGGCGTGTTGAGGTAAGTGTTGTGTCAGGATAGTGTAGGAAGTGTTGAGGTAAGTGTTGTGTCAGGATATTGTACGGCGTGTTGAGGTAAGTGTTGTGTCAGGATACTGTAGGACGTGTTGAGGTAAGTGTTGTGTCAGGATATTGTACCGCGTGTTGAGGTAAGTGTTGTGTCAGGATAGTGTAGGAAGTGTTGAGGTAAATCTTGTGTCAGGATACTGTAGGACGTGTTGGGGTGAGTGTTGTGTCATGATACTGTATCACGTGTTGAGGTAAGTGTTGTGTCAGGATACTGTAACACGTGTTGATGTAAATCTTGTGTCAGGATACTGGGGGACGTGTTGAGGTGAGTGTTGTGTCAGGATACTGTAGGACATGTTGAGGCGAGTGTTGTGTCAGGATACTGTAACACGTGTTGAGGTAAGTGTTGTGTCAGGATACTGTAACACGTGTGGAGGTAAGTGTTGTGTCAGGATACTGCAGGACGTGTTGTGGTAAGTGTTGTGTCAGGATACTGTAGCACGTGTTGAGGTGAGTGTTGTGTCATGATACTGTAGGACGTGTTTAGGTAAGTGTTGTGTGAGGATACTGTAGGACGTGTTGAGGTAAGTGTTGTGTCAGAATACTGTAGGACGTGTTGAGATAAGTGTTGTGTCAGGATATTGTACGGCGTGTTGAGGTAAGTGTTGTGTCAGGATAGTGTAGGAAGTGTTGAGGTAAGTGTTGTGTCAGGATATTGTACGGCGTGTTGAGGTAAGTGTTGTGTCAGGATACTGTAGGACGTGTTGAGGTAAGTGTTGTGTCAGGATATTGTACGGCGTGTTGAGGTAAGTGTTGTGTCAGGATACTGTAGGACGTGTTGAGGTAAGTGTTGTGTCAGGATACTGTAGGACGTGTTGAGGTAAGTATTGTGTCAGGATACTGTAGGACGTGTTGAGGTGAGTGTTGTGTCAGGATACTGTAACACGTGTTGAGGTAAGTGTTGTGTCAGGATACTGTAGGACGTGTTGAGGTAAGTGTTGTGTCAGGATACTGTAGGACCTGTTGAGGTAAGTGTTGTGTCAGGATACTGCAGGACGTGTTGTGGTAAGTGTTGTGTCAGGATACCGTAGGACGTGTTGAGGTTAGTGTCGTGTCAGGATACTGCAGCACGTGTTGAGGTAAGTGTTGTGTCAGGATACTGCAGGACGTGTTGTGGTGAGTGTTGTGTCAGGATACTGCAGCACGTGTTGAGGTTAGTGTTGTGTCAGGATACTGCAGCACGTGTTGAGGTAAGTGTTGTGTCAGGATACTGTAGTACGTATGGAGGTAAGTGTTGTGTCAGGATACTGCAGGACGTGTTGTGGTAAGTGTTGTGTCAGGATACTGTAGGACGTGTTGAGGTAAGTGTTGTGTGAGGATACTGCAGGACGTGTTGTGGTAAGTGTTGTGTCAGGATACTGTAGGACGTGTTTAGGTAAGTGTTGTGTGAGGATACTGTAGGACGTGTTGAGGTAAGTGTTGTGTCAGAATAATGTAGGACGTGTTGAGATAAGTGTTGTGTCAGGATATTGTACGGCGTGTTGAGGTAAGTGTTGTGTCAGGATAGTGTAGGAAGTGTTGAGGTAAGTGTTGTGTCAGGATATTGTACGGCGTGTTGAGGTAAGTGTTGTGTCAGGATACTGTAGGACGTGTTGAGGTAAGTGTTGTGTCAGGATATTGTACCGCGTGTTGAGGTAAGTGTTGTGTCAGGATAGTGTAGGAAGTGTTGAGGTAAATCTTGTGTCAGGATACTGTAGGACGTGTTGGGATGAGTGTTGTGTCATGATACTGTATCACGTGTTGAGGTAAGTGTTGTGTCAGGATACTGTAACACGTGTTGATGTAAATCTTGTGTCAGGATACTGGGGGACGTGTTGAGGTGAGTGTTGTGTCAGGATACTGTAGGACATGTTGAGGCGAGTGTTGTGTCAGGATACTGTAACACGTGTTGAGGTAAGTGTTGTGTCAGGATACTGTAACACGTGTGGAGGTAAGTGTTGTGTCAGGATACTGCAGGACGTGTTGTGGTAAGTGTTGTGTCAGGATACTGTAGCACGTGTTGAGGTGAGTGTTGTGTCATGATACTGTAGGACGTGTTTAGGTAAGTGTTGTGTGAGGATACTGTAGGACGTGTTGAGGTAAGTGTTGTGTCAGAATACTGTAGGACGTGTTGAGATAAGTGTTGTGTCAGGATATTGTACGGCGTGTTGAGGTAAGTGTTGTGTCAGGATAGTGTAGGAAGTGTTGAGGTAAGTGTTGTGTCAGGATATTGTACGGCGTGTTGAGGTAAGTGTTGTGTCAGGATACTGTAGGACGTGTTGAGGTAAGTGTTGTGTCAGGATATTGTACGGCGTGTTGAGGTAAGTGTTGTGTCAGGATAGTGTAGGAAGTGTTGAGGTAAATCTTGTGTCAGGATACTGTAGGACGTGTTGGGGTGAGTTTTGTGTCAGGATACTTTAGCACGTGTTGAGGTAAGTGTTGTGTCATGATACTGTATCACGTGTTGAGGTAAATCTTGTGTCAGGATACTGGGGGACGTGTTGAGGTGAGTGTTGTGTCAGGATACTGTAGGACGTATTGTGGTAAGTGTTGTGTGAGGATACTGTAACACGTGTTGAGGTAAGTGTTGTGTCAGAATACTGAAGGGCGTGTTGAGGTGAGTGTTGTGTCAGGATACTGTAACACGTGTTGGGGTAAGTGTTGTGTCAGGATACTGTAACACGTGTTGAGGTAAGTGTTGTGTCAGGATACTGAAGCACGGGTTGAGGTGAGTGTTGTGTCAGGATACTGTAACACGTGTGGAGATAACTGTTCTTCTCAGGATACTGTAGCACGTGTTGAGGGAAGTGTTGTGTCGCGATACTGTAGGACGTGTTGAGGTGAGTGTTGTGTCAGGATACTGTAGGACGTGTTGAGGTAAGTGTTGTGTCAGGATACTGTAGCACGTGTTGAGGTGAGTGTTGTGTCAGGATACTGTAGGACGTGTTGAGGTAAGTGTTGTGTCAGGATACTGTAGGACGTGTTGAGGTAAGTGTTGTGTCAGGGTATTGTAGCACGTGTTGAGGTAAGTGTTGTGTCCGGATACTGTAGGACATGTTGAGGTAAGTGTTGTGTCAGGATATTGTAGCACGTGTTGAGGTAAGTGTTGTGTCAGGATATTGTAGCACATGTTGAGTTAAGTGTTGTGTCAGGGTACTGTAGCACGTGTTGAGGTAAGTGTTGTGTCAGGATACTGCAGGACGTGTTGAGGTAAGTGTTGTGTCAGGATACTGTAGCACGTGTTGAGGTAAGAGTTGTGTCTGGATACTGTAGCACGTGTTGAGGTAAATGTTCTGTGACTTGACATGACTTGAGTATACCCAATAAATAATAATAATATGGTTTAATTAAAAAAAACACCTTTCAATATGCATATCAACACAACGGGGAAATAATATTAAAACTGAATGCACAGGTCAAATGGTTAGGAGTAATAGTTCCTCATATTCACAAAACAATTGATTACGCACCGATAAATCTATTCACGCTTCACGAGTCACGCTTATGCGCCACACAAAGGGACTTTCAGCAATGCACACCGACATATTGGCGGCATAGGCATAGCACCCGGAGATACTATGCTGCAGTCTAACATGAATACCCAACTCAGACACAGTATACTGACTCCGAGCCGACCAGTCCTTAGGCCCTTACTGCCGAGCGCCAGACAAAGGGACTTTCAGCAATGCACACCGACATATTGGCGGCATAGGCATACAATCAATGAATAATTATAAACGTTAACAAGAGCGTTATGGATTGGTGAACATAATCGCTAGCAATTAAAATATATTACAAGAAAGCGACGCCAGCCAAAATGGTTGCTTCAATAACAGGTGGACAATTAGAAGATAGCGACGTGCATGCATGTGTGTGTGTGGCTGCTTGTGCCGATTTATAGTGCTAGCACAGGGAGATAACATGCCGTAGTCTAACATAAATACCCAACTCAGACACAGTATACTGACTCTGAGCCGACCAGTCCTTGTTTTAGCCCCTTACTGCCGAGCGCCAGAGAGGGTAACAACAAGTACCACTATGTGTCAGTCTCCACCTACAGACCACCATCAACACACCATGTCAGTGTCTCCACCTACAGACCAGCATCACCACACTATGTAAGTGTCTCCACCTACACACCACCAACACTACTACACGTCAGTGTCTCCACCTACAGACCACCAACACTACTACATGTCAGTGTCTCCACCTACAGACCACCATCACTACTACGTGTCACTGCCTCCACCTACAGACCACCATCACTACTGCATGTCAGTGTCTCCACCTACAGACCACCACCACCACTACATGTCAGTGACTCCACCTACAAACCACCATCACCACACCATGTCAGTGTCTCCACCTACAGACCAACGTCACTACTACATGTCAGTGTCTACACCTACAAAACACCATCACTACTACATGTCAGTGTCTTCACCTACAGACCACCACCACCACCACATGTCAGTGTCTCCACCTACAGATCACCATCACTACTACATGTCAGTGTCTCAACCTACAGACCACCACCACCACTATGTGTCAGTGTCTCCACCTACAGACCAAAATCAGCACACCATGTCAGTGTCTCCACCTACAGACCACCATCACTACTACATGTCAATGTCTTCACCTACAGACCACCATCACTACTACATGTCAGTGTCTCAACCTACAGACCACCATCACTACTACGTGTCAGTGTCTCCACCTACAGACCACCATCACTACTACATGTCAGTGTCTTCACCTACAGACCACCACCACCACTATGTGTCAGTGTCTCCACCTACAGACCAAAATCAGCACACCATGTCAGTGTCTCCACCTACAGACCACCATCACTACTACATGTCAATGTCTCCACCTACAGACCACCATCACTACTACATGTGAGTGTCTCAACCTACAGACCACCATCACTACTACGTGTCAGTGTCTCCACCTACAGACCACCATCACTACTACATGTCAGTGTCTCCACCTACAGACCACCATCACTATGTGCCAGTGTCTCCACCTACAGACCACCATCACCACCACATGCCAGTGTCTCCACCTACAGACCACCACCACCACTACATGTCAGTGTCTCCACCTACAGACCACCACAACCACTACATGTCAGTGTCTCCACCTACAGACCACCACCACTACATGTCAGTGTCTCCACCTACAGACCACCATCACTACTACATGTCAGTGTCTCCACCTACAGACCACCATCACAACACCATGTGAGTGTCTCCACCTACAGACCACCATCACGACTACATGTCAGTGTCTCCACCTACAGACCACCACCACTACATGTCAGTGTCTCCACCTACAGACCACCATCACTACTACATGTCAGTGTCTCAACCTACAGACCACCATCACCACTATGTGTCAGTGTCTCCACCTACAGACCATAATCAGCACACCATGTCAGTGTCTCCACCTACAGACCACCATCACTACTACATGTCAGTGTCTACACCTACAAAACACCATCACTATGTGTCAGTGTCTCCACCTACAGACCACCATCAGCACACCATGTCAGTGTCTCCACCTAAAGACCACCACCATCACTACGACATGTCAGTGTCTCCACCTAAAGACCACCACCATCACTACGACATGTCAGTGTCTCCACCTAAAGACCACCACCATCACTACATGTCATTGTCTCAACCTTCAGACCACCATCACCAATATGTGTCAGTGTCTCCACCTACAGACCACCACCACTATGTGTCAGTGTCTCCACCTACAGACCACCACCACCACTATGTGTCAGTGTCTCCACCTACAGACCACCACCACCACTATGTGTCAGTGTCTCCACCTACAGACCACCACCACCACTATGTGTCAGTGTCTCCACCTACAGACCACCATCACCACCACATGCCAGTGTCTCCACCTACAGACCACCACCACCACTACATGTCAGTGTCTCCACCTACAGACCACCACAACCACTACATGTCAGTGTCTCAACCTACAGACCACCATCACAACACCATGTCAGTGTCTACACCTACAGACCACCATCACTACTACATGTCAGTGTCTCCACCTATAGACCACCACCACTACATGTCAGTGTCTCCACCTACAGACCACCACCACCACCACATGTCAGTGTCTCCACCTACAGACCACCATCACCACCACATGTCAGTGTCTCCACCTACAGACCACCATCACAACACCATGTCAGTGTCTCCACCTACAGACCACCATCACTACTACACGTCATTGTCTCCATCTACAGACCACCATCACTACTACACGTCAGTGTCTCCACCTTCAGACCACCATCACCACCACATGTCAGTGTCTCAACCTACAGACCACCATCACTACTACATGTCAGTGTCTCCATCTACAGACCACCATCACTACACCATGTGAGTGTCTCCACCTACAGACCACCATCACCACCACATGTCAGTGTCTCCATCTACAGACCACCACCACCACCACATGTCAGTGTCTCCACCTACAGACCACCATCACCACCACATGTCAGTGTCTCCACCTACAGACCACCATCACCACCACATGTCAGTGTCTCCACCTACAGACCACCACCACCACCACCACATGTCTGTGTCTCAACCTACAGACCACCATCACCACCACATGTCAGTGTCTCCACCTACAGACCACCATCACCACCACATGTCAGTGTCTCCACCTACAGACCACCACCACCACTATGTGTCAGTGTCTCCACCTACAGACCACCATCACCACCACATGTCAGTGTCACCACCTACAGACCACCATCACTACTACATGTCAGTGTCTCCACCTACAGACCACCATCACCACCACATGTCAGTGTCACCACCTACAGACCACCATCACTACTATGTGTCAGTGTCTCCACCTACAGACCACCACCACCACTATGTGTCAGTGTCTCCATTTCTCAGCGACAATTCATTGACTCGATAGCCAGGTATTAAGACGGTTATACCCATACGTGAATCAATGACGTCTGCAAGGTGAATAGTGCCCTACTCAAATCCTTTTCGAGATCGCAGTTCTTTTTGTCATATGCGACAATGACGCCTCGCATACAAACTAATAATACTACCGTGCAGATTTTAGCAAAACATCAGCCCACTCATTCAAGGCACATTCATTATTTTGCAGCTTGCTGTGTGCATAAACCGTTACGGGGCCAGGGTGTAGCTTTTTAGCTGTAGATATTCCGGTCTGGCCTAGACGGATAACTTCGACAAGTCCTTCAGCTGTCTTCTCTCACGCTGAAGGTATGTGCTCAATCGTTACTTGTATAATTTGTGTTACAATTTGCTTAAAACGTACTCTGTGTTTTAAAGGTATATCATTTTAACCAGTTTCATATACCAGGACAATACACTTATGTAGTATACGTACTGAGAAGAGGCACGCATGCCCAACAGTTACGAACAGGAGTGTGAGATGACTAAAACGGAAAAGAAATTATTCAAATAATGTTCCTCGGTGCGTGTTTCTTAATCGCACAAACATAATATGATTCAGTTATATGTTTTTACCGAGTGACGATAGAGCCATGTGATATGGTGTCAAGTTTGTATCTCCAACCCCCATGACTAGTTTTGTCTGTATTAATGCACCTTATAATGCTAATGTGGATCATTTCCGGGTGGTTGCTATGGCAATTATATGACGTCGAATCGATTTATGTTCATTTTTATCCTTACCACAGGCGGATATTTAGACTCCTGGATACAATGAAGCCAAATGCAACAGTTTCCGGATTTGTGTTTGGAATAGGATGTGTCGCCCTTCTTCTTATGCTCTATAATACGCAGGTAAGTTGCTGTCAAATCTACTTCACGCTCGATACAGCTTCTTAGGAGAAGGAGAGGTGTACACGGAATTATAAAACGGGTAGAATGGATGGATGTTACTTGCTTATAATCCGGGAAATAAATTGCGTTTTTTACCCAAACAGTGGTTAACGAACATGATTAGCAGTATGTTTGAAATAAGAGGGGTGGGGGGTGCGCACCCCGGGACCCCCTTTCTGTGTCTACATGTGTATTGGGTCACTTCGGCTGGTGGTGTGGTGGTAGGGATATTGGTGTTGGTCACTGACAGACTGTAAGGATCCAAATAACATTATGTTTTATAAACCATTAGGAAAGCCAGCACATTTAGCGTATAATTTTATTCACTATTTGTAAAACCTGAGGCCAAAATATCTTTTTTTATATCTTGTTGATAGCTCGGACCGACAGGGCTCAATCACAAAACCAGATTTTGCACCAATAACTCTTTACAACGAAATACTACGGAAATTAGCAATCTCCTTACAACAAAACTATCATTGTCTTTCAAATAAAACATTAATGTGTGAAGAAATATTACACAAGACATATTTTTACACAAACTATTTATTCATATACCGTTTATCAAAACAATGCAAACATTGTTTTTTTATAGATCTGTTATTAGCGATACCGATTAAATATTAGTATGGTCGAGGACGGCAGTATACAAATTAACAGTCTCGTTAAAACAAAGGCATTACAGAGATGGTTAGTCAAGTTATCAAACAAAACTGAATCCATAACAATTGTAGATATAACCTTTATACAGAATACATAAGTATGTTAGAACCAGAAAATATATTTATGCTGTAGGTGTAGCAAAGCTTCGAAACATTTTAGAGAATTTCAGAGGGGAGCAGAAAAAAGAAGGAAGATATTCGATGTACGTGTATAAGAAAGTGTCCTAATTGTGATCGAGTTATAAAGGCTGAATAAAATCCTTTACTTCTTTGTCTATTTTTGACGGTATTAGAATGACATATTTAAATATGTGTCACAAATGCATTTGTTACAAACGATCCTGAACAAATCAAATCTTTTTGCCTGTTTATCATCCTTTTTAAAGAAGAAAGTATTTTCGAAACAATATTCAAAAACTTATGTATATTGCCACTAGAATGTGAATTGTTATTTGTATATGAACCTGTGATTGGTTTGTTGGTTGGTCAGTTTATTTGATGGATGGATGGATGGATGGATGGATGGATTGATGGATGGATGGATGGATGGATGGATGGGATGAATAATCCATTCAATTATTAGTGTGTCAAGTATCAACACTGCATACTATGTTTTCAATATAGAGTTAATCTTTTAGTTAGTCTTCTGTCTGTCTGTAATCTTTTTTATGCAAACAAAATGGTTGAATACACATCCTTTTTAATGGTTTGACTGGTATATGTTGTTTCTTTTGTGTACAAATTGATATTTTTTACTGAGTTACTATTGTGAGAAAACAAAGGTACAGACATTTTGAGTAATCTATAAAATGTGTTTACAAGTGAATCAAAGCGACAAACACTTTGCCATGATGACAATAACTCTCTGCTATAAGCAGAGTCCATTATGCGATTCATTAGCATGTGTTTATGCATAACTTAGGAGATCAACCCACTGTGTTTTGAAATTTGATGTAGTCCTGCTGTAGATTAGACACCCCTTATCTTAATTTGGAAACGTGCCCTGTTATTGGTAATCATCGCGACAAGTCATTTCGTGGAAATATATCCCATTGCAGGGGTAACTGGTTATGGAAATAGTGACACAAATGCAAACTTTATTGAATAACAGGATTATGCACATTTGGAAGTATACTTTTGTAGCACTTGGTTTGAGATATCTCCCAACAGTAATTCAGTAATTCATATTATCAATCTCCCCACCCATACTTCGACCTGTTTTAACTTGACATACTTCAGTTTCCATAGCGCTGTCCTTGGTTGCCAAAACATGTGCTTGCATTGACAGTGCTCTTTACAAATTCCATAGGGCATGTAGCACATTAATCTCGTTCCCGGGTTTGATTTTCTCCGTCAAGTCTGGCCACATGGCCCATGGTATAGTTGTAATATAAATAACATTTTAGGTCACACGTCCAGAGGGTTACATCTCTGTCGATCTCATTTTAAATAATTTATATAAATATAAAGCTATCAAGCGTAGTAAATTAATATCACGTAATTTAAATTTGCAAACGTAACATTACCTTTATATTATTTCTGTAATGAGGTATGAAGAAGTATTTCTCAAGTGAATATATTTCGTACATACAAAAAAGACATGGTATTCATCCTCTACTACATGAAGGTCACATTCTTTATATATAGATTCTGTATCAGGTATATTTAAGAATTGAACGTCAGTTTGGATTGGTTCATTGAAGTGTGAACGATTTAAAAGCGCTGGTTAAACTGTGTGAATCTCCGAGCTTTATCAATGTGTTGCTTGTGTTTGGATAATCGCAAACCATTTCGGACGATGGGGAATGGCTCTGAATCTTGTTTTGTGTTAATTTTCAACGTCAGGGTGTGTTATATTTTGGATTTGTCGCGTGTGCTGTGATACTTTGCTTAGCTGGTGTTTCTTGTCACCTGAGATGGGCCTACTGTGTGACCTGATGCCAGCTTCATTACTGTGCCCCGTCACACCTCATGTGCCGCGCCGCTTCTCGGCCAAGAACGCACGGAGAAGGTTGCCCAGTTCAGAAACCGGAATAGTAGATTTCTAATTCTGTCTAAGGATATTTTCTCGTCCCCGATGGCCAATCGATAAAACAGGTAGGCAAGTTGTTTTTATGGTATTTTTTTTTAGGGGGGGGGGGGGGGGGGGGGGGGGGGGGGATTTAAGTTTCTTTCCTTATCTTTTTGTGTTTTATGGTTTCTCAAAATCTTAGATATTTTCCCCGATACGATAGTGAATTGGATTTTAGTTTGGGATTGATCAGGAGCAGTCGCGTTTGCTCTGTGTCAGCGGCCACATCTGAGCAGGGTACGACATTGTTTTCATTGGTGCTAGATTCCTGTCATTTCCGAAAACAGGGGATCAAAGTCAATATCGCTCAATAAATCAATTTCGTTCACCTAAGTAATTTTACAGAATTAGTTTTCTTCACTTGCGTTATTAGAATTGAAGATAGTCATTCCATATCCAAATCACCGCAAAGACAATCCATTTTGTTTCATGTAGCAGCTAGACGACATCAATCACCAGAACCAAAGCATTTATTTATTTATAAGTCAGATGAAATGTTACAAGACCAGGCAAAAATACTAAATTAATTATATTGCTGATAAATGCAGGTATTAAAAAGAAAATAGAAAAACGAGTTCATCGTAAACACCGATAGAGAATTCGGGGAAACCCCTGAAAGTAGTTCCGGCAAAAGTTCACACGATCAATTTCACAAAAAATTGTTCACATCGTGTGAACTTTGTTTGTTCGTTCACAGGTGTGTGAACTCCAAATATCAGATCACGTGACTACCCCTTCAGCCAATCAGCATGAAAGAAACAGTGTAAAGTTCAAAGTATGAAATTATTTAACAATGACCTTTAACGAATAATGTTGACTCAAAAGTAGTGAAGATATATTCGAAATTTACACATTGCTCTAACTAATCGTTTGTCTCTGAGTACTGTTTTGTATAATTCGGGTTGCAGAAGAGATTTTATACTAGCATAATGCATTAAAAAAGTAGACGACTCTAAACTGTGGTACCATGATTGGAAATATGTTTCTCTTAAGCATCTTCTAAATGCAGATAAAACATGTTATTATCACCAACATCTTAGAATAACCACACATACACAACACCGCTATGAAATAACATTTGTCTCACATACGATGCCCAAATGACTTTTCCATTCTCATCTACTTTAAGCATAACACAACTTTGGAAAGGGTATCGATTTGCAAAAGCTTAATCAAGAACTTAATTACCCTTATTTGCGCATTTATAAACGTATACTGAAAGGCAAAAAAAACGTCACTTAAAATACTGATAAAACTTAACAGACACTGGCAGTAACATGTTCTGTGGTCAATAAACTCATTTATCGTTCTACTGCTTCTTTTTGTTGCCTTAAAGTCCATTTAACAATTGAGTTTAAAATGGAGTGCTTTGCCCAAACGCAGCCTACAAAAGTGCAATGGGACTCAGTTGCGGAAAAGTCTTGTCAAAAACATGATGCACGTGCATATCGTGAATGGTATGGGTATAAAAGACACCCAAAACCGTTAAGCTGGCTTTCGTTATTTCGATTCATCAGCAATGCCAAGATTATCAGGAAATGAGAGACAACAAGGGATCGGAAGACTGGCAGGCCAGAGTGCACAGGTCGTTGCAAATGCATTCAATGTCAACGTCAGAACGATATATCGTTTGCAACATCGCCACAACACCACCAACACCACCGACGACCGACCGCGTAGTGGTCGTCCTAGAGTCACTACCCCAAGACAAGATCGGTTCATGATACGCCAACATCTGCAGAACCGATTCCGAATGGCCACTGAAACAGCTCGGCAAACCATTGACAACCACCAGCGTGCCATCAGTGATCGTACAGTCCGACGTCGCCTAACTGCCAACAACATCTCGTGCCACCGTCCTGCTCGTGTACCTATTCTGAGATATCGTCACCGACAGGCCCCGACTGCAATGGGCCGGGCAGCATCAAAATTGGCGTCAACAGCAATGGAGAAGAATCATCTTCACTGATGAAAGTCGCTACTGTGTTTCAACGGTGGATGGCCGAGTCAGGGTCTGGCGAAGGAGGGGCGAACGTTATGCTGATTTTTTTGTTATGGACCGAGACCCGTGGGGCGGCCCAAGCATCATGGTTTGGGGTGGAATCGGACTGAACCAAAGCGTGGGACCTGTGGTCTTTCAGAATATTGTTTCAGGCAGGGGTAATGGAATCACAGCTCTCCGCTACATTGACCAAGTCCTCAGACCCCATATCGTGCCTTTTTTTGCCCGTCATCAAAACCACACCTTTCAGACACCAAGACAACGACCGTCCCTACACAGAGACTTCCTCCAGCAGCACAACATCCTAATCATGCCTTGGCCTGCCCTCAGTCTGGATTTGAATCCCATTGAACATTTGTGGGATGAGATCCAACGCCGACTCAACGACGTACGCCCAAGGCCCAAGGCCGACAACTGCAGCAGAACTGCGTGTAGCGTTCCTGAGGATATTGGCCCATATCCCAATGGCCTTCATCAACAGGCTAGTCAACCCCACATACAGGAGATGTGTGGCTTTAGTCAACGCCCGTGGTTGCCACACCAGGTACTGATTTTGAGCCCCCCAGCTGTGATGTCTTCTGGTGCCTCCCCAAATTCACAATTCGCGAAAACATTCCCCAGACTGTTAAATTCATGTTGGTCAATTACTGACTTTCTCCCATGTCTTTACTTACATATATAAGCATTTGAAAATGAAGATATTTATATGATACATCCACATGACGTTTCTTTTGCCTTTCAGTATACAAGGACGTCCCGTTTCACACAGAATAGCTTTGTTTGCTGCAAATTTTCCCACAACAAGGAAACGTTTAAAATAGCATGTTTGTATCTTTTCAATTGTATCATAATATTTAATACCCCATGTTGCCGAACCAATATAATATTGGAGCGATTTTACAGTCAAATATATTACAAGCAGTCTATAAATCTATAAATCTGTTATAACTAAACAAATAAAAAACTGGCCCTTCTGTTCTTGCAAGGCAAGAGTTTCACATGCTTTAATCGTGAGAAGAACATAGTTCCAAGATATTTATGGTACGTTACCGTCTTTATCGTCACATTTTCGAGTGTCCATGCTTCATACATAATTACAATATCTCCATTTCTAAATACAATAACATTTGATTTATCAATATTTACTCACAATCCCCATTTCAAACAAAATGCATTTAAAACACCTAGCTGTCTCTAAAGCCCCAAACAGTACACGAGAAAAGTACAGTGTCATCGGCAAATAAGAGTCACATCAAATCTTCAATATTTTGCAACAAATGATAGATGATATAATGAGATGACATAGTACCACGATCGCAAGCAGCATACATTTCCAACACAAATACATTTATAAAGAATATAAATAAGACAGGGCTCAAAACGCAGCCTGTCTTATCCCACTAGAGATGTTAAAAATAAGTTTTAAAGCAACAAATCTTAACACCTGCCTTTTACAGATGCAAACATACTTTTTAACAAATTGTACATTTTACCATGGTATCCTTTTTCCGGGAGTAAATATAACATTTTTGTCCTGTTAACATAATCAAACGTCTTTCTAAAATCAATGAATGCACTATAAAATCTGCCTTTTGGCTTACAGAGATATTTGGAACATAATGCATGCAGCGTAAAGATATGGTCAGTGGTAGAATATTGAGAACGGAAACCTGCTTGGGATTCTGAAATAAGCTCATTTACCTCTATCCAGATTCTAAGGCGTTTATTCTAGGATAGACGTAAAAACCTTCCGTAATATGTTCAAAAGAGAAATGCCCCTGTAGTTGTTTGCAACTCCACATTTGTATAATGGTATTATCATCCCTCAATTCGATACCTCAGGAAACACTCCGCTATCAAGAACTTTGTTAAATATTTAACAAGACTAGAAGTGGTACAAAATAAAGTTTAAAGAATTCAAGCGGTATACCGACCTCACCTGGTGCTTTCCCCAACTTTAAGTCCGCAATAGTGTCCTGGATTTCTTTCTTAGTAATACGACTAGATAACAATTCTTCAGTAAATGGCAATTCGTTACAATCACGACATGAATGGCTTTCAATCAAATTTGGAACAAAATTGATCAAACAGCAAATGATCAGTTCGTTGATCCGGCTTAACAAATTCTTAAAAAAGGAATACCCCACTTCTGGGGTAATAGATGATTCGCCTTTATCACTATAAATACGGTTTGATGTACCATCCGGGTAAGTGTGTGCCCCGAGCTGTCGGAGCATTCGTAAAACCATATTCCCTTAGAAGAATGTATCATGTACTACTATTTGAAAGCAAGGAGAGTGAGGATGCTAAGCATTCTTTTTTGCAATATTGCCAGATGACAATTCGTCATGACGCTATACATCATGATCGTGTACATACACTATATGAAGTAGGGTCTTAATGACATTACGTTGTACCATTTCGTTGTAAGGAGCATGAATGAGAGTGTTATTCACAACGTCACTGACCAATAAAATTCAAGCACTTTACACAGAAGGTAAGGTACACTACACAGTGTCAATCAGTCTATCATTTATGTCAGTGTTAAGGCCTCAGGCCTACGTACAGTTAGTACAATGAAGGGAATATGAACACGAGTGTAACAGCAAATATTTACAATTGTGAAGATCTGAGATTGATGTCTTTCTTTAATGTTATTGACTAAATGTTTTTGAATGCTAAAATCAGGGGACTGCAGCAACAGTATCAAACTATTCCTTAGATTAGCATAAGCAGGGACAATAAAAAAAATGACAACTATTTTGAACGGATATTAACATATTACCAAAAAAAATTCATTTTCAGTTACATATAAGTTACATAATGGACAAAACCGAAATGTCTAATCGATGTCCGTTCTCCTCCCTAAATTATTCATAATTTCCAGTTGACCAGTCCTTAATATAATAAGCAAACGTCTATTTTCTTTTGATACTATACTTAACAAGAATGACTTGAATGTGAGCGAAGTCTTTAACACTTAATATGATACTAAATTTTAATAACTCTACATCTCAGAATACCATGTTTGTGTAAAACAAATTTTAACTCTGCAGATACATTCTGTCCGAATATATAAACTTATATGAAAAGAGATCAATGTTTTCGTCGTGGATAATGAGTAAGTGACAAAGACACTGGTGAAACCCACGGGTATGGCGCTGACATCCTAGAAACAAAACCAAGATTGGAACCCACAATCCTAGGTTTCTGGCATGTTAATGTTGCACAGCTAATTACGGCGCCTTAGACGATTGGGTCACCGCCTCAATATTAAAGCATGAAAACAATCATACCGTATTTGACGTAATAAGCGCCCAGCTCTAATAAGCGTCCACAGCGATATTTGTTAATATATTGGCTAGTGAACAATCGCTATTAGCACCCATTCCGATTGATCAATGTACACAAGACTTATATATTCGTGTATAATACATGTGTTATATGCATCCTTAATTTAGGGAAATTAAACTCATGAAAAATATATCTGTCGTATATAAACATTTCAGGCTGTCAGCATAAACAACGAAATTAACGATCTTTCAACTCTGTTGTTTTTCGCAAAAATAATATTCTGATTTCTAATTTTGAGAGCGCCCTGGGCGCTTATTATGTCGAATACGGTATGTCTTTGTTGAGCCCGCCGTATGAACGACGTTTCTGCCACCTCCTAGTAGTTATATACTTTTTCACATGACATGTGTGCCCCCTCTGAACACAAACAGCAACATGATAAGGCATGAGTGTCCCAGAGGACAACAGTGTCTCCTTTATTTGGCTACCTATAGAATGACCATACAATAGAGACCCTGGTCGTCTATTGTTCAGAGATACACTATGACTGGGCTGTCTAACCATGCATGAGTGGTATCTCAATGGCTCTGTGTAATGAATGCGCCGGATGATTGTTGTCTTCAAGCTTCAAGGGGTAGTGCAGCCTATTTTGATGTATGGTTCCGCTATTTGGGCTCTTAAAGAATTTAGTTGCGTTAATGCTGTACAAAATAGAATATTTTTTGTCAGTTGGTAGTAAAACCCTTAATTTGGGGGGGGGGGGGGGGGGGGGGGGGGCGGGGGGGGGGGGGGGATGGGTTGGTCTTCAACACGTTGTAAACAAAATATTGTATATTTTCGATATTGACCCACTATTTATACAACTTCCACCAGTTGACCAGTTTATTCATTTAATGCAAATTTGTGATAGTTATTCATGTAAACTCCTATAAAATATTTCAGCGTCGTAAATTCTGTGTTAACATTAATATTTAATAAGAGGTTTTAAAATGTTAAATGTTTTATCAATTATTTAACAACATGCACTTTGTGAATTTTTCTTGTTATATTAGTGACACGGGTGTGACGAGTTGTATGTTTTTTAATATGAAGAAAAATATAATTTATCTGCTTATGTACAACATGTGACACTTTAATAAAATATCAGTCTTCTTCTTCTTCTGTAATACGTGTAGTCACTGACCCGTATAATCTGTTTGTGAGAGACTATCAGCGGGCACAAGAGTGTTCGGGTTAGGACAACTTAAGATAGCGCTACAATATAGAGTTCAATTCAATTCACGCACCTGAAAACATACCCTGAAGGTTATCGTTCCAGTACGGTATCTTTCTGTTGCGCTTGCTCCTCTGTGCATATGGTCCGATGTACACAACTTTACACGGCAGTTTATCACTCATCTCACTCACTATCAAATAAAGCTGCAAAAACGTCGTACGCCAGATCAACACCATTTCCATTTAAAGCACTTTCTATACGGGCTAAACAATGTTTATCACAAGTATCCCCCTCTTATAATGCATTTTAAAAGTGCCATACCGCCTTTCCGTTCTGGTCTGATCTGCGTCTGAGCTCGATATATCAGCCCCGATTCTAATGGTCCTTTGTGGAACACTGTGATCGGAGATCTTACTACAAGGTATAATGTTGTGCTTACTGATAACATGGGACAATATATGAACCTGAAAGTCTTCACATTAAGAAATATGTTCATGTGGCACTACCACATAATCTACAACAGATCTGCCCCTGTAAGAAACGTGTAATAGAAACAGTCGACCACGACGCTGATGTTGACAAACCTGCTCGTGCACACACACACACACACACACACACACACACACACACACACACACACACACACACACACACAAAGACACGGGCTGTATGTTTAGCCTCGAACTTAAGCCAGAGAATAAGGCTCATAAGACTCATCTAATATGCTAACATCAAATAACTTATAAAAATCATGCTTCATGAACATGCCAACGCCACCCGACCCCCTCCGTGTCGACTTGAGCAGTTTCGTCCATACCATAGTTCATATTATCCTTAACATTATTATCTGTTAAAAACGTCTCACAAACATATAAATATCATAGTCAAGAATATTAAAACACTCTGTCTAAATTCCGAATTATCGCAGTCCTTTGGGACGAACCACCAACATTCAAAAAACCGCGTCGGGCACGTTCCTTATGTTGACGGTGAGTACTGCCCTCATTGATTTCAACAATTCGGCCCCTCTCAAAGTGAGATCTTAATCTTTGCAGATTTCTCGAAGAAGAGTTCTCGTGTTCGAATCCTGTTTCTGATTTCACCTGGAATGGTATTTTTAAAAGTATACCTGCTTTTAGGTTTTGTGGTCCCGTAACTTAGCACTGCTTTTCATAACGAGGCTATTCTGTTCCTGTGTTTGGAGTGTTGCTATAACGACACCTGGGTTAATAGCAGTGTATTTATTCAACTACGGGACAAGATTGATTAAAGGTGTGTTTTTTTCAATTAGGAAATTTAAGTGCAATAAGATAGTTTGACAATATAGAGATTAATAGTACATAATAGATAAAAAAAATTCGTAATTGGATAAGATTACTGAAATTGTGTTTCAATAAAGAACTAT